>NW_006284356.1:39688-74669 GCF_000327345.1 Myotis davidii | reverse complement strand
CCCCCTGCTATTAAGGTGTGTATGGTCAATGAGAATGTCTTGGGGTTAAGAGAATCTTGGATGATTGGTTGGGGATAATGTGAGTAAGGAGAGGAAGAAATTCTAATCAATGTCAATAGGATAAGATATCAACTATTATTATTATATGTTTTAGAACATGAAAAAATTTTAATCCTGTTTCCCTCCCACTTAATAATAGCTTACATTTCGTTAGTTTCATATTGAGTACAATGAGCTCATATAGCAATTGATTAATTAATTAATCTCTTTTTAACAGAATAGAATATGGCAAAGAGACCAGAGAGATATGAGGGCAATTCAGCCTGACGCAGGTTATTATAATGATGTAAGTATAAGATATGCCATACTGCTTAATATAAAACTCTTTGTTTAGATATGTGAATCTGAAAACATGTGATCTCAAATTCAAACATGAACTTTTCTCATCTCAACTTAAATTTTTCTTTTAATCTGATGAAGGGTGAACTTTTGATTTGGGGCTTAAAGTGGTGTTCAGCAAAAGATTACACTGTCTCAAAATCTGTGTAATAGGAAAGTTAATTTTAAATTTAGCTGATTGTTGACTTTGAAAAGGAATTGGGGAAATCTGGTACTTGATTTTGTTGCTTGTCTAGTAATAATTGACATTTAACTTTTCTGTATCTCAGTTTTCCTCAATTAATATAGATTAACTAGAGGCCTGGTTCACGAAATAAGTGCACGGGTAGGGTCCCTAGGCCTGGCTGGCAATCAGGGCTGATGGGGCCTTCCTTCCCCCAGCTGCCAGCTGCCTGCCGGGGCCTTCCTTTGTTCCATGCTGCCACCTGGTGGTCAGCTTACGTCATAGCAAGCAGTCGAACTCCCCAGGGGACAATTTCCATATTAGGCTTTTCTTATATAGGATTTAATCTATTATTACAGTGGTTCGCAACCTTCTGGCTCTTTAAATACAGTTCCTTATGTTGTGACCCAACCATAAAATTATTTTCGTTGCTACTTCATAACTGTAATGTTGCTACTGTTATGAATCGTAATGTAAATATCTGATATGCATGACCCTGTGAAAGGGTCGTTCGACCGCCGAAGGGGTCGCGACCAACAGGTTGAGAGCCGCTGTATTATTACAGTATTTTTTTTTTTTAAATATATTTTATTGATTTTTTACAGAGAGGAAGGGAGAGAGATAGAGAGTTGGAAACATCGATGAGAGAGAAACATCGACCAGCTGCCTCCTGCACACCTCCCACTGGGGATGTGCCTGCAACCCAGGTACATGCCCTTGACCGGAATCGAACCTGGGACCCTTCAGTCCGCAGGCCGACGCTCTATCCACTGAGCCAAACCGGTTTCGGCTATTACAGTATTTTTGAAAGTCCTTTATATTCCTGAATTTGTCTTTAAATATTGAAATTGTAACTTTGCATGTCCTTGGCTTATGTCCTGTGCATCATCAGGAGCTCTTAAAACCCAATATGTATTTTTTTTTATAGCTGGTCCCACCTATAGGGATGTTGAATAATCCTATGAATGCAGTAACAACAAAATTTGTTAGAACATCAACCAATAAAGTAAAGTGTCCAGTATTTGTTGTTAGGGTAAGTATTCTCTTGGATATTTTTGGCAAAATTGATCCTTAGTTAGTCTGTAAATATATATAATAGGACAAAGAAAATTAAACACCGTTTTAAATGTGTACCTGGGATAAAAATCAGTATATTGCTAGTCATTTTATTTTGGAATACCCAATTATCTACTATATCCACATTTAGTAAGGTATTACTTTTGGATTATTTTCTTCTTACTGCAATTTCCATAGAATTCATTTTTGAGCTGGCCATGCATACATATTACAGTAGACCTTTTGAATAGGAATTGCTAGGAGACCTTTTGAATAGGAATTGCTCTTGAATAGGAATGCTTTTGTTGTTTAGAATTTAGAAAGCAGCATCTCAAGGTGAATGAAAACGTTTAGGTGTTACTAGGAAGCAAAATACTTGAGAAGAGCTGAAGACAAATGGTAGACCTTAATTGTCAGTTCCGAAGGTACATAGTAGGTATTCAATACATTTTTACTGAAATTTTTAAAGTATAGTTTTAAAACAAATGGTACATTGACATGATTCAAAATATTGATATTTGAAGCATTTTGTATTAAAAAAAAAAGTCTTCCCATTTCTGTCTCCCAAGCTAGTTAGTAGTCAAAGTTGAGCAAGTAAGAATTGGAAAAAAAAAACACACCAAAAACAAAACAAACAAACGAAACACTAGGACAGAGAAAAGACAGTCATAGCAAATATGTGGCAAATGAGCAAAATTAATAAGTCCTCTGCTATCAGGGAGGTGAGCTATATGGAGACCTGAGAGGGAGTGGAAGAGATGCTGGTTTGAGCCCCATAAAAATGTTACAGTCACTACAAGGTCTCCTTTTTGCTTCAGAGGCATATATCAGTAGATGCATCTGTAAAGAAGACCTTATTTCAATGGTTTTTGGGTTAGTAGAGCCAACTAGTGTGTAGGATGATTTTGTTTGCAGCTATTTTAATATCCTCTTAGCATAATACTGAAAACCTTTTTGATGTGAATAGAATCTGAGCATACTCTATCCTGTATCCTGTAACATGGTAAATTTCTCATTTTGGGATCTATAGGATCCTAGGAGAAATTTGCACATAGAGGCATAGTCCAGATTACAAGGTATTAAGACATATAAACTGTGGGCCTTGTTCTACAGTTGGGTTGCCTGTAGTATTTACTGGGTTGGGATCCATAGCAGATAACAGAAACTAGGAAAGTAGGAGGATTTTATTCATAATAATTCAAATCATAATCTGCAGGTAAGCAATGAAAAGCCAGATTGTCCTATATGTCTTTATAATTTACCGAATAGTCTTCATTTTATGTATCTCATCCTGCTATTCCTATAAACAATTTGTATTTTTTAACTCTGTGTCACAGTTTTTATTTCGGAAAATAGGATTGTTATATTGACAGTTGTGTATTTGCATATTCTAAGGAAAATGAGTTGTGTAATCTATCATAGAAACTTGAAAATAAAAAAAAATACGTGTTTTTAAAGAATATATATTTATTTCTCATCTAATGGTATATTTTTATTGATTTAACAGAAAGAAGAAGGGGTTGGGGAAGGAGAGAGGAAGAGAGGGAGGGAGAAAGGGAGGGAGAAAGAGAGAGAAAGAACATAAGAACATCAATATGAGAGAGGAACTTAGATCGGTTGCCTCCCACAAGCACCCCAACCGGGGATCGAATCTAAAACCTGGGTTTGTGCCATGACTGAAAAGCAAACACACTATCTTTTGGTGTACTGGATGATGCTCTAACCAACTGAGTCACATCAGCCAGAGTTGC
The DNA here is from genome assembly GCF_000327345.1 of Myotis davidii. NCBI lineage: Eukaryota > Metazoa > Chordata > Mammalia > Chiroptera > Vespertilionidae > Myotis > Myotis davidii. The sequence continues at coordinate 71,300 of NW_006284356.1, read as the reverse complement.
AAAAATATGTTTTTTGAGTTTATAAATCACAGATTTTTTTACAGTAGGAAAATTGTAGCATTAATATATTGGTGTAGTGTTTGTCATGAAATTTGCTGTACTACTTTTTTTTTTTGAGAGATCAGCATAAGACTTGTTACTGCATGGTACTATGAGTGAAGGAGAGCTTTAAAAAGCTTTTTTTTTTTGGTTTTGTTAGTACATTTATTTTCCAGTAAAAATTTGATAGCTTTGATGTCCTTAAATTGGTACTTATAGTTAATTTTTTTTTTCTTCCATAAAACCATGGTAACTTTTCTGTCTGAATTGGTCTAGTAGTTGAAATCCATCCTTCAGGCTTTGAGTTTTTCTGGTGATTGACCATCTTATTTATGTTAGCCTGCCAATAGGAAAATGAAGGCTATGCACATTGTTTTGAAATGCTCTTTAGAGTGCTTAGGCCTGTGTAGCTTAGCAAGGTGCTTGCTTGTAATGTATTTAACTATTTTTAATTCAGTTAATGAGCTAAAGTGCTAGAGCTTTTCCTGCACTGTGTTAATAAAGTTTTTTTTTTCTGACAAAATACTTGCTTATAAATCTGAGCTACACTTAAGTGAAAGTCGGTATCATCTACTTAATATTGATTATTATAAAATACAATGTTGTAAATAAAGACTTTCTTAGTGTTTTAAAAATTAATTAAGGTTGAGGGTTTGTGGCCTGGTATAACCTGTCTTTTTTTCCGCCCCTAGTGGACTCCAGAGGGAAGACGGTTGGTCACTGGAGCTTCTAGTGGAGAGTTCACCTTGTGGAATGGACTCACTTTCAATTTTGAAACAATACTACAGGTAACAGTGATCATCAGATGGCAGCATCATTCTGTGGTACTGTAAAGAACTTGAGATATAGTAAATTTATTGGCATTTTAAACTTACACTTAGACAAATCGTTGTGAGTTAATAGATGCTCCTGTGAAGCCTTTCATCTTGTATGTAATGTTTACAAATGTTTTGTTTTCATAGGCTCACGATAGCCCAGTGAGGGCCATGACTTGGTCACATAATGACATGTGGATGTTGACAGCAGACCACGGAGGATATGTGAAATATTGGCAATCGAACATGAACAACGTCAAGATGTTCCAGGCACATAAGGAGGCGATTAGAGAGGCCAGGTTTATACACAATATACCATTTTCTGTAGTCCCTATTGTCATGGTTAAAGTATTCTCTAAGTGTATTCTGGATGCAGAGATGCGTGGGCTCTGCCAGATTCTGGGAGATTCTCTGCACCCTGTGAACACAATGTTTTTCTTTGTTTTCACACATTCACCATTTTGCTGGCGCCTTTCTGAAGTAGTTTTGTCCTGGTATCTGCCTTTACAATATGTTAGAGATGTATTGTCTGCCACATTTTGCACTGGTTTTTTCTCTTTTCATTTATGGTTAATAATGTGTATACGTTACTTCTTTTTATTACTTACTGTGTAAGACAAGAATATTTCATTCCAAATAAAGAACTCAGTCTTTAATTATGCAACTGAATAAAATCTAAAGCCTACAGAAACACTTTCAGAGTTCACACAAAATACAAGAAAACAGGCTTAAGTGAAGACCTGGTTGGCTTGGTTATGCCATGACTTCAAAGGAAAGTACCATAGGTCTAGAACTCTCACAAGTAGCTCTGGATGTGGCAATCATTAATGGATTAATGAACGGGTTCTTCAAGCTTTGAAACTATGAGCAGGTCATTGGTAAGAAGACTCTAGGACTTTTCTTCCAGTTCACTGCTGGTACCGACAGAGCAAATGTGTAATAAGTGCAGTTTACAATATTTTCAGTGAGTTGTATGTATTTGTGCATATCGGTGAGATATGTGCAGTAAAACTGGAAAAAGAAGCTTCACAAACCAGCCTGAAGAGTTGCTGCATCCTCAGAATAAAGCTGAGCAGCATTCCCCGTAGCTGTGCCGCCCGTGTGGCGAGAGGTTGACATCTTTATAGAAACACCATCCACTGCAGTCACTGTTTCTACTTTCAGAATCTGAACAAAACTTGGTGGATAAACATGCCTCTGCGATGACTTTGCTGTGGTGTCCTGCCCATACATTGAGTTTGCACAGTTGGTCACTTCTTAGTCATCGGATTAAAAAGTTCAAGGGAGTTCTTAGAGTTAAATTAGAAACTTGAGGATCTTCCACGACGGAGGGAAAAATGACTCTCTCCTTTGCAGCAGATTCTTGGGCTTTACACACAAGTCTGAATGTCCCTATGCTAACTTTTTTGTCAAAAGGTGCAATATTCACGAGGTAGCTTGTCAGAAAGGAGATGGGAAAGTTTTCCGTAGACTTTTTAAATAAATCAGAAACATCATATGTAGGAATGTTTAGCACCAGTCTTTAAAAATCCTGTCCAGCCTTTTTCAGTTTATCATTTCATGAAGTGTCTGAGGTGAAAGCTGATGCTAATTTTTTGAGCAGTGTTCTTTCGTGATTTAAAAGATTGTTTACAGGAATATTGCAAAAATGGAATTCAATTAGTTTCTACACTTAGATTAGCTCCATGTTTTCTGTTGGTACAACAGGAAATCCTGTATTGTGGGAAGTGTGAATAGCAGTAATAATACACTTGTAAAGTGCTCTGAATATTGATGATTGGAAATTAAGAAGCAACTACTGTATTAAATTCTTTTGATGAGATGCCATGGTTAGCTGACAACATTCTCTTTATGTTGCGTCTTCACGGGTGGATACTTCCCTCTTCTGTTTATAAGGCAGCACAGTGTTTTTATTTTTCCCTGTCTGAGAAGCACAGATAATCTGTTAAATGCTGACTTCTTTCCCCTGCTGTGTGTCTTCATGTAACAGTTTCTCACCCACGGATAATAAATTTGCTACATGCTCTGATGACGGCACTGTTAGAATCTGGGACTTTCTTCGTTGCCATGAGGAAAGAATTCTCCGAGGTATGTGTACTAACAGTACTCGTTGGAATATTTACATAGGAAGGCCTTTGTGGTTAAATCACAATACCACAATACTAGCTTACATCTCCATTCAGTTTTCTCACATATACACTGTCGTAGGCTTTTTTTTTTTTTTTAATATATTTTATTGATGTCAGAGAGAAAGGGAAAGGTGGAGAGAGAAACATCCATGATGAGAGAGAATCATGGATCGGCTGCCTCCTGCACGCCCCATACTGGGAATGGAGCCTGCAACCTGGGCATGTGTCCTGACCGGGAATCGAACCTTGACCTCCTGGATCCTAGGTCGACACTCAACCTCTGGGTCACACCGGCTGGGCTATCGTAGGCTCTTTAAAGAAACCTAAACCCTCTGGTTCAAAGTCACTTTGTAGATTTTTACTATTAATATTATCTTTGAATTCTTTGAGCTATAAATTAAACATAGCTGTTTCCTTTCTTTGATTCCTTTCCCCCAATAACTTGCTTATGTTATGCATTTTTTAGAGCTATATTCCTTTTCATGTCTGGTTCCCTGGATACCTTTCTCCAACATACTGACACTATAATTTTATGTAGATAGCTCACATTCTCTTGGCAGTCTTTTTGCAATTAACTGATGTATCAATAGCTCTACTTCTTAGTGTTGATATTTCTGAAAGCTTGTTTTTTCATTTTATCACATTTGTACTACATGACCCATTTGTTACTAAAATTTGGAGGGTCCTTGTTTACTTTTATTGATTTCATAGTTATAAACTAACATCTATTAATCACTTCATCTTAAAAAAGAAGTCTATATTTTCATTTGGATTAGCTTAGTTTTATTTTTATTTTTTAATTATATTTTATTGATTTTTTTACAGAGAGGAAGGGAGAGAGATAGAGAGTTAGAAACATCGATGAGAGAGAAACATCGATCAGCTGCCTCCTGCACATCTCCCACTGGGGATGTGCCCGCAACCCAGGTACATGCCCTTGCCCGGAATTGAACCTGGGACCTTTCAGTCCACAGGCTGATGCTCTATCCACTGAGCCAAACCGGTTTTGGCTAGCTTAGTTTTAGACTTCATAAAGTGGGGCTTTTGAAATACCAGCAACACATCAACACCATTTATGGAAGATATGTGGTGCTAGAGGTTAGGGAATTAACTTTGTGTTTTCTATATGCAATATAAACATTTAGACACAAACATTTACACTTTTAACGAAATCTCATTAGTTTATTACTAACTAGGAAGGTAGTTTTCTCAAGTGCTTAATTTGCATCTGCCCTGATTTAACCAAGAGTACATTCTGCTTCATGCTCTTGGTTTCATTATGCCATAAAAGTAACAGTTTCCATGGGTGTATAGGTGCCACAGGTATTGGGTGTCAAGAAATTATTACTCAGAGATTTTCCTTTCTGTTCAAGAGTCAGCAGGATTAGTTGTGTTGGTTGATTCGTGAGTGTTTTATAACTTCAAAGCTTTATTTGCAGCATATAGTGTCAATACATTCTAGACAAGAAAATAAATGCCCTTGATATCTAACCCATATTTCAGTACAGTATATTTAAAAAAATCACATTTGCTTAAACATTCCTGGCCTTGCTCATTTTATGTGGGTTCATCCATAGTATTGTGTGCAATAGCTAGTGTAAGGATGGAGTACCATCACAGTGAAAGTGTGCACGCACTATGAAGGTCATTCTATTGTCCAGCCTCAGAGACTGGGTGCAGTCTCTGAAGTCATCAGGTTTGAATTATTTTATGGGTGAGTACTATGACCTGGAAGGCTTAAGTGATATGTTCAGTGTAAAGTAAGTTCAGAGCCAGGACTAGAATCTTACCACTTCACTCCTAGTCTAATACTACACTAATGTTTCTTCTTTCTTCACTATTAGTAGAAGTCTTAGCTGTTAAACAGAAATTAGATAAACACCTTTTTCTAGGCTTTGGAAATTCTAAGAAATACAGAGGAAACAAAATAATTTTATTTATTAAAAGCAATTCTAAACTATCAAGAACAATTAATTTTATAGTCGATTAAGACTATAATACCTGAAGTCAGATACAAAGCTACTATGCATCTTGGATTAAAAAAACAAACCTGCTATGTAGTAACATTTTTCAAATCCAAGTTCTAATGAAGTGTTATTCAATTTTAGTAATGAAACTATTTCTAAATAGAGCTTAAGAACTTTTCCTCTGCAATTTCCTGTGTATGTGAAGTATTAAATAGCAGTTAAATATTTTCAGATTTGAGTCCAAGTGAATTTGGATATAGTTAAGTGGATACTAACCCATTCCTGTTCTTCCTATAGCTTAAAAAGACCCCACTATCATGTTTATATTGATTTGAGAGTTGAATTTCATTTTTTTTTAAATGTGGGTACTTTTTATTTTAAGTTTTACTATGGGAATTGCAAAGAGGCATAATAATATACCTTCATGTACTTATAGGATATATGTTCTAGGTAATTCATATTTTTTGCTTAAAAAATAATTTTAGAGAAAAGGAAGGCAGGGGAGAAAGAAAGACAGACAGCAGACATCAAAGTGAGAAAGAAACATCAATTAGTTGCCTTCCACACATGCCCCGAGGGGATGTGCCCTGACCTGGAGTAGAACCTGCCTCCTTTTGATATACGGGAAGATGCTCCAACCAACTGAGCCATACTGGCCATGCTGTGTTTTATTGCTTAAACATTTCTTTTTACTTTATTTTTATGATATTTTTCTTAGTATCTCAGTATATGGAGTAAATATGACTGTTCAAAAATTTTTTTAAAATTGATTTCATTGAGGAAGGAAGAGGGAGAGAGAGATAGAAACATCGATGAGAGAGAATCATTGATCAGCTGCCCCTTGCTCGCCCCCTACTGGGGATTGAGCCCACAATTCCAGGCATGTGCCCTTGACTGCAATTGAACCTGGCACCCTTCAGTCTGCAGTTCAATGCTCTCTCTACTGAGCTAAACCAGGTAGGGCTAAATATAACTGTTTTAAACCATGTTATTTATACCACCCAAGTAGTTTTAATATAATAGTAGATCTGGTGTGGTGGTTAAGTTATTATACTTCAACTGGAGGCCGGTGCATGAAATGAGTGCAGGGTAGGGCCCCTAGGCCTGGCTGGCGATCAGGGCCAATTGGAGCCTTGGGCTGCCAGCAGCTGGTCGGGGCCTTCTTTCGTTCCGCGCCGTCCCCTGGTGGTCAGCGTACGTCATAGCGAGCAATTGAACTCCTGGTTTCCTGGTTGACAATATGCATAGTAGGCTTTTAGATATATAGATTACCCATATTTCCTCATTTAAAATTTTTTTTCTGAATTTTAGAAATGTTTATAAAATAATAAAATTAATGTTCCCATAATTTTCCTATCTTTCACTTGGGTTGGGGATCATGGAATGATAGAATTCCAAACAGTAAGGATAGGATCTTGCAACTTCTAAAATGTCAGTTGCCCCAGGTGAAGGGGTCATAATCATGTATCCCACATATACTCTGCAACATCGGGCAGGTACGCATATGCCTATAGCATGCGAGTGTTGTACATTAGACCATCACTTGGGATTAAGTATTAATAAAATTCAAGAACATTTTAATTGAAGGAGAGGTTTGCGATCATGTAGTCCAACTCTTTATTAAATACTTATCTTTTCTACATCATTCCTAAATGTCAGTGTTCTACTCAAACATTTTTAGTGATAATAGTATTCACTGCCTTACATGATTCCCTTTACTCTAATTTTCAGAGAGTTCTTTTCCTCTCTCTCAAATCTATTTCCTTACAACTTATCCTGCCTCTGGAACATGAAGAATTAGTCTGTACTCTTCTCCATGGCTCCTTGGAGTACTTGAAGACAGCTGGCACGTCTTTAGTGTAATCTTCCAGCTGTGAGCATACAAGGGTCCCTATGCATGATAGAAGCCAGATACCGTACTATTGAGTGCAGAATTTATAGTTGCTTTTTGATGTCCTTCCTGAAATTGTTTGTAGGCTTCTTGGAAAAGGAAGAAGTTACATGAGAAAAAGTAATCCGTATTTTTAAGGTTACAATGAGCATAGATCTATTGTCAGGAGATTTGCTACTGAAAAGGTCTTGATGATTGGTTCATAGGTCGGAAAAACAGACAGACATTTAGTAAATTGAATATAGTGCAGCATTGAAAAGTACCATGTATATGTATATCCACCCATATGCAAGTCAGCATCACTTATGCACATTCTGTCCTTCATATAAATTTCAGCACTCAATTTATGGACTGGAATTAAAATAACATTTAAGCACCAGGAGTACATGAGCTTCTAAATCAGGGTTGGGGAACCTTTTTTCTTCCAAGAGGCATTTGGATATTTTTAACATCATTTGTAGGCTATACAAAATTATCAATTTAAAATCTAGCCTGCTATATTTGGTCAAACATTTAATTAACTCACCCCTAATGCCTTGGCAGGGCCAAGCTGGCCCACAGGTCAGATGTTCCCACCCCTGCTCTAGATGCTAATGCATTTGACTCAAAGCTAAATAGACCTATTAAAATGGATTTTTTAAATTAACATGCACTACACATACTACCATAAGTACAAGTTTTTTTTTTTTTTAACTAGTTTTGACCCCTATCGTGCTTCTTAAAGTTCAATAGGGAAGGTAATATTTTCACAAATTTAAGATGGATAGTATGGGAGAAGAGTCATGCTAGTGATAGAAATGTAGTTTTATCAGTGTAATTAGATCACTTACGACCAGCCAACCTGTAAATGAGAAGCGTTGGAAAAAATGGAGTTGGTAAGAACACTGAAATCAATTTTAATAAAAAGCATAATACTCCTAAAAAGAATTCAGGCTGCAAGTCTCACACGCTTGAATTTTGTCTTTCCTTCCTGATTTTAATAATAATAGCTGACACATTACACTTACTATGAACCAGGCATAGTAATCTTCCTCATTTAATCTTCCTAATAACCCTGTGAGATAAGTACTTTTATCCACATTTTGCAACTGAGTAGCCTAGTTGGGAAAAAGTTAAGTAAACCTAGCCCAAGGTCATATTTGAATCCAGGTTGTTGGGCTCCAGAGTTCACACTCTCAAACCACTATGTTAAACTGCCGTTTTGATCTTTTAAAAGTAACAACAGCAATAATGTTTCCTGAGCTGTGATGACTGAATGGTAGTTTTTTGAAGAGCAGAGGGGCATGGGAACAGGCAACTCATTTAGTTACTTAAGTTCATTTTACCGTTCTTTTTTAAAACTATTCATAGAGGTTATAGATTTTCAGTGTATGATATATTTAACAACAAAAACTTTAACACAGGAATAGTTCAAACTACAATGGGTTATAAGATACATACTAGGTTATATAAATAGAACATGGACATAACGAGTCTATTGAGACTTATTCAGAAAGTAAGATGTGTGTTCAGTTTTTAAATATAGCACTCATGGAGAAGAAATGACCCCTTGAGTACACACAACTTAAGAAAAGTAGAAGTACTTTTTTAAAAAAAAATCACATATGAGCGTTTATTCCAATCCTGCTGGCAGCGTGGGAGAGCAGCAGCTCATCCACAAAATTCTGCTCTGCGTGTATAGGGTAGGACAAGGATTACATGGGAAAGTAGGAATGACAGGCCTGGGAAGTAGGAGGCTGGGATGGGACTCCATTGTTTGGGCAACAAGGTTATTAATCTTTGGCAGTTCTTGAATGGAATGGTTCCAAGGTTGACTCCCAGGTCCTGGGGCCTACAACTCCTAGCCAGCTCAGAATGTCCTTCAGGCACTGCTATTTGTGCAGCCTGCAGGAAGGCACTTATGCATATCTGGTCCTCCCCAGAGGAATCTCTCACTTACATCCCTTGGTGGTCGCCAGAATATGTAACTGGACAATCAGCGGGACTGGGCTGCCTGTCACTACTTGAGCCAATTAAGCAGAGACAGGGTTGAATCGTATATGAGCGTTTATTCCAATCCTGCCGGCAGTATGGGAGAGCAGCAGCTCATCCACAAACATCTGCTCTTTTATTAGTTCTTTAAAAAAAATATATATATTTTTACTGATTTTAGATAGGAAGGGAGAGAGAGAGACAGAAACATCAATGATTCCCTCTCATCATTGATGAAAGAATCATTGATTGGCTGCCTCCTGCATGCCCCCTACTAGGTAGGGATTGAACACAGCACCCCTCAGTCCGCAGGCCGACGCTCTATCCACTGAGCCAAACCAGCTGGTGCTTATTAGTACTTTTGAGAAGTCCCTGTGCGTTCCTTCCTGATTGCATTTGACTGTGTGTTTAATGAGATCAACCCCTCTGTGAAGGTTTTTGTGGTTTAGCAGTGTGCTTCTGAACTGTGTGAAGACGTGTTTACAAAGTCTGAGGGTTTCAAAAGTCTCTGATATTTTTTATTGGAAATAATTTAACTTATTAAAGTAAAATTGACAAACCATGTGGTTTATGATTTAAAGGACCGTAGTTATTTTTTTCACAAAATGTTCCACAAAATCCTGTTCATTCTCTCCACAATGAAAACAGAAACACCCGTCTTCCTTTAAAGTAGTCTGTAGTGGAATAATTCCTTTCAGTAACATAGTGTGTTTAATATTAAAAGCACTTCAGGCCCTAACCGGTTTGGGTTAGTGGATAGAGCGTCGGCCTGCGGACTCAAGGGTCCCAGGTTCGATTCCCGTCAAGGGCATGTACCTTGGTTGCAGGCACATCCCCACTAGGGAGTGTGCAGGAGGCAGCTGATCAATGTTTCTCTCTCATCAATGTTTCTAACTCTCCCTCTCCCTCCCTCTCTGTAAAAAATCAATGAAATATGTTAAAAAAAAAACAAACCAAATCACTTCAGGCACATCTCATTTAATCATCCAACCAACCACGTGTACACATGTTACATTAGGGACAGCTATTTTTTCTGTCTGGGTTTCCTTATTTTGAAGAAAATCGATTTAAGGATCTTTTCCCTCTTCTCTCCTAAAAAAACTGGGTTATGGTAGGTTCTCCTCTGTAAATAATGAGTATATTATGAAAGGGGAAAAGACTTAATATTTACTTGTAAAGCATATTATTTAAAGAGATTAGTAAGGCCCTAAAATACTTATTTCACATGGTACAGTAACAGTTTTACAGGAATTGTTTTAGATTTTTATACTTGGCTTTCATTGTTCTATCTTTGCATGTGTTCTAAATATTGCACATAATATAACAAAAACTTGTTGGAAAGGGGTCTGTGGCTTTCTTGGGGTGGCAGAACTGCATGTTGCTGCCGTCATATTCAGTTTCAGCTGTGTCGAATGCAGTTCCCAGACACTTGTATAGAAAGATTATAGTTTGAGAGTGATAAATGACCATGATTAATAATGTAGGCAGCAATTTTCAGAAAGAACCTTTGCGTCTTTACATTTATTAAATATTCTGTAACTGTCTGCATGAGTTAATTTTGAATGTTGAGACTTAAATTTCCATTTGCTGCTGATTTAGCTACCCTGTTATATTGTAGAACTTCCAGCTAATTAGATCTTTGATAATTTTTAAAAAAATGCAGAGCTTTGTAAAGAGGGGATAAAATTAGATAAATATATCCAATATATTTTTAGTAGGTAGGACCTTTATTAAAAGTATACGATAAAAAATGGTATCATAAAAGTATTTATCAGTGGTTAAGTACCACAATAGATACTGTTTTTCTTTTTTATTTATTTTTGTTTTTATTTATTTATTTTTAAAATTTATTGATTTCTTACAGAGAGGAAGGGAGAGGGATAGATAGTTAGAAACATCTATGAGAGAGAAACATCCATCAGCTGCCTCCTGCACACCTCCTATTGGGGATGAGTCCACAACCAAGGTACATGCCCTTGACCGGAATCAAACCTGGGACCTTTCAATCTGCAGGCTGATGCTCTATCCACTGAGCCAACCCACCTAGGGCAATACTGTTTTTCTTTTAATTAGCTTTTGTCTTTCACTCACCTTTTTATGATACACTGGAAAACCGTTTTAAAGTTTGATTTAAATCAGTTTTCAGGAATTTCTGAGAAGCATCTACAGTGCTCTGATCACTTTAGTTATAAAGAGAACAGAATACACTGCTAAACCACACAATCTTTGCATTTATTAAAAATCACAGTCAGATGCATCCAGGAAGGAATACACAGGGCCTTCTCAAAAGTAGTAATATTCTTTTTTTCTTCAATTGTGTGTACTTACGGGTTCCTTTCCTCTCGATGAGTCCTATATTCTTTTTTAGAAATAAGGTGATGGAGTTTTCCTGCATTAATCCTAGGGTCACTGCACTAAATTTCATGTGTAGGGATTAGTTTTCAGTGCTTCAGGAGTGTGTTTTTCACATCTGGGAAGAGTCAGCTGTTCATTTTCTGTAATGCCTATGTTAATGCAAAGCAGTAAATATCAAAGGGACTTTTAAAATTTTTTTAATATTTATGAACTTTTATATACCTTACAATTAAAAATTATAATTGTAAAATTTCTTGACCTCAGGCAAAAAGGACCATGTTTTCACAGTTCCATTCCAGCTTAGATGTGTGCATCAAAGATAACTGAAAGGAAATTTGAATTCATTTATCCCAATAATTTTTGTGTGCTATGTGCCTGGTTAGGTACCTGGCCTTAGGTATGGTGGAGAGGGTCAGTTATTCTTTTCTTCCTGAGCAGGACAAGTGATGGCTAAAGATTTTTGATTTAAAAGCATCACTTTTAATGATATTTTAATTTCACATATATTCTAAAGTAAGCACCACAGTACATAAAAGAATATCTGTGATCAGTGAGGTAGTTTTTATAGTTTTTTGACTTTAAAAATGGCAACTTTTTAATTTAACTTAATTTTTTTGTCATTTCAAACCAGAGGATATTTTTTCCATTAAGACAGGATGGGAGGGAGGGAAGGAGGGAGGAAAAGAGAGAGAAAGGGAGAGAGAGAATGAGAGAGACATTGATGTGAGAGAGACATGTCAATTGGTTGCCTCTTAAACATGCCCAGACTGAGCCTGCAACCTGAACATGTGGTCTGACCAGGAATTGAACCGTGACCTCCAGGATCATAGATTGACACTCCACCACTGAGTCACACCGGCTGGGCAAAATGGTAATTTTTAAAAATCAGATATTTTTGGAATATCTGCTCATGCCAATCTGAAGATACTTTTAAAATATAGAGGTCTTCTTGCATGGCCGGTGTGGCTCAATGGTTGAGCATTGACCTATGAACCCAGGAGGTCACAGTTCGATTCTTGGTCAGAGCACATGCCTGGGTTGCAGGCTTGATCCCCAGTGAGGGGTGTGCAGGAGGCAGCCTGTCAATGATGCTCTCATCATTGATATTTCTGTCACTTTCTCCCTTTCCCTTCCTGTCTGAAATCAGTATAAATATATTTAAAAAATATATAGAGGTCTTCAGAACAAAATTTGTTTCCCAATAAACTGCAAGATAGGTAGGCTCTTCTATTGTATCTTCACCTTGAATAATAAATTTTGGATATTCTCCTTAATACTGAATAATACTTAATTCTTTTTATCATTTGGTAAAAAACTGAGTAAGTTTTAAAACCAGAAAAGTCAGGCTTGTAGCTAAGACGTACTATGAATACTTACAAATAAGTCCAGATCACTTTTGTGTAGTGTCACATGAAAAGAGGATTCAAAATGTTTAGCCCATTAGATAAGACACATTATAGGCAAACAGTGTCTTCACATTGGCACTGCTAGTTCTGTAGAGCTTTCATATAGAAATAAATGTAATCATGTTTTTTCATTGAAATCTTCATAGGTTCATGGTAGTTTTGAGTGTTTTTGAGAATCTTGAAGCCTTTTCCCCCTAAAATATAAGAGAGAATCACCTATCAGCTGTCTCTTGCATACTCGCTAATAGGGACTGAGCCCACAACCTGGGCATGTGCCCTGACTGGGAATTGAACCGTGACCTCCTGGTTCATTGGTTGATCCTCAACTATGGAAGCATGCTGGCTGGGCGAACCTTGGAAACCTTTAAGAAAGGATGTAGCCGAAACCCGTGTGGCTCAGCGGATAGAGCGTCGGCCTGCGGACTGAAGGGTCCCGGGTTCGATTCCGGTCGAGGACATGTACCTGGGTTGCGGGCACATCCCCAGTGGGAGATGTGCAGGAGGCAGCTGATCGATGTTTCTCTCTCATCGATGTTTCTAACTCTCTATCTCTCTCCCTTCCTCTCTGTAAAAAAATCAATAAAATATATTTAAAAAAATGTTAAAAAAAGAAAGGATGTAGATTGTATAACTGTACATCTTGGTGCTTTTGTTGGAGCAGCAGTAGCATTGGAATACAGTCAGTCCTTGGGTTACATCAGACTCCGCATACGTTGTTTCGTGGTTACGTTGCCATCTCCCATTTATTTATGAAAATACTTCCATCATTTCGACGTATGTGCATATGTGCTTTATGTTTTTTATTATTTACTTACCACAAGTAAAGGTCAGGAATTGTTATCTTACAAGTATTTTTTGGTGTTTCACTTCATTACTGCTGTGTATGTGCTCCATGTGAGTGACTTATGTGGTTATGTAGGTGGTTCCGACTTAGGCGATAATCGTGTTACGTCGCCGTAGGAACGGATCTCCGAGGTAACCTGAGGACCTACTGTGTTGTTGATTTGTACCAAACTAATGACCATTTCACATAGTGCTGGCCGTTTTGGCTCAGGGATAGAGTGTCGGCCCGTGGACTGAAGGGACCTGGTTTTGATTCCAGTCAAGGGCATGTACCTTGGTTGCAGGCTCCAGCCCTGGCCTTAAGTCGGGGGCGTGCAGGAGGCAACCAGGCGATGTGTCTCTCTCACATAGATGTTTCTCTCTCTTTGTCTCTCCCCCTCTATTCTCCTATCTCTAAAAACATAAATAAATAAAATCAATAGAAAAATATCCTCGAGTGAGGATTAAAAAAAATACTATTTCACACAGAAAAATGTGTTTATATTAGATTTTAAACACCCTATCATTTAAATGTTATTTACGAAGTACAGTACATATTTTTGCATGGGAAAGACGTTCTTAAGTTACCCCAGTTTTCAAGATTGGTAGGGAACTTACTATGTAACCATTTTTTACTGTGACTAAATTATGTGTAGCTGTCAGAATGTATCATCGTATAATTTAGGTGCTTAGGTTTATGGTATATTCTCTTGGTTAAAGTACCTGGATTGAGGTTTCATATTTTGAAACTAAATCTGTCTAGGCAGCAGCCCACATACATAATCCCCACAAAATTCACTCTTATGATTATTTACTACAACCACTAGATTTTCATTTATGTCTTTATACTTCCACTCACCAGGACTTATGTAGAATCATACCAGTTTACTGTGTCTTTTCAGAGTGAATGAGTGTGACTGTGTTTGTAACGTCATTTTTTTCTATGAAAAGGGTAAGGTACATTATGGTTTTTACTACCTTTAAATTTTTTTAAAAATATATTTTTATTTCAGAGAGGAAGGGGGAGAGAGTGATAGAAACATGTGATTAGAGAGAATCATTGATCAGCTGCCTCCTGCATTCCCCCTACTGGGGATTGAGCCTGCAACCCGGGTGTGTGCCCTGACTGGGAATCGAACTGTGACCTCCTGGTTCATATGTTGATGCTCAGCCACTGAGCCACACCAGCTGGGCTGTTATCTTTAAATTTTAATGATAGAATATAGTGTAATTTCTGTTTATGATGTTAAGTGACAATGAAGAAGTTATTAATATTAATTGAACCTCTTCCCCAGTTGCTCCAAAATTCTAGGTGCAGTCATAGTTTCTATTTGGGGCAGCCTTTGTTTTTCCTCTGGGCTACTTTAAACATTACTCATCTGAGAGTGAGCTGGTCTGGCTTTGAATGCCACTGGGCAAGTCAGTCTATCTCAGTTTGTGTTCCCTCCTCTGTAACATGGGCTAATGACACCTATCTCACAGGTTTTTGTGAAGGCCCCAGAAATACACAGCAGGCTCTACTCATGCTGCAGCCTGAGTAAAAATTTGTTGCTTAAGTCTGGAATCCTGTGCAAGGAAATAGCTGGAAAGCATGGTGGGTCTAGAGGAAGTATCATATTGAAGTTAATTTGATTTTTAGAGGAGGTGGGTTGATCAGGAAAGGTGTTACAAAGGGCTTACTTAAGAGGAACTTGTTTGCTAGATCAGGAGTTGGGATGGGGTAGCATATGTAACTATCCTGTTTCTAATAGTGACTCTTAGGTAGTGATTATAATACAAAATTAATTGTATTATAAGCCACATTTAAACAAATAACATTATATTAAAATGGAACTATGACTTATTTTTAAAACTTTATAATCTCAGAACCACAGTATTATCTTAGGGCAGTATTTCACTCACATCATTACCCATGCACAGTTCCCAGAGTTCTGTTCTTTTCCTATGTTTGGGTGCTTGCTGCTTTGGTTTTTGAACAGATAATATATTTGAATCTTTCCTGAGAACCACTAGCTGGTCTTTTGTTTTATTGTATTTTTTGAGTTCTAGTTAGGTAAATTCATATATGATGTGTATAAGATATACTGAAGTATTCTTTTAATTTAGAGCAGAATATTCCTCTTGTTGTTGATCTTCACCCGAGAATGTTTTTTCATTGATTTTCTATAGAGACTAGAGGCCTGGTGCACGAATTCATGCACGGGTGGGGTTAGGCTGTCTCGCCCCAATCGGGGCTGATCGGGCCGGGTTGGCTGGGGGGAAGGGCCACAAGTGGTTGGCGGGCCAGGGGAAGGGGCCGTGGGTGGTTGGCCAGCCAGCCCAGCCCCCTGGTCAAACTCCCTGTCAAGGGGACAATTTGCATATTAGCCTTTTATTATATAGGATTGGAAGGGAGTGGGGGAGAGACAGAGAGAAACATGGATGTGAGCATCAATTGGTTGCTACCCTCATGTGCCCTGTTGGGGCCAGGGATCAAGTCTGCAACCGAGGTACATTTCCTTGACTGGAATCAAACCTGTGACCCCTCAGTCCTTGGGCCACACTTTATCCACTGAGTCAAACCAGCTGGGCCAGAATATTCTTTCCATTGCTACTTTTACTAGCTTTACAATATCTTGAAAAATGACCAAAGAAATGATTCATGTTTGGGTTTGGATCATTTATTTGGACATTTTAAGAGACATTTTACAATAGACCAAAATTAAATACTTAATTGTTAGAGATCTATATAATAAAAGCCTAAGTGACTATTATGGCTGAATGACCAGAACGACCGGTCACTATGATGTGCACTGACCACCAGGGGGCAGATGCTCAATGCAGGGTTCACGGCTGGTGAGTGCAGCAGTGGTGGCAGGAGCCTCTCCTGCCTCCGCAGTAGCCCTAAGGAGCAGCAAGCCAAGCAGTAAGGAGAAGTGAGCAGGTGGGCGGTAAGGAGCAAGGGGTCCTGGACTGTGAGCGCGATGTCCGATTGCCGGCTTAGGCCCACTCTCCACTGTGAGAGGGCACAGGCTGGGCTGAGGGAACTCCCGCTCCCCCCTCCCCTCCAGTGCACGAATTTTGTGCACTGGGTTGCTAGTATTTATATAACTATAGCACTGTGGTCACATTGTAAGTCCTCATTTGTTCTGTTTTTCTTAATTCTTTTCATTTTTTTCTTTATTATTTGATTGCCTCCTTTTATTGTTGCCTTTCCTGAAAATGAGTAGTGAAAGAATAGCCTTTCTTGAAGCACAGTTCAGGTTGAGAAGCCACATGACTTTGATTTTGTGTTCAGCGTGATGGCTGAAGATGAGAGTTAAAGACCAGGAACGGAACTCGGATATCACACTGCTCCTGCGGAGCACAGCCTGCAGTGTTGCCACAGAGACCTGGCTAACCAGCGCTCTCGCTCTGGGAAACAGTGAGGACATACTTTAGTGATTTATGTGCGGGTGACTGGCAAAGAAATGTGTCAACTCTGCATATACACATACACAAATGTGTCCTTCCGAATTCCACGAGACAAAGCCTACTATCAGTGCACACCTTTTCAGAAGTGTTCCCACTAGTTAAAGTGGATGTACTTTGGTCTTTCTACACCTTGTCCTGTCACCAAGAAGATGACAGATGGTGAATAAAAACCAGGCTGACCACATATTAGTTAATGACCTACACGGGGGCATCATGCACACCTTGGCCTCCTGGCAGCACCACCCCTAACAACCAGGCTGCAGACCAAATGCAACACTAAGATGCATTTTTTGTCGGTCATGCAAGGCGTCAAGTATATTCTGAGTATCACATGGAAATGAGATTTGGAGAGAATTATAAGCTCTGGATCTACACGTTTCCACTGTGCTGCACGGAAGGCTGGGGTGTATGTGCAACAGTGCTGGGGAGATGGAGGGTAGGAAGGTAAGGAAAGCAGTGGCCGGGATTAATGTGGAAGTTTTCTCAAGAATTTTTTGCAATTTACAAAGGTTATATTTATAAAAAGTTCAAACAACCAGAAGTAAAAAGTCAGTGTCCTCACCTTTCAGTCTCACATCCAGAGGTCATTACAATTCTGTTAATAGTTTGGTGTGTATATTTTCACAATTCTTCTGCATATACAAAAGAATTTTTAGAAAAGTACACAAAATGGGATTTTACTACATATATTCTTCTGCTATTCTGTCATGACACAGTATATTATGGTCATCTTTCCATCTCATTACTACCCCAGTCCTCTAGGTTACTGTTTCAACACTTTATAGCACGTACCTACCACAACATATTGAGCTGTTCTCATTGACGGCATTTAGGATTTGCAAGAGGCTTTTGCCAAGACACAGTTGTGTGCTAAGCTTCCTTGTACCTTTACAGTTGTTACCACTCGTACATTTTCCTTTGGTTAGTCTCCTAACAGTAAATTCGGTGGATCAAAGAGAATGAACATTTAAACTTTTGGAAGATACTTCTGAGTTATCCTCACGTCTAGAGTCATTAATGATAACGTTTAAGAATGTTGTGGTCTAGCCAGAAACTAGAGGCAACATAGAATTTAACATTTTAGGAAATTTCCACCATGGTAAAATGTTTTCTCCAACACAATAGAGCAGTGGAACTTGAAATGCAAAAACCTGCCAATCTTTTACCATTCCCTAGAGATAATCTTTTAAAAATTTTGAAAATTTATTCCTGTGATTATCATTGGAATTTAAAAGAATATATTTCTTAGTGTATCTGTCTGACAGTCTCTTTTATTCCTGTCATGAAAGTTGAGGAATTTCATGCACCTACACTGCCAACTGTTCCTCTACTTTCTGGATTTATTATTACAATTGTAATTGTGCTGATGGTTTTTCATTGTTTTTACTTACTTATTTTTACAGTGTCTTTTTACTTCTGTCCCTTTTATGTCCCTTAAACATTGTTTTGGATTTTTAAAAACTATTTAAAATTTTAAGGAAAAAAAGACACCAATAAATGGTATTACTACTAGGAGTGATATGGTCAATTGCAGAACCAAGTAGTATAATTGTGTTTATAATAATAAACCCTGTGGCAGTTAAAAGTTGTTCTACTTGAAGAATTAAAGATCAAGTGACATTCTGTTTTCTTAAATCTATTGTCCTATAATCTGTTGACAATAATGCCACAATTTAGTTTGCTGTAGTTTTTCTTGCAAGTTCTAATTACTATATTTTTTCTTAATGTTACTAAAAGCCTATATCTTCGCATAATTTTTAATTTTGCAGTATTGGAAATGGATATTTTTATTTTCGAGGACATGCTTGACTTGTTCTCTGCTGCCCACTCTAATGTGGATTAATTTCTTCTGTGCCTGTGATTGCAGTCACACTGGGGTTTCTCTGCCTTCCCCTGTTAAGGCCACTCATTTTTTTTTTCAGTTCAGTTAAAAACATTAAAGATTTTTTCCCCCAGAATTTTTTTAGTGCTTCAGAGGTAAATTTCAAAATTCTTATGTCTGGAGTGATCTTCAGTTTGCCATCATACTTGACTCATAGTTTGTTTAGGTTGAGAGTTCTTGGTTCAAAATGCTTTTCCACCAGAATTTTATTTTTTTATTTTTTTAAATATATTTTATTGATTTTTTACAGAGAGGAAGGGAGAGAGATAGCGAGTCAGAAACATCGATGAGAGAGAAACATCGATCGGCCGCCTCCTGCACATCCCCGACTGGGGATGTGTCGCAACCCAGGTACATGCCCTTGACCGGAATCGAACCTGGGACCCCTCAGTCCGCAGGCCGACGCTCTATCCACTGAGCCAAACCGGTTTCGGCTCCACCAGAATTTTAAAAAAATATTTTTTAAAAATTGATTTCTAGAGAGGAAGGGAAAGGGAGAGAGAGAAACATCAGTGTGAGAGGGAAAACATCGTTTGGCTGCCTCCTGCACGAACGAGTCTGCAACCCCAGTATGTGCCCTGACAGGGAATCAAAGGGCAACCTTTTGGTGCACAGGACAACACCAAACCAACCAAACCACACCTGCCAGGGCTGTAGAAGGTGTATTTTAAATTTCATCTTGCTTGGCTCACTGTAATCTTCAATCTCAAATCTTTATCCCATTCACATGTTTCTTTGTTTTTCCCCTTTATCACTTCACATTGTCTCTGCTTGTCTTATGGAACTTAGTCTATAAATGTTGGGCCTGTTGGAGCGATCTAGCATGTATGTTTTCCTTCATATTTTCTCTTCTGTCCTTTCCTCCTTCTATTTGGGAGGTTTCTTCTTTTGATCTCCCAGAATACTGTCTTCAGTCTTGCCCAATCAGCCTTTCTGATGAAAATTTTATCAACTATGTGTTTAATTTCCAAGATCTCCTAGTAGTTCTCTGGTCTGTTCATTGCTCATAGTGGCCGGTTCTGCTGTTTGTTGTGAAGGAATATACCCCTTGAAGCTTTTAGCATGGTAATTGAGGTGTTTGGTTTGCTGTGGTCCATTCCTGTTTGTTCTCCTTAGGATCACTTAATCTGTTTTCTTTATCCTGGTCTTTCTCTTTATTACTTTCTGATTTTTCTCAAATGTCCAGTAATCCTTGGTTGGCCAAATATTGGAATGAAGATTTGTACTGATTAATGTAAGTCCACTTGCCCAAAAGGCTTTTCCCTTTAATAGTAGCCCTCCCTGTGGAGTGTGCGTGTGTTTAGTGAGCTGGGCGGGAAAGTACAATTTTGGAGCATATGCACGGCTGCCACAGTTGCCAAAGTTAATGGGTTGTATAATGAGGTGTTTAGTTTACTTCACTCTTGGGTGAACGTGCTTTTCATTCTCTCCTCTGCCCCTCCCCTTTCCTCTTTTCCTCTCTTGTCTCATCTTCCTTTCTCTCATTCTCTCCCCACCTCTTTTCCTTCCTTCAGGGTCATGGTGTGGCATTGCCTCAAGCTTTGTGCTGCTTTCCTTTACAGCCTTCAGTCCTGTTCTGGGGTTTCTTCCCAGACTTACTTTGCTTTATTTAGATGCAGTTGTCTGGCTTGAGCTGAGGGCAGCTCTTCAATATAAAGGAGAAGTCAGGAGGGGCCTGGACACGTGCTCTGTGAGAGCCCTGTGATTGCCCTCGTTAGAGCATCAGAGCCGTTCTCACTAAGGCCCTAACAGCCTTCTGTGTATTTTGGGTTTTATTTTCTGTTTTGGTTCACTCATCAGTATGAGCCCATCTATTTTTGGACCGTGCTCACATTTGGGTTGAAGTTTTTTGAAGTTTTCATAAAACTTGGGGTCAATATCAATCTTGGGAAATCAGTGCATCCCCTGTAACTCTTTGACAGTAATTTAGGAAGGGGCTTAAATGTATCATTTCATTGAGTCCTAGAGTCAAGACTTACTCCCAGACACATAGTTTCCTTTCTCTCCTGGTAGTCCTTTACTTCTATCATTTCCTCCTTTTCTTAAGGAATATTATGTATTTAAATTTTTAAAAAAATATTTTTATTGATTTTTAGAGAGGAAGGGAGAGAAACATCGATGTGAGAGCGGAGCATCTATTGGCTGCCTCCTGCATGCCTTCTACAGGGGATTTAGCCTGTAACCCAGGCATGTGCCCTGACCAGGAATCGGACCCGCAACCTTTTTGGTGCATGGGACGATGCCCAATCACCTGAACCACACTGGCCAGGGCGTTTGTTTAAGTGTTTGATCATGTACTTGAAGCTTAGGGTAATCCATGGCACTGGGGGATTTAGAGGTAAGTGATCAAGTGAAATGACTGAAATACACTTGAGTGAAGCTTAGTATTTTTCCTATAGGTTTCTTGTTCCCTAGAAATGAATTAATATTCTATTAATCTTCACTTGAGAATATTTTTTCCATTGATTAGAGAGTGGAAGAAAGGGAGGAATGGGGGGAGAGAGGAAGAGAGAGAGAGAGAAACATTAATGTGAGAAAGACACATGATTGCTTGCCTTCTGCACATGCCCTGACCGGGGCCAGGGATGGAATCTGCAACCCAGGCACATGCCCTTGAGCGGGATTCAAATCTGCCACCCTTTGGTGTTCGGGCTGACACTCTAACCAGTGAGAACCACCGGCCAGGTTGAAATGATTTAATATTCTAGAAACAGAGAAAATGTAGAGAGAATCATCAAACATTTGTTCCATACATATAAAAGGAAGTGATTGGTATTATTTCACCACTGAGACATTTTAATCTAGTGGAGTCAATGTTACATCAAAAGTATTAATCTGTTTTTCTTAGTTACTTAAAACGCAGCCAAAATAATAAATAATAAATGGCCTCCTTTTAGATTTTCCAGTTCTAAGAGATCCATGGCACTAGATGAAGTCTAATACTGGGGTTGGATATTAATTAGAACCCAGTATTTTTTTTTTCCTCAGGGGTCATTTGAAAACTGAAATTCAGCAAAGTCTTAAGGAGGCTCACTTTGGGAAAGTACTCTCAAATAGAGCCATTTTCTGTGTTCCCATACTCTTCCTATTAACAGCTCTTGTTGGATAACTAACTGTAGAAATAATTACCCCCATGATAAGCTTTTTCAGGGCAGAGATTGGGTCAAAATAAGAGCTTTCATTGACTCTTCAAAATGTGTGCTAGGCATGATGCTAAGTACTTCATTTAATTCCTGAAATAACCCAGTCATTGAGTAGTCTTTATTTACACATGAAAATATTAAGGTTTAGCAAGGGTTAAGTATATTATATGTGGCCATAAATGGAAAGTGACATTGAGATTTAAATAGATCAGGTATCTCTTGGTTATTTCTTCCTATGGGAGGGAAGTATACATATTGCACATAGAAATGAGAATTTTCATGGTTCACTCTTGGTACTAGTGAGGAAGGCAGAATAAAATACTGATTTGTTTTTCCTAAGAACACAATTGTGGTTTTTAATATGATGTGTATACATGTATTTTCTCTCTGGACTTTTTTCTATCATTCATTCATTCATTTAGTAAAGTACAGGAAGATAGCAGTTTTAAATACCTCCGTAAGGAAATACTGGTATTTTTTATATTTAATTTGAACTGATTTTTACATTTTCTTTTTAAATATATTTTTATTGATTTCAGAGAGGAATGGAGAGGGAGAGAGCGATAGAAACATCAGTGATGAGAGAGAATCAGTGATTGGCTGCCTCCTGCACCCAGGCATATGCCCAAGACTGGGAATTGAACAATGACCCCCTGATTCATAGGTTGACGCTCAACCACTGAGCCATGCTGGCCGGCCAATTTTCAAATTTTTTAATAAGCACCACTTGGTTTTTACATATCTAGAATGATGATTTCTTTCTTTTTCTTTTCTTTTTTTTACTTAGGTCCTATATGGACAGAATTTAAAACAAATTATTGCATGTCTTTATTTCATGCTTACATTTACATTGAGGTTTTGGTTAGGTAGAGAATTCCAGCTTCTAAGTTTTCTCCCCACTTTAGCACTGTCAAGAATTTGTTCCACTCTCTTTTACCCAGAGTCTTGATGAGAAGTTTTATGGTAATTTGAAATGTTTCTCAATTGGAATTTAGCTGATTTTTTCTTTTTCTCATGATGGGTTGTTTTTATGGGGTTTTGGGCGGAAGATCAGAGGTAAAGTATCATTTTCATCACATCAGAAGAAAGGCGTAGATTATCAACATGACTTGATGTTGACCTTATTCACCAGGTTGAGGCAGTGTTTTCCAGAGTTCTCCAATGTAAGGCTAGTCGCCCCTCTTTCCCCTTTTTCCATTCTGTGGGCTATGGGAGGAAGTCATGATGCCCAGCCCACATTTAAGGGGTAGGGACTTTGGTTCTACATCCTTTAGGGTTGAGTAACTGTAAATTATTGGGAATTTTCAGGCATTGGAGATTCAACTCTTCTCCCCCTCTTATTTATTTATTCAATTACTAGAGGCCCAGTGCACAAATTTGTTCATGAGTGGGGTCCCTCGGCCTGGCCTGGTTCTTCGACTTCCACCGAGGGGTCCCCGGATTGCAAGAGGGTGCAGGCCAGGCTGAGGGACACCATTGGTGCATGATGGGGGCTGGCAAGGGACGAGGGAGGTTGGCCAGCCAGGGAGGGACTGCGGGAGGGCTCCAGGGCGTGTCTGGCCCATCTCGCTTAGTCCCCATAGGCCGGACCCCAGCAGCAAACTAACTTATGGGTTGGAGCATCTACCCCCTGGTGGTCCGTGCAGTTGAACAGCCTTAGCATATCATTAGCATATTACACTTTGATTTGTTAAACAGACAACCAGAAACTTAGCATATTAGGCTTTTATTATATAGGATTTATATCACTATGGACTCATGGGTATTGTATTTACATATATTTTTTACTATGATGGACACCAGGTTATTTAGCTTCTAGTTCAAGTTTTCTCAGTTATCTGATTTCTTCTTTGAGACACAAAAGGAGATAATTATCAAGATCTAATTGGAGCTCTGGCCAGTGTTGTCAGTGGTTAGAGTGTGGGCCCCTAGCACCAAAGGGTTGCAGGTTTGATTTCCGACCCTGGTTGGAGTGTGTGCAGGAGGCAACCAATCAGTGTGTCTCTCACACATTGATATTTGTCTTCCTCCCACTCTAAAAATCAATGGGAAAAAATAATCCTTGGGTGAGGATTAACAACAACAAAAAGATCTAATTGAGTATAATGCCATCTCAAGCTACTTATGCATAGATAAAATTCTTAGTAATAGCTAGGAATGACAGTCTGCTGGGGATCATGTGTTGGACACCCACTCTAAGCAGTATTTAGGGATTCACATAACCTTGTTCAGATACAGATACATTTCCATAAGGTTGCCATTATTATTGTCCTTTCTCCAAAGAGGTGAGCAATAGTAGATGGACAGGATTATTGGGAGCCATATTTACCAAAAAGGTGCAACTCTATCCAAAAAAATTGTGGCAAAACTTAGACACTCAAAGTACAGTTGATGATGTGTATGCCTATGATTACTATATAATCTCTGGCCAGGATTATTTGGTGCTCTTATGCATCTTAATTTTCACATTTAAAAATTTGTCCTTAATCTAGCCATCTGAGGGTGAACTAGTTGACTTTTTTAATTGTTTTCAGAAGAAAAGTCTACCCTAGAAGTTCCCTAAAGGATCATTTAAAACTAGAGGCCTGATGCACAAAATTTGTGCAAGGGTAGGCCTTCCTTCCCCTGTCTGTTGGCACTGGCTTCCCTCGAAGCCCCCGCTTCATCCGGAAGGATGTCTCGTCTAATTAGCATATTATGCGTTTATTATTATAGATGTCTCTTGTAGGGTCTCAGCCATGGCATAAATAGCTCTTCCTAATGTAGCCCAGGTACTGCTCTTTCTCCTAGTCTTGGTATTGCCAGGCTCCCGTCATGCTTCTAAAGTGTTTTTGGTTTTTACATATTTCCAGTTTTTTAAGACATGACTATATGCTACTTTTCTTAACCCTGTAGAAGAATCCTATATTGTCTGCATATTACTATTGGATCATGAGTGTGTGCCAGAAATGTTTACTAGAGCAGTGGTTCTCAACCTTGGCTGCACATTAGAATCACCTGGGAATCTTTTTAAAATCCTGATTTCTGGGCCTCATCCGCCGGAAATTCTGTTTCTTTGTTACTAATGTTGTGGCCCCATCCCATAACAAAGAAACAGAATTTCCGGAGGATGAGGCCCAGAAGTCAGGATTTTAAAAAAGATTCCCAGGTGATTCTAATGTGCAGCCAAGGTTGAGAACTACTGTACTAGAGCACCTTTAACTGTCTGACGACACACATGCACCCTAGCACTCCCTCTCTTATAAAGGACTTTGCTGCTGGTTTCTGCATTGTGTATGGGATTCCAGGTATCTTCCATCTCTGGCAAAGGACTGAAGTGCTTTGCAATTTTGGTTATTAATACCAACAGCTGGAGAGTACAACAGCAACGAGGTTCAAAGAATATTTGGTGGTTGGATTCCGTCCCTTTAAGCTTTTTTGATGAATATTCTCCAAAATTCTCTTGTAATTTTTTTAATACTTTACTTTAAAAAAAAAAGCCAACAAAAGGGAATTTGCTGGTTGGCACAAAACATGCTGCAAAGTTGCTTTTTTTTTGTTATTGTAACTGAAGAATATCAAGGATTGACTTGAAAAAGAAAGGTAGATTTTCCTGTTGTATCAGCCGTTTCCTGATTGTCTTGCTCCCTTTAAAAAACCTCAAGATTTTTCTAAATACAATCTTTAAACTTGGAAATAGTGCTTTAAAAAAAACACCTCTTTCCATTTTTCTTTTTTATAAAATTTATTGATTGTAGAGAGAAAGGGAGAGGGAGAGAGAAACATCGATTGAGAGAGAAGCATCAATCGGTTGTCTCCTGTATGCCTCCTATTGCAGTGGTTCTCAACCTTCCCCATGCCGGACCCTTTAATACAGCTCCTCATGTTGTGGTGACCCCCCAACCATAAAGTTATTTTCGTTGCTACTTCATAACTGTAATTTTGCTACTGTTATGAATTGTAACAATATAAATATCTGATATGCAGGATGTAATTTCATTGTTACAAATTGAACATAATTAAAGCATAGTGATTAATCACAAAAACAATATGTAATTATATGTGTGTTTTCCGATGGTCTTAGGTAACTCCTGTGAAAGGGTCGTTCGACTTCCAAAGGGGTCGAGACCCAGAGGTTGAAAACCGCTGTCCTATTGGGTTCTGAACCCCCAACTTGAGCATGTGCCCTGGCCTGGAGTCGCAACCCACAACCTGACCTTTTAGTGCATGGGATGACATTCAGACATCTGAGCCATACCAGTCAGGGCAGAAATAGTGCTTTTCTCTATTTCCACTACTTCCCCACATCAGGTGCGCTTACCAGCATTCTGACACCCAAGTCTCAGAAAAACTTATATCTACATATGTTTTTATTGGATTCAGTAATTATAGATTTAGTCATATATTTATAAAAATTTCACTTTTATGCCAGAAGTAATTACATAGCATTAATCTTATGAGATGTATGCTTATTTTAATTTTTAACCTACTTGACAATTTCTTTCAGGTCAGCCTTTGTTGGTCTTCCATGTAAATACATGATACAAACAAATAGAAGCCATTTTTATTTGTATATGCAAATTAAATGTGTGTAAGAGGTTGGCAAATTTATGATGTATCTGTCTCCATTACAGTGTTTTTGGGTGCTCTTCTGACACCATATATTTCACAATATTTTATAACCTGATAAGCACTTTTATGCTGCCACTCAGCTGTCAAATCTTTACATTTTACTATACATCTGATTTATTTTTAAAAGAAGTAAGCATTACAGGTGTGGTGAAAGGTGCCTTCACATGCCCTTTCCCAGTTGTTTCCTCTCCTTCCTCAGAGGTTTCCAGTCTCCTGAATGTAGGCTTGTCATTGCCACACAGCATAATAAGCTAGCCTTTAAAAATTTTCCATTTGGTTGGAAGCATTCTGAGAAAGAAGCTCATGGTCAAATTCTTTTTTTTTTTTTTAAAATATATTTTATTGATTTTTTACAGAGAAGAAGGGAGAGGGACAGAGAGTCAGAAACATCGATGAGAGAGAAACATCAATCGGCTGCCTTCTGCACGCCCCGCAGTGGGGATGTGCAGTGGTCAAATTCTTACCTACAGATTTGTTATTTTGAAAACACTGAAGGGGCTCTCAGACCTGGAAAGCAATTTGTCAATTTTTGAAGTTCAGCATTGCCCAGGGATTTGACCACAGAACCCCTTTCCCCATCATCTATGGACTGTTGTTGCTTGAAACATGCTAATGGCTTCTTACTAATTTAACTTTCTAGATGTAGATGACAAAGTTACTAGTTGTCATCACTTCCAGTTGATATTGATTTGATTATTAGATCAAGTTTAAAATAAATTTACAAAAAAGGAAGGTAAAGTGCTAATAAGTTACATATTTATTGACCAGCATACAAGTTACTTATGCTCCTTAATTTTTTAAATTCCTGAGCTCTGTGATCTATTGAAGTGTCTGGCTGTGGACCATATAATCTTTGCCTTAAACTGATCTGTTAACGTTTTATGTTCTATGGTTGGACGTAGGCCGAGTTTGTTGTTAATGTTTGACACATTTTCTTGAATAACAGTTATCCAACTGTTAACGTTGTACAACATGGTACTTGAATTCTTTGTCTGCTCTTTTTTCTTCCTGTATTAGAAAATCTTGGTGCTTTTTGTAATTTATGTATAAAAGAAATTTTTCTTAAGATTTGTTCGTATAATGGTCTGATCCAGGAAAAATAAAACAGGAAAATGGACACTATTTCTGACCGTCAAATAAAACTCTCTATTGGTTTTTAGACTGTTCACCCAGCCTTGGTGTCCATTGCATTGTCTTCAGGCAGGGCTGTTCCCTGCCCAGGATCTGCTGAGGCAGGGGAGTTTCACTGTCCTTTCAGGGAGGCCAGGGAGGCTCCTCCCCCTGTAAAGGAAGAGTGCCAGCCAGCCCGCCCTCCTGGCCCTGTCCTTCAGCACTGCATCCCACTCCCACCCTGAGGGAATGATAGGAAGGCTTACTTCCCAGTAGAAAGCGAGTCTGGAACTGTTCCCCAAATCTCCACACACTGACCCGTCTATCCTGTTAGTCTTAGAATTTTAGGGTTTATTAAGAAGTCTCTGTATTTTTAGGATCTCCTTTAAAAGACACACAGTAAATATTTTTTTCATTAGTTAGGGTAAGTCTCTTGTGTTCTGCACCTTGCTATTTCAGATGTATTTAGCGTTTTTTTTTAAAAAAGATTTTTCTGTTTTTACTTTGCGTGGAAAGATCTCTCCAAAACCTGCATTAGTTGTTTTATTAGCTTGCTTTTTATCTTATTTCAGATAACTTTTTTATTCTAAGTGTTAATTTTCTTTTTTATTTATTTTTATTTTTTATTTTTTTAATATATTTTATTGATTTTTTACAGAGAGGAAGGGAGAGAGATAGAGAGTTAGAAACATCGATGAGAGAGAAACATCGATCAGCTGCCTCCTGCACATCTCCCACTGAGGATGTGCCCTCAAGCCAGGCACATGACCTTGACCGGAATCGCACCCGCGACCCTTCAGTCCGCAGGCCGACGCTCTATCCACAGAGCCAAACCGGTTTCCGCGTTAATTTTCTTGAAAGTTATTGTAACTGGACTGTGTGATTCTACAAATACTTCTCCAGTGTTCAGTCCTCATTTTGTTTAATCACATATTTTAGAGATTAAGCACTTATATGAGGAGCCCAATAAATGTGCACACTTGTTTTAAATTAATGAGGAGAAAATGATCAAGTAGAAGCAGTTTATCTTCTGTTTGGAATAAATTATAATGTACAATTAATAGCAGTGTTTTGTTTTTTTACAAATAATTATTATGTAGTAATGAACAATTCTGATGTGTCTGACACAGGTTAATCTACAATTCAACACCACCTGTCTTCCAGAGGTGCTCATTCTGTCACTTTAATTTTTAGCTAAACATTTCCTAAGGGAATGTTTAGCTAAAAAATGATGCAAACTTCATTGCCTTCAAAGCTTAACCTCTAAAGGTGGGCCCACTGTGGTTAGATTAATCTGGAATTTCTTTGTTTGGAGTTAGGTCAGTGGTTGCCAGGTTCAAGACCCTGGTTTTCAGAAGCAATCTGTCTGCTTCTCAGATGGTTAAAAGAAGTACTTCTTAGTTATGTATGTATTTTTAGAGTTTATCCCTAGTCTTTTCTTAAAAATTCTGAGAGATGGGAAGGTATATAGAAGTTTTCAACCTCAATTCCATTTGAGAAAGTGAGAGTTGACTGATGAGTGAAACAACACAAAAGGAACTATGCTGCCGCTTTATTTGGATGTTATATACTTAATGGGGTGAAGGGAAGATTGGGATGGGAAGAAGAGAGCCCAGGCCACCTCTGGCCACTGGCCTAACCCTTTAGGCCTCAGGATTCCCTTATGTAAAAATGATGGGGCAGGGTCACTTTGCAGGTTTTCCCTGGCTCTAATACCAATTGACGGTGTTTTTTTTGTTTGTTTTGTTATTGCTTTTTATTGTGTAACTGAGATAGTGAATAAAAGTAATACAATTATGGGAACCTAAGAAGAAACTTTCTTTAAAATGGCCAACTATAGTATAAATGAGTCTTGTCCAATAGGGCTTTTTGATGGAAATATTCTGTATTTGTGATTTCTGATATACTAGCCCTAGTCACATATTGCTGTTGAGCTGTGAAATGTTGCTAGAATGACTGAGGAACCTA
Organism: Myotis davidii; assembly: GCF_000327345.1. Taxonomy (NCBI): domain Eukaryota; kingdom Metazoa; phylum Chordata; class Mammalia; order Chiroptera; family Vespertilionidae; genus Myotis; species Myotis davidii. The sequence continues at coordinate 41,738 of NW_006284356.1, read as the reverse complement.
ATTTTAACTTTAATTAAAACAAATTTAAATAGCCACATGTGGCTAAATAGCTACTGTATTGGGCAGTGCAGGTTAACTTCTTAAGTATAAATATTCAAAGGAAATGTCCTCACATTGATTTAATATGAAAATCTTGTTCTTTTGTGATTTGCAACTGGAATCTCTTAATTTTAGAATTTGGCAAGCCTCAATATTGAAACCTTCAAGCACATCCTCCGTTTCAGTTGCAGTCAAGAATAGAAAAGGTACTATGACCTTTGCTAAGGGTCCCACAGACTCCTTGGTAACCACATGCCTCTCACTGGCTTCTTTAGAGCTCTGCCACCTACTGAGGCCTGTGTGTGTCCACTGTCAACCTGTAGATGACTGTCCGACTCCCCTCAGGCTTACACCCTATTCCTGTAGTAGGGTTTCTATGATCTGGAGCACGTTTGGTGGTGGTGAGGATTTTATCCTCATATTTTTTATGAGCTTGATTCCTAAAAGTTGAGATACCACTTTCAAAAAATACTTGAAGTTTTCAGTCCTAAAATCTTGAGCAACATGCTTTCAGGCCTTGGTCAGGTTGCTCAGCTGGAACATCATCTCATACACCAAAAGGTGGCGGCTTCGTTTCCTGGTCAGAGCACATACCCAGGTTTTGGGTTTGACCCCTGGTTGGGGTGGAAGTGGGAGGTACCTGACTGATGCTTCTCTTTCACGTCAATGTTCTCTCTCTCCCTTCTCTCTAAAATCAATTTTTTTAAAAGGTGTTATTTAATTTAAAAATATCTAGGTCACAGCCCTGGTCAGGTTGCTCAGTTGGTTAGAGCATCATCCCAGTAAGTTTGTGGGTTTGCTCCCAGTCAAGGCACATGTAAGAATCAACTGAGGGTACCTGAATAGATGGAACAGCAAGCCCAGGCCTCCCTCTGTTTCCTTTCCTCCCTCTCTCAAGTCAGTCAGTAAATGAAGGAAGGCAGAAAGAATAGCTAGGTCACTAGGCCATAAAGCCAGTTGTCACTTGAATGAGTTTTCATTAGGTCTGTATTGCTTCAGCGTCACAATGCTACACTCCTGGGACTTGTGCGGGCATCACAAAGAACATGGGTTTTATCTTGAAATTCTGAACCTTTGAAATGGTAAGAGTTAGTGTAGAGGCAGTTTTTAGGGTTAGTGGTTGGAACTGATTAGTCATGTGTTTGACACGATCATTTCTTCTGTAAGGTAATTTATGTAAATGTAAGTTATGTATATGGCATACCGGAACACACAGCCCATGGCATCCTGGGAACTCACTCCAGCCCACTGAGTGCAGAGCTGCTGTGATGCTAACCTGCTTTCCCTGAGCCTGTGTGGCACAGCTGGGCCCCGCACCAGCGAGGTCTGTACTGGAGATGAAGGCGGGAGCGTGTATCAGTCATTTTCATGAGTTTTGAATGGAGGGAATCACACAATAAAAGCATGTTAAAAAAAACAAGTGAAAAGAAAGAAAACTTCAAGCAGTACAGAAGAATAAACGCCTTCATATTTCCATAGCATTTTTCCCCCTAAAATTCTAGTATGAGCTTAAAGTTTTCTTTTTTACAAATGGGACTAAATTACACCTGCTTTTTTTGCTTATAATTTTAAAAAGTCAGTATTTGAGGTATTATTTTCCTATGATTACATTCACCCTTTTTAGGTGTACAGTTCCATGACTTTTTTTTTTTATAATTAAATCTTTATTGTTCAGATTATTACATTTGTTCCTCTTTTTTTCCACCCATAACTCCCCTCCCTCCAGTTCCCACCCCACCCTCCGCCCTCACTCCCCACCCACTGTCCTCATCCATAGGTGCACGACTCTTGTCCAGTCTCTTCCCGCATCTCCCTCACCCGTTTCCCCCCTGAGAATAGTCAGTCCATTCCCTTTCTATGCCCCTGACTCTATTATATTCACTAGTTTATTCTGTTCATCAGATTATTTATTCACTTGATTTTTAGATTCACTTGTTGATAGATGTGTATTTGTTGTTCTTAATTTGTTTCTTTACCTTTTTCTTCTTCTTCCTCTTCTTAAAAGATCCCT
>NW_006284356.1:28608-38858 GCF_000327345.1 Myotis davidii | reverse complement strand
CTCTAGGGAGGTGCTAATCTAGCCTTTGCCTGAGGCTATCTGGCAAATGGCTCTGCACAGGGCTTGGGCGGTGCGGGTGGGTCGCACGGGATCAACAGAGCGGGTGAAGGGAGTAGTTATGGCTGCTCTCAGTCCCCAGAGGCTCTGCCTCTCAGAGTCCCAGCAGCTGCCGCAAACCTCGGAGAGAAAGCTGCCCAGCGTTCCGATGGATGCCAGACAGTCCCGCCTTCTCCCGTTTGAGTCTGGGTCCCTGGAGACTCGCCCAGAACTGGAGCTCAGAGCCTGAGCCTCCCTCCCAATTGAAAACGACAACCGCGCCCTCAGCCACCAGCCCGCTCCGCGCGCACCTCTGCACCTTTGTATTTTCCACACTGCGCCTCCTCTGAGCCTCAGTATGCTGTTCTCTTTCCTTCTAGTTGAAGAATTTCCCCTCAGCCAGCTTTCCTGTGGTTCTGGGTGATGTCCGTTCCGTCTTTTAGTTGCATTTTTGAAGTGGTTGTTCGAGGCAGCAAACTCCGGTGTTTACCTGTGCCGCCATCTTGGTTCTCCTGATTGTGTCCATGACTTTTTGACAAATATATACCATAATTGAGATATATGACATTTTCTTCCCTCCCAAAGGTCTCTTCTCTGCTTCTTTTTGTAACCATCCTTATACTCAAGATATAGAACGTTTCTTATTGTCTCAAAAAGTTTCATCTTTCTGCCTCAGTTTTTTTTAAGGCTTTCAAATTTTATTTCTTTTTCTTTATTGATTAAGGTATTACATATGTGTGCTTATCCCCTCATTGCCCACCCCACACCCCCCCACTCATGCCTTCACTCTCCCTGCTGTCTGTGTCCATTGTGACTGCCTCAGTTTTAACAGCTCTATTGAATTCAATATATGGATTTACTTAAATTTTCCTAAATCACCCCTTAGAGCAGCGGTTCTCAACCTGTGGGTCGCGACCCCTTTGGGGGCCGAACAACCCTTTCACAGGAGTTGCCTAAGACCATCGGAAAACACATATATAATTACATACTGTTTTTGTGATTAATCACTATGCTTTATGTTCAATTTGTAAAAATGAAAATACATCTTGCATATCAGATATTTACATTATGATTTATAACAGTAGCAAAATTACAGTTATGAAGTAGCAACGAAAATAATTTTATGGTTGGGGGTCACCACAACATGAGGAGCTGTATTAAAGGGTTGCAGCATTAGGAAGGTTGAGAACCACTGCCTTAGAGGTTTATTTTTAGGTTGTTTCCAGTCTTGCAGTTCAAGCAAGGTACAAAAAATATATATATAAATCTTAGTGTGTTTGTACAGCTATAGACATAGGGTAAATTCCTAGGAGTGAAAATGGAATGGAAAATGGCCTCCCCCACAAAATTGGACTAATTTACTTTTCAACTGATTATGGATGAGAGGGCCTATTACTTTCTTATTATGCCTGGGTGTCACCAAATTCAGTTTGTGCTAGTTTGATAAAGAAAATATTACCTAGCAAAGTATCTTGCATTCAGTGTTGTTTTTTCTCATTTTAAAGCCATGTCAAAAGTTCACATACACAAGAAATCTAACCCATGTTATTTATGGTTAAAACCACAGTATAACAGAGGAAATGTGAATAGAAAACTTTACCTTTGTTTCTACTATCCCAATATAATTTTCACTTCCTGCTTATCTGTATCTGCATTTCCGTAATTACACATGACGTTTTAATCTCCTCACACCAAATGCTTAGTGTGTGCATATATGATTTTGTTTTGCTTTTTAAAAGGTCACTTTATTTCCTGAGTGTTTTGTTGTTGTTATTCCAGAATTTTCATCTAGTTTGTGGCTCTGGTACATTTCTGTCATTCTATACTTTTTCACAATTATGAACTATGCTTCAAATACCATCTTTTTAAATAGAAAAGTTTTAAAAAAGACTTTTAATAGTATTTCTTTAGTATAAGCTTTTACTAGTATGATTCTTCTGGATTTAAATATATCAACATAGACAGGGCAGGGTAGAATTTTATCATTTCAGATAGGTTTTGTCACTTCATTGGGAATTCAATAATGTTTTTCCTCTGAAGAAGGAAGCAGTTACATATCCATTTGCATCTATGCTAGCTTAAACTATTTTTCCTCTTTATTATTATTTTCTTGTTTTTCATTTTTAAAAAGTTATAGCTGACATACAATATATTAGTTTCAATTGTAGAGTCCAGTGGTTAGACATTTGTATACCTTACGAAGTTTAGTACCCACCTGGCACTATGCTAGTACATAGCTCTTACAGTACCAGTCACCCTTATTCCCTGTGCTGTACTTTACATCATTGTGACTATTTTTATAACTGGCAATTTGTTCTACTGACTCCTTTCACCGTTTCTGGCCCATTTCTTCACCCTCTCCACACCCCCATCTGGTGATCATTAGTTCTATGCATCTGTGAGTTTGTTTCTGTTTTGTATGTTCATCTATTTTGGTTTTTAGATTTACACACACACACACACACACACACACGTGAAATTATATAGGTTTTGTCTTTTTCTTTGTGACTTATTTTTCTTAGCATAATATCCTCTAAGTCCGTCCAACCTCTTTTTTATTTTTTAAAAAGTTACAAAAATATATGCTACCTGAAAGATTTCATACCCACTTTCCACTGTTTAGTAAATTAAAATTTTAAATTGATTTTTTTTCTCAATAGATTATTCACATTTTTTAATATTTTAAAATTACCAAACATTATACAGTGAAGACACCTTACTCTCGTTCCCCCGCTACTCAGTTCCCCTTCTTGGAGGCAATTAATATTGTCAGATTTTTAAAAAAATATATTTTATTGATTTTTTACAGAGAGGAAGGGAGAGGGATAGAGAGTTAGAAACATCGATGAGAGAGAAACATTGATCAGCTGCCTCCTGCACACCTCCTACTGGGGATGTGCCTGCAACCAAGGTACAGGCCCTTGACTGGAATCGAACCTGGGACCTTTCAGTCCGCAGGCCGACGCCCTATCCACTGAGCCAAACTGGTTAGGGCATATTGTCAGATTTTTGTGTACTTTTAAAGACATACTTTGTGCATTTTTGAGCAAATGTATCTGTGTGCTTTTTGGGTGTGTGTCTCTTTTCAAGCCACAAATGTTAAGTATGCGACACATCCTTTTTTGCACATATTTTCTTAGATAACTTTATTTGTATTTTAACTTTTAAAAAGTAGATAACTATATGCTCATGGTTCAATAATAAAATAATGAAAGGCTTGAATAGTACCCCTTCTATCCTAGTTCCCTGCCTGCTGTGCACACCCTTCAATGAATCTTTATGCATCATAGAAGCAAGTCAGATGGCATATGCTTTTGTTTCCTTTTCCTCCTGTAAGTCGCAGACTAACCTTTCACATCTAAGAAGGCGGTATAGACTCGGTGTTAGGAGCAGTGACTCCTTACATGCAGATGTCTGCTCTGCCACGTATCAACTGTGTGATTGTGGGCAAGGTATTTTTTTTTTATTATTGATAAGGGTATTACGTATGTGTCCTTATCGCCTTATTGCCCCCTCACTCCCTACCTATGCGTGGGCAAGGTATTTAACCTGTCTGTACTTTGTACACTTCTTACGAAGATGGTAAGGCAGTATATATACTTTGCTTAGAATAGTACTGTACATAAGAAGTATATGTGTTTGCTAGTAGTAGTATTTTTATTATTAAGGACTGTGACTAATAAAATAATCAACAACAACCAGTGTAATTTGATTTCTAGTAGTGATATATGGATATGGGTAAATTTATTTAACAGAAAAGGATGGGTGGGATTCATCACTTGCTTGAATTCTACTTAAATACATTTTAGAAAACTTCAGGAAACAAAACTAAAGCAGCGAAAAATATTAATGTTCCTTTTTATGGAGTGATAGTTTTTGTATATACTTGTTTAAACTAAACAGATATACTCTCTTTATGACATGAAAATGTCCCAGAGAAGGTGAGAGTAGAGATGGCTGCTAAGAATATAAACTTTTGCATAGTGCATCACATTTTAAAAGTGCTTTCTTATGCTTTTTCCACTCAAATTTGGTGAAAATAGATACATATCTACATATATTTAATTTTACATGATATTGGTCCATAAAGTTTTTAAATTTCCTAGCTTTATCTTTTTAGGATCAAATCGTTAGAACATTAAATGCTCTTAAGGCAAGCAGTAGATTGGAGGAGTGAATTGTATTTCTATTTAATTTGTCCATCCTCAGTTCTTTTTTTTAAACATATTTTTTATTGATTTCAGAGATGAAGGGAGATGGAGAGAGAGGTAGAAACATCAGTGATGAGCGAGAATCATTGATTGGCTGCCTCATGCATGCACCCCTCTGGAGATGGAGCCTGCAGTCTGGGCAGGTGCCCCAACATGGAATCGAACTGGTTCATAGGTCGATGCTCAACCACTGAGCTGCGTTAGCTGGGCAGTTCTTTTTTATTTTTAATTAAAAAAATCAAAGGAACAACCAAACCTCTCTTCCCCTTTCTCTTCTTCAGATCCCTATTACAAAATAATGTACACTTATTATACAAAATGTAAAAACAGAACATACACAGAGGAGTAAGAATCACCTTAATTTCATTACTCAGCTTAATATTCTGATAACAGTTTGATGTCTAGACAGCTTGCCTTTTTTTTCCTCTGTGAGGATATGCATACATAGTCACTCTTGTTACTAACTTGCCTTTTTTTGTTGTTAAATATATTTCTATTGATTTCGGGGGGGGCGGGAGGGGGAGAGAAACATCAGTGATGGGAATCATTGATCAACTGTCTCCTGCACATCCCTATTGGGGGTTGAGCCTGCAATCCCAGGCATGTGCCCTTGACGGGAATTGAACCCGGGGTCCTTTAGCCCACAGGCCAGTGCTCTATCCACTGAGCCAAATCAGCTAAGGCAGTAACTTGCCTTTTTTTCTGTCTGTGGGGATATGCAGTCACTTGTGTTAGTAACTTGTTTGCCTTTTACAGTGATGTCATCAGGAATGCTATACACGCAGATGTTTGTTTTTAAAATAAACTTAGTATCATGAACATTTTAATGTCATTTAATTACCTATAGTATCATTTACGATAGGTGCATCATATTCCATTGAGCACATATGCCATACTGAATTTTATTTTGTATGAAAATTTGTGCAAGAGTAGGCCTTCCTTCCCACGGCTGCTGGCACTGGCTTCACTCCAGCACTCAGGACCTGGGCCGCTTCACTCCAGCCCCCGCTTCTTCCGGAAGGATGTCCGGAATGACGCCCGGAAGGACATTTGGTCTAATTAGCATATTGCCCTCTTATTATTATAGATGTATTTGTTGCCTATTCATGGGCATTTTGAAAATAAGCTGTATCGTAAATAACGTGTACATCCATTATTATTAGTTTTTAAAATATATTTTTATTGATTTCAAAGAGGAAGGAAGAGGGAGAGATAGAAACATCCATGATGAAAGAGAATCATGGATCGGCTGCCTCCTGCAAGTCCCCCACTGGAGATCGAGCCCACAACCCTGGGCATGTGCCCTTGACTGGAATTGAACCTGGGACCTTTCACTTCGTAGGCCAGTGCTCTATTCACTGAATCAAACTGGCTAGGGTTATCCATTATTTTCTTATGATAAGTTCTGAGATTTGGAATTACAGAGTTACAGGATATATACTTTCTTCATGCTTTTGATACAGATTGCTAAACTATTCTCCAAATAGTTGGTATCTACCTATATGCTTGCCAGCATGAGGTATTGTCTGTTTGAGATGTGAATTACTGCGCTTCTGAATTAGTGCAAATTCACTTTCCATTGCCTCTAGAACCATCTTTTTCTTCTTCTCTACTTTCTGTTTTTCTATTCTTCTATATCCTTCCTCCTTCACACCTAAAACTTCATAGAAGCTGAATTTGACCCCAGTTGAAGAAGAAGCTGTTTCCAATGATCTTTTCCTCTCTCTTCACCTGCTTCTTAGTGTATTTTGCTGTAAAATATTCTGGGAACTCTCTTTGTAAAGCACCCAATTTTTCAAAGGTCATTTCTTTCAGTTTTACAGATCTTCATTTTCATGTTTGTTAATGTCTTACATTTGTGAGGTGACCTTATTTTCTAGCCCGGTGGTGAAGAGAACTGTCCCTGGGACCCTGTGGACCAGGTTCAGATCCCAGCTTGTTCTTTTTTTTAAAAAATATATTTTATTGATTTTTTACAGAGAGGAAGGGAGAGAGGGATAGAGAGTTAGAAACATCAATGCGAGAGAAACATCGATCAGCTGCCTCCTGCTCACCTCCTACTGGGGATGTGCCCGCAACCAAGGTATATGCCCTTGACCGGAATCGAACCTGGGACCTTTCAGTCCGCAGGCGGACGCTCTATCCACTGAGCCAAACCGGTCAGGGGTCCCAGCTTGTTCTTGTTGACTAGCTTTGGAATCTAGGACATGTTATTGACCCTGTCCAGTCCTCCTCATTTTTCACTAGTGGAGATCATGATAATACTTTCCTTGGTATTTTGTTAGGATTTTAAGAGGTGATGCTTACAATTGCTCAGTATGTTGCTAACATTTAGTAATTACTTAGTAGGGCATCTTCTGTTAGCATTTCATCTGACATGGGCGAATGAAGCAGGGATTGTTTTTGTCCTTCTGCATCTGAGTGACTGGGTTCAGAAAAAGGGAATACTTTTCCTGTCATCACACCAGAAAGTGATGTCCAAACCTGAATTTAGGACTTTTGTCTTAAGGACTACTGCCAAGTGGGAGAACTAAGGTGAAGAACAGGAATTGTGCCTAATAATTAGGATAACATAGGAGCAGCATGAAAAGTCTAAAAAGCTTTAGATACGGGGCTTGAGAGGTGCAGCTCCAAGAAGCCTTGACTAGACTCGGCGAGTTGGCTCGAGGATGACAGTGGCTCTGGGGGCAGAGGAGTGGCTCCTGTGCATCTTGGCGGGAGAGAGGCTGCTGTGTGTCCTTCAGGCTCCCAGACACAGAGGCCGAAGAGTCTTGAAAAAGTTTAGAGCACCATGATCAAAACACTTAATAGATTTTTCTACTTTGGTTCAAATTAGAATGGAATCTTGCTTTAAATATATATGACTGATTAGGTTTTTATCTTAACTTGTTTCCGACAGGGCATGGTGCTGATGTGAAATGTGTAGACTGGCATCCAACAAAAGGGTTAGTTGTTTCAGGAAGTAAAGATAGTCAACAGCCAATCAAGTTCTGGGATCCCAAGACTGGGCAGAGTCTTGCAACACTGTAAGTGATAGGAACCTCACCTTGGTCCCCCGAACAAAGGGAACAAAGCTGTCTGTATTCTTTTAACTTTTAGCTTTCTCTCCTCTCGTGTATTTTTGAAAAAGTAGGTTAGACAACAGATGGATTTGTATCCATAGCTGTCTTATTAATTAAATATGATTTATGTCTGAATTCCTAATGAAATACGGCTTGATTTATGCTCTGCCACAGCTATCTAAACTTAACTTGGGTATCATGGGAGTGGAAGGTGAGGAAGAGATTGTGAAGGAGGTGGTTATTACTATTCTGACTTACTGTCTCTCCTCACTATAATGCACTTGGCACTGTGTGGAGTTGATGTGTATGCCCCTCACTAGACATACAGCCCAGCTTTCTCCATACCACTATGTCTATTTATAGAGAAGTTTTTCCTCTATTTTTGAATCAGTTCTCAATTTTTTTGTCTGAGATGCTTACTTATGATGCAGCTACATAATAAATTTTTTTCTGAATTATCTGTAAACATGCAGAGTGATATGAATATGTTGTTAACATTGTTTTGACCAAGCAGCTGAGTCCCGGTCCTCGTGATTGGGAGTGAGCTGGTTGGAGCAGGCTGCCGTGGCGCACACCTCCATTGGCCGCAGTCCACCTGCGTGTTTGGCAGTGGTGCTCTGTAAAGATGTGCACTGTGCAGGCCTCGGCTTGTGGCAGTGTCTTGAGTTCAAATTAACCCTCACACTATCCCATGCTCTTTTTTTATGCTTTGTCTTAATGAGAGGAGGTTCATTGAAGTTAAAAAATTTAATGAGCTTTATTGAATAGTAATTTCTATGTTCCAATGCTTCCCCTGATTCAAAGATAAACTTTTATATCCATTTGAAGCTCTGCTGCTATTTTAACTGGTTAAGGAAAGCAATGCTTAGATACTAGACATTATTTCTGTCATTGACCTATTTATTTCAAATGTACTTTTAACTGTGGTCCTATAATGCTGTTTCTTCATGCTTTATTGCTTCTAGGCTAAACCTCTTGCCATCTTGACCCATGTGCTTTTCAACAGAAATGGCCATTATATGGATTTAGATTTGTTTTTAATTCTTACATTATTTTCTTGGTACTTTGTTTCTAGTCATGCCCATAAAAACACAGTGATGGAAGTAAAATTAAATCTCAATGGCAATTGGCTACTTACAGCATCACGTGACCATCTTTGTAAACTTTTTGATATCAGAAACCTGAAAGAAGAGCTTCAAGTCTTCCGAGGTCATAAGAAAGAAGCCACAGGTCAGTGGCTTTTAGAGACACTTCTCCTTCTGACTTGCCTGTGGTGTTCTGAGGTCCTAATAATTTTGCCATTCCCTGTGTTTTTGTTTTATAGCTGTGGCCTGGCATCCTGTTCACGAAGGACTTTTTGCCAGTGGAGGGTCCGATGGCTCTTTGCTCTTCTGGCATGTTGGGTATGTAACATTTATTATAAAGAAGTTGCTATTGTTTGAAGAGAGCACCTGAAAGTGTAAAACATGACACCGTTTGTATGTTTTCTGAGTGTTCATATGTTCTGTGTCGGAGACTTCCTGTAGCTTTCCATTCTGGAACCGAGCTTGGAATACAAAACTGAGCACATTTATTTTTGGATGTAGAAGTCATTAAGAGCAAATAAAATAGATTTTCTTGTTTCTTATTGGTAAATCATTTTTGAAGCATTTTCCCTAGCTGGTGTGGTTCATTGGTTGAGTGTTGACCTCTGTATGAACCAGGAGGTCATTTTCAATTCTCGGTCAGGGCACATGCCTAGGTTGTGGGCTTGATCCCCAGTAGGAGGTGTGCAGGAGGCAGGCAATCAATGAAACATCATTGATGTTTCTCTCTCTCTCTCTCTCGCACTCTGAAATCAATAAAAACACATTTTAAAAAAATGTTATTGATGACAAATCAGCGCCCCTATATCATGTGAAATTGACAGATTAAAAGTAATAGGCTTTGGTAGCTATATGTTACACTAAAATAAAATGTCTTTAAATATATATATATAAAAGTTATATGTATATATAACTTTTGTAAAAAAGACTTCTTTCTGCCGAAACCGGTTTGGCTCAGTGGATAGAGCGTCGGCTTGTGGACTGAAAGGTCCCAGGTTCGATTCCGGTCAAGGGCATGTACCTGGGTTGCGGGCACATCCCCAGTAGGAGATGTGCAGGAGGCAGCTGATCGATGCTTCTCTCTCATCGATGTTTCTAACTTTCTATATCTCTCACTTCCTCTCTGTAAAAAATCAATAAAATATATTTAAAAAAAAAGACTTCTTTCTGTGGTGCTATTGTAGGGTAGAGAAGGAAGTGGGCGGGATGGAGATGGCTCACGAAGGAATGATCTGGAGTCTGGCGTGGCATCCTCTTGGACATATCCTCTGCTCAGGCTCAAATGACCATACCAGGTAAGCTTTCTGTGAAAAAAGTAACAAGGGGTTACTGTGTTCATGGGGCAGGTGGAAATAAGTATATACATTTTTTATTGATCGGTATATTAATTTGTATTCTGTCTTGTTCTTAGGAACATTTTTTGTGGTGGTTTATAAGTGCATACTAGGGGCCCGGTGCACGAAATTCGTGCACTGGGGGTGTGTGTGTGTGTGTGTGTGTGTGTGTGTGTGCCCCCTCTCACAGTCCAGGAGCCCTCAGGGGATGTCCTAAGCCAGAGTCTGGCCTCCCTCTGTGGGAGGCCACTGGGTTGATCAGGGGAAGGTGCCAACCCCATAACCCCATTGCTGCTGCCACTGCTGGCCACTGCAGCTGCCAAGGTGTTTTCATCAGCATGGACTCCAGTCCTTTCATCACGAAAAAATGACAACTTTCTTTAGGCATTTTCAAGATGTCTCTTTCATAGGATATGACATTTCTTTCTTTCTTTTTTATCCTCACATGAGAATATTTTCCCATTGACTTTTAGAGAGTGTGGAGGAGAGAGGGAAAGCCAGAGTGAAAGGGCAGTGTTTCAG
>NW_006284356.1:6864-28049 GCF_000327345.1 Myotis davidii | reverse complement strand
GGCTCCTTCCTGCTTTCCCTTTCACCTCCCTGCATTGTGCCTACATATGCAAATTAACCGCCATCTTTGTTGTCAGTTAACTGCCATCTGAGTTGGCAGTTAATTTGCATATCCCCCTGATTAGCCAATGAAAAGGGTAGCGTCGTACACCAATTACCATTTTTCTCTTTTATTAGTGTAGATGTTATGAGAAGGAGATTGAGTATTGAATATGACTTTGTTATTCAAATTTTGTGTTGCCTTCTGATTAAAAAACATCTTTCTGCATTTTAAAATTTTAGAAGAAAAGCTTTGTAAAATTGTGTTTACCAGAGGACTGGTTTGTACTCTTAAGTGCCCAGAAATATACTGAGCTCATGCTCCTTGCCTTTCCCATCCATTACTTTTATTTTGCAGCAAATTCTGGACCCGAAACCGACCAGGTGATAAAATGCGTGATCGCTATAATCTAAACCTATTACCAGGAATGTCAGAAGATGGAGTAGAATATGGTGAGGCTCCGCACGTTTATCCTTCTTTAAAATGAGAGAGTCTGTTATAAAAGTGTTAGGTATTGAGAAGATTTTACAAAATGAATTTTAGTTTTATAGTTTATTGATTTGTAAACCACCAATAAGTTTCATTTTTATAAAAGTTCTAATTTTATTGGACCACTACATTTATAAAATCTCTATTGATAGTGGATGTATTCCTATTTATAGATGACCTTGAACCTAATAGCCTGGCAGTAATCCCAGGGATGGGAATACCAGAACAACTTAAATTAGCCATGGAACAAGAGCAGATGGGTAAGAGAAATTATACCTATAAATTCTATTTTTAGAAAATTTTTATAGGTCTGTTTCTTATCTTTATGATATTAAGTTATTTTGATAATGCCATTTTTTTAAAGAAATGTTTATATAAGTAATGTAAACTGTATAACATTTAATCTATTCTTCCAAAAATGTGTTCATTGATGAAATGGCCACTTTCTTTTATTTCCTTGACTAATTACTTATCTTTATGATTACAGGGAAAGATGAGTCAAATGAAATTGAAATGACAATTCCAGGTTTAGATTGGGGAATGGAGGAAGTGATGCAAAAGGATCAGAAAAAAGTGCCTCAGAAGAAAGTTCCTTATGCAAAGCCCATCCCTGCGCAGTTCCAGCAGGTCAGTGGCCATCTCGTTCGTGCACAGGTGGTGCTACTCGGGGAGTCGGATTGAAGTTTAGAAACAGGGCTCTCTGCATCCTCTCGTTGTTGGCGATATTTCTGTGCTGTTGACCTTTAGAGCATTTTTCACATATTTCAGGCATTCTTAGATGTAGTTCCCATCTACTGCTTTGCATTTAGTGCTGAGTTTGTCATGAGGCTTCTCCAGATCTTTTATTATTCTCACCTCCTTATTATCATCGATGCTATTGGAGGAAGGAAGAAAAAGAGGCCGGAGCACAGAGAGTGCATCAACTCTCTTCTGCATTGCCTGTCTTCTGCTTTGTTGGTTACCTCAGCACAAGGTGGGGACGGGGGAGGGGGGGTCCTTTGGAAGAGGCAGGTGAGCTTCACATTCTTAATAACATGCCAGATCTAACCGCTTTTAGTAATTTAGTGATTACTACCTAGTCATGTGCTTGCCAAATCCCACTCATGTGTCACTAAGAATTAGCATCAGAAATAAAGACAGTGCACCAGGTGAGCCACCTTGTATTTAGAAAGTTGGAATGAGCCAATGAATGACATGATAGAATGGTTTTTCTCATTCTTCCATTGTAAATTACACATTTAGGGCATATTTTAATATTTTCTTCTTTCCCAAGGCTTGGATGCAAAATAAAGTTCCAATTCCTGCCCCAAACGAGGTACTGAATGACAGAAAAGAGGACATTAAATTGGAAGAGAAGAAAAAAACGCAAGCAGAAATTGAGCAAGAAATGGCCACATTACAGTATACTAACCCGCAGCTTCTAGAGGTAAGCTCTTTGGGGGGTTCCAGATGCTGTAAGAAGTAGGGCTGACATTATTGATATGCTCCTAGGGAGAAGGGACGGGCCTCTCAGAGGGTCTGCTAAGCACCACCCCTTCCTCCTCTACGGGAGGAGCTAGTTTCTAACTAGAGCAGTCAAGCAGTGAGTAGACCTAAGTTAAATATACACTTTTAGTAGAAAAGAGAAAGCCATCAAGTTTAAATCTAAATTCACTTATTTATCCCCAGATAAAATAATTTTTCATTTTCTGTCGGCTCTAAAGCAGGTGGTTTGTTCTTAGTTTTCCTACCTTGACAGCTACCAAGAATAACAAAAAACTGGTAAATTTTTGGGCTTTTCCTGGTCAAGATGGATGTACATAAGCCTGACTGTTGTTTCCCAGCACCTAAGAAGAGTTAGTCTAGAGCAGTGGTTCTCAACCTTCCTAATGCCGCGACCCTTCAATACAGTTCCTCATGTTGTGGTGACCCCCAACCATAAAATTATGTTCGTTGCTACTTCATAACTGTAATTTTGCTACTGTTATGAATCATAATGTAAATATCTGATATGCAGGATGTATTTTCATTGTTACAAATTGAACATAAAGCATAGTGATTCATCACAAAAACAATATGTAATTATGTATGTGTTTTCCGATGGTCTTAGGTGACCCCTGTGAAAGGGTCGTTCGACCTCCAAAGAGGTCACGACCCACAGGTTGAGAACCGCTGGTCTAGAGTGAGTCTGGAGGCCTGAGCACCATCTGTACGTCTGAATGTTATATGGACTCTAGTTACTGCTGGGGCTTTAAGAGGTTGATGCCTCGTGTTTGTTTTGAGGTTCCCCAATGAAATAAGTGACAGCCACATTGTCATCTTCTGTCTTACTTTTCACTATGCTTTTTCTTTTTTTCTTTCCAGCAACTTAAAATTGAAAGGCTTGCACAAAAACAGGCTGAGCAAGTTCAGCCTCCTCCTGCATCTGGTACCCCTCTTCTTGGACCCCAGCCCTTTCCAGGACAAGGTCCAATGTCTCAGATTCCTCAAGGTTTTCAACAGCCCCATTCATCTCAGCAGTTGCCAATGAACATGGCTCAAATGGGGCCTCCAGGTCCACAGGGACAGTTCAGACCCCCTGGACCCCAGGGACAAATGGGACCACAAGGTCCTCCATTGCATCAGGGAGGTGGAGGGCCACAAGGATTCATGGGACCACAAGGGCCCCAGGGCCCACCCCAAGGGTTGCCAAGGCCTCAGGACATACATGGCCCCCAAGGAATGCAAAGGCATCCTGGACCTCATGGCCCTTTGGGACTTCAAGGACCACCTGGGCCACAGGGTAATTCTGGTCCTCAAGGTCATATGGGTCCTCAAAGCCTACCTGGCCCACAAGGTCACATCGGCCCCCAAGGCCCACCTGGTCCCCAGGGGCATATGGGCCCTCAGGGGCCTCCAGGTACTCAAGGTATGCAGGGGCCACCTGGTCCCAGAGGAATGCAAGGACCTCCTCATCCTCATGGAATACAAGGCGGGCCCGGGTCTCAGGGGATCCAAGGTCCCGTGTCTCAGGGACCTCTGATGGGACTGAATCCAAGAGGAATGCAGGGTCCTCCAGGCCCTCGAGAGAATCAGGGTCCTACTCCCCAAGGCATGATGATGGGCCACCCACCTCAAGAGATGAGACCTCATCCTCCAAGTGGACTACTGGGACATGGCCCCCAGGAGATGCGAGGCCCCCAGGAGATGCGAGGCCCCCAGGAGATGCGAGGCCCCCAGGAGATGCGAGGCCCTCAGGAGATGCGCGCCATGCAGGGGCCTCCACCTCAAGGGTCCATGCTGGGCCCTCCCCAGGAGTTGCGAGGACCACCAGGCTCACAAGGACAGCAGGGGCCGCCCCAGGGCTCTCTGGGGCCTCCACCCCAAGGTGGCATGCAGGGGCCCCCTGGGCCTCAGGGACAGCAGAACCCTGCCCGCGGGCCACATCCGTCTCAAGGGCAAATGCCATTCCAGCAGCAGAAAACAGCTCTACTGGGCGATGGGCCCCGGGCCCCCTTCAATCAGGTATTCTTTCTTTCGAACTGTGGGCATTACCCTTTGGGAAGATGCGGCACAGCTGACGGGAATGCCTCTCAGGTGGTGATAACGGCCTGAGAAGAGCATCACAGCTGAAGTGGGAGACAAGAAAATGAAATAGACCATCACATGTATTGCAGTGT
Source organism: Myotis davidii (assembly GCF_000327345.1). Taxonomy (NCBI): domain Eukaryota; kingdom Metazoa; phylum Chordata; class Mammalia; order Chiroptera; family Vespertilionidae; genus Myotis; species Myotis davidii. The sequence continues at coordinate 23,883 of NW_006284356.1, read as the reverse complement.
GAATCTTAACTTCTCAACCTGTATTTCAATAGATGTTCTTCCAGAAAAGATGGAATCTAGTTGATAATTGTTCCAAGCCTCCAAAAGAGCTGTGGCCTGGGGAGGAAGCTGGGGGACTGCCAGCCTGTTGTGCTCCCTTTTCTGGGTCCTTTGGAGCGTGGCCTGCTAGCTCCACTGTTTCAGATAGGTGTTTAAGGCCCCAGTAGACCTTAGTTCTCAGGCCAGAATTACACATTCTCAAATTCTGACCCTGTGGACAGAATTCTGTCCAAGTTGTTTTCAGCTTACAAGAATATTTGTGAGGGAATATTTCTGTGGAATTTTTCTTGACCTTTTTTTGACAGTTCGGCTTTTATTGGCCAAGTTATAGTGCTCAGGTTGCTTGGGGAGACGTACAGAAGGACTGCATGAGCAGGGAAGGGTTAACACGCTGGCCTCTCGGGTGTGTGCTCCTGCACCTTTCAGAGGATGTGAGTCCCGGGCCTCCATTGCCGTGGAAAGGCCGTACAGTGGACACTGTGTAGAAAGCACTCTGTTAACAGCTCTGAGCATTTGTCATGTGAAGATGACCGCTGGATTTTCAGAAGTAAAAGAACTAGCTAAATAAGATTAAGTGGTACTGTTCAGTAGATCTTCCAGAACTGAGAAATTTTATAGCAGCGAAGAATCTGATGGTATTTGAGTTTACTTCCAGAATTTATTGTGCACTTTTTAATAAGTTTTATTCTATCATGTACTAAAATATTTTATAAATGCAAAGCATAATGCTGTAAAGATTTAATTGACATATAGAAATATTGATGGAATGAATATTTGAAATAGGGTATTTCACATCTCAGAAGTTGGCCTGATGAGATCTTTGCTCATGTTTGTCACTTACTGAAATACTTTCTTCACTTTGACCAGGCGAATTATTTAAACCAATTGTTTAAATTGGTTTAATTTACTGGAATTGCTGTCAGGTATTAACAGCATGAATTGTTTGGCGATGAAACATACAAAAAACAAATATAGAAATTACTGGTGTTATTGTTATAGCTATAGTGGTGTCCTGCAGTGAGAGCTGCTCTTTCATGCCAGCTAGTTTGGAGTGTGAATACAATTTTGCTATTGATTTTTGAAACTGTGCTATTTTCATAGAAGGTATGTGTGTTTGTCAACAGACCTGATCCAAGGTCATTGGACAGTGTGGGAAATCAGAATTTAGACTTGGCTAGATAAAAATACTGAATATGAGGACTAGGGACAAGCTTGGGGTCCAGAGCAAGGAGATAAAAGCATCAGAGCAGCAGGTTTGTATTAAGATAGAAGCTGCCAGAACCAAATGAATCCACAAGATCCCAGGTGATGGAGCAGGGAATGAGCAGTAGGTGGAGATGCGGGGCATGTGAAAGGAGCAAGCTGGTGTGGACACCTCCCTTGGCAGGAGCCCAGCCCTTTCTGTTCTCCACTCCCCTTTTCACACCCAGCCCCGCCACCTGCTGTTTTGTGGCTGGAAGAGAGAGGAATGGGGCGCCCCGAAGAGTGGTCTCCCTGTTGCCGGGAGGGCCTCTGTGCGGGGTATTGTCACTACCTCACGATTTCTCGCTTCCCATTGACGTTCCTGTTTAGCTTAAGAAGTCAAGATTTAGCTTTAAATAAAACCTATCAGCAGGTTTGAAATAGGTGTGTTTCCTCTTATTATGGTAAAAGCAGTATCTCTCTGAATTTAAGGACAGTTTTGCTCTGATGTCACTAGCTATACATTTACTGCTGGTGGCTTTGGGGAAACAATGTTTTTCTCTTGTCACTTATAATACAATTGCTATTCACAAAGCACAAACTGTGGTTTCACACTCCCTCTTTAAAAACATCTTTTCAGGAAGGACAGAGCACAGGCCCCCCACCCCTGATCCCAGGCCTAGGGCAGCAGGGAGCACAAGGTCGCATCCCCCCTCTTAACCCTGGACAAGGACCTGGCCCTAACAAAGGTAAATATCTGCTGGTGGGGTAAGAGGTTGTATTTCACCACCTTTGCGTCAACCTTACTGTTGACAGAAAGAAAAAAAAAATTTTTTTTACAATGCATAGCTTTACTGGTAAGTGTTTGATAGAATGGTCACTTGAACCTCTAGGAAAAACAAGAGCACAGCCACTTCAGGCTACAGTTCTGTCTGCTGATGCATTCACCATGGCTTTGCTTCATTAGCCAGAAACCTGCTCAGGCAGCAGCCGGAGGCCTGTCCGCCTCGGGGATGGGATGCTGCTGTGCCTCCAGCACACGAGCAGCTGAGAGCTGAACTGGGCATTCTAGATGTTTTGATGGGATAAAGAATTCCGAGATTTTAAGTGTTTTTAATATCATCCCCTTCTCCCTCCAAATTGTATCAAGTATTGGATTGTTTAGCTGGTTACATTGTTCTGAGCCACTTGAAAAGAATGGGGCAGCACGCCGACCTGCCACGCCTCAGGTGGTGGATACTGTCGGAGAGCACAGAGATGAGGATGCCAGTGTCTAGGGCAGTGATGGCGAACCTTCTGAGCTCGGCGTGCCAGCATTTTGAAAACCCTAACTTAACTCTAGTGCCGTGTCACATAGAGACATTTTTTGATCTTTGCAACCGTAGTAAAACAAAGACTTATATTTTTGATATTTATTTTATATATTTAAATGCCATTTAACAAAGAAAAATCAACCAAAAAAATGAGTTCGCGTGTCACCTCTGATACGCGTGTCATAGGTTCGCCATCACTGGTTTAGTTAGATGTGGAGCTATTTGGAAATTAGGTGTTAATCTTAGGATTTGAAAGAGCACATGCTGGGAGCCAGAGTCCTTGTTCCCAAAGGGGTAAGCTCTCTCCTGCGCCCGCAGGAAGAGCTGGAGCAGGGATGTAGAGGCTGCAGGCTGCTCGAGAGGTGAGGGGAGGGCTGGGAGGGTGTGGGGGCAAAGTAGGAGGTGCAGTGGTACATTCAGTGGGAGGACAAACCACAGAGCCTGTGTTCTGTGCAGGTGGCTGTTCAAAGAACTTCCCTCCTTTTCCTCTTTTTTTTTTTTTTTTTTAAATTGGCTAAGCCCACAGCATCCTGTGGTTCATGTTAGGGTTCTTGTGGTTTTATCAGATGAAGATAAGTCCTTGTCAGCATTTCCAGCCCTAGCACTTGGGGAATTTAAAGCTTGATTGAATGTATATGAGATATTAGATGTAGGGATAAAGGAAGGAATACAAGAATTAGATGCTTATTTAATCCCATCCTATGGAGGGGTGGCCCACAGGGAAAGTAAGAGAAAGCAAGCATGAAGGACCATCTTTGAATTTGGGGGCTGTAAGAAAGAAGAGTCATTTATCCACAAGGTACAGCCGTCAGCAAGCTGAGCGCCTCCTCTTCCCCTCTCCCCCGCCCTGTGTCTTTCTCAGCCTGTTTCCCTCCTTGTTCTTCCCCTCTTCTCTTTCTTTCCTCTTCTCTTTTCTCTTTCCTCCTTCCTCCTCTCTTTTTCCTCCCAGGGACAAAAGGGAGAAGGGAGAGCCGAAAAAGGGGCCCTGCCGTCCCCTACCGGACTAACCTGCGCTGCTGCCCCATCCCCGGGGGCCACGTCCCTTCTAACTGGTAGTGGTGGGTTTCTTTCCCTGGATAAACAGGGGACTGTAGACAGAAAGAGTCATGGGAAGATTAGTCTTCATAGGTAAGTCCAAGTGGAATATGCTCAGCTCCTCAGGTCAGAGGTCACACCCAGTTCCAGCAGCATAATGTCAGAGCGAAGACGTACGTCAGGGATACTGAGAGGTGGGGGCTGTCTTCCATTAGGAGACAGGTCTGGGGCATTTGCAAGCTGAACCAAGAGGCGGGTCGGAGCATGATGGAGAGGGCTGGTTTCATGGAGGGAAGGAGAGAATTCTTCAGATGCTGTATTTTCATATGGAAACTTCCAAGTTTGAATGGTGAGGAGGATTGAAATGGACAGAAATGTAAGAGAAAGGACATTGGAAGGGTAGGAATTATGGCTGACTATGATACCTGGAAACAAAATTCAGCTCATCTTTATTGCGAGGGTGCAGAACGAAAAGAATTTTATTTAAGCCCTTATTTGTTTTAGAGGCAGGAGTGTCCCTTTGCTCTCCACTTTTCAGAAATGTGATTTCATTGTATGTTGACCAAAATAAGTGCTCGTTTAAAATGGCCACAGCCGTTCAGGAAAACATCCCCCAGAGGTGGGCAGTGAGCTCAGTTCATCAGAAATTCACTGGTCTTTTTCCATTTTTATTCAGGAATTTATATTACATGTTCAGATATTTCAAAAAATTTTTGGTGGTTTCCAAATATTATTTGCAAAGAATGGTGACAATATTATAGAGGAGGGCTATCATTCCTAGAGAGGCAGAAAGGTTCGCATGAACTGAACCGGAGCCTGCGTAGAGCGTAGAGCGAGGCTGCGTGGCCCAGGCGCTCAGAAGAGAAGCGCCTCCCTGTGCCTTACAAAAGAGCGTGTCCAGAACCAAAGTGTGAGTAACAGGCCACGTGAAATGAGCGAGGGGTTAAAGGAGTGACGTCGGAGGTGGCGGTAGGGGGCCCAGTGCCCTGTGATGGGCTCTGCAGGCCTTACCAGTGCAGCGGGAGGCTCTGCTTGGCTGCCTGGCCTGCACGGGAAGAGGGGCAGGGAGGGGAGCTCAGCTCAGGCTACTCCTGTGAGGCTGTCTTATGTTTCCTACTTAATTGCTATCTTGGAAGGTGGGTGTTGCTAATGCCATTTGAGATGAGTAATTTGCTTTAGGTCGAGTGGCTTAACTGGCGGGTGATGAAGTTAAAATCTGTACAAAACCCTAGTTCCTCTCATTATATGATGCCTTGGAGATGGTGGTCTCCTCAGTGTGCTGAAAGCCAAGGAGGGGAGACTCTGAATGAAAGAGCCTGGAAGACCTGGTAAAAGCAGCTTTGTTTCCCATAGGTGACTCCCGGGGCCCTCCAAACCACCACATGGGCCCGCTGTCCGAGAGGCGGCACGAGCAGAGCAGCGGCCCCGAGCACGGTGCCGACAGGGGGCCGTTCCGGGGCGGCCAGGACTGCAGGGGTCCCCCTGATCGACGCGGCCCTCACCCCGACTTTCCTGACGACTTCAGCAGACCAGATGACTTCCACCCTGACAAGCGCTTTGGCCACCGATTACGTGATTTTGAGGGGCGAGGAGGACCTTTACCACAAGAAGAGAAGTGGAGGCGAGGGGGGCCCGGGCCTCCCTTTCCTCCTGATCACAGGGAGTTCAGCGAGGGGGACGGCCGGGGCGCAGCCCGGGGCCCGCCAGGGGCATGGGAAGGCCGCAGACCTGGAGATGAGCGATTCCCCCGGGACCCCGAGGACCCACGTTTTCGAGGGCGCAGAGAAGAAAGGTGGGGTCTGTTTCTTCTTCCCTGGAGCTTTTTGCCTGTTTTCCCCACTAAGTCTCTTTTTCACTTGTAGCCTATACTCTCCACATTTTGCATTTAGACTTTAAAAAAAAATTATGCTTTTTAACCTTTATGTGGTTCTTTTGTCTTTACAATGTGGAAATCATTTTTTCTTTGCATCTTTTTGGTTGTTTTAAAGTAATGGGAAGATCTGCATACTACAAAGTTTCTTGGAACGGATTAGAAATTTCCAGGTTCTGTGGATTAGAATGATGAAAGATGAGACAGATATATAGATGAAGAATAAAGGAATTGTTCAATAGACAGTTCTTGTGAAATTGCCTAAAGATCCTAACAAAATCAAATCAGTGCTGTTAAAATAGGTCAAGGTCAGTCTTGAATGAGCACTCAGCTTGCTTGGGGTAAAAAAAGAACACAGGAGCCTGGCCAGTGTGGATCAGTGGTTGAGCATTGGCCTGTGAACCAGAAAGTCACAGTTCCCAACCAGGGCACATGCCTGGGTTGCGGGCTCGATCCCCAATGGGAGGCGTACAGGAGGCAGCCAATCAATGATTCTCTCTCATCATTGATGTTTCTATCTATCTCTTCTTTTCCCTTCCTCTGTGGAATCAATATTTTTTTAAAAAGTAACACAGGCTGAAACCGGTTTGGCTCAGTGGATAGAGCATCGACTTTGTGGATTGAAAGGTCCCAGGTTCGATTCCGGTCAAGGGCATGTACCTGGGTTGCGGGCACATCCCCAGTAGGAGATGTGCAGAAGGCAGCTGATCGATGTTTCTCTCTCATCGATGTTTCTGGCTCTCTGTCTCTCTCCCTTCCTCTCTGTAAAAAGTCAATAAAATATATTTAAAAAAAGTAACACAGGAAATATGGAGGGGAAAATAAGAAAAATAGAAAAATAAGAGAAATATGGAGAAAAAAACTAGAATTAGTGAAATTTCAAGAGAGACTCAGAATAGTCAATGAAGATGATATTTACTGTGTGCTATTTAGCCTTGTTGTTACAGTGAATTGTCAGACAGGTGTCACTGTAAACATTTTACGGATACGGGGCCACACTGAGAATCAGCAGTTTCTTGACCTTTGAAGGCCCTGCAGGGCCCATGCTGTTCAGCACTCCTGCCTGCTCCACCTCAGTCTTCTGCTCATCTCTCTTCCCATCACAGTTCTCACTAGTGTTGCTAGGAGGTGACTGAGTCAAGGGTTGGCAATCCCCATCCTCACAGGATGTGTTAGAAAAGGTTGGCTGATAAAAGGGCTGCAGAGGGTGAAATAGTGGATTAAGGAAAGCAGCTTTTGGAAGGGAGTTTTGGGGGGGAAAAAAAGATTTAAGGGCTCCCAGTTTTTTTTTTGTGTGTGTGTGTTTTATTTTTATATATTTTATTTTTTCACAGAGAGGAAGGGAGAGGGATAGAGAGTTAGAAACATCGATGAGAAAGAAACATCCATCAGCTGCCTCCTGCACACTCCCTACTGGGGATGTGCCCGCAACCCAGGTACATGCCCTTGACCGGAATCGAACCTGGGGCCCTTGAGTCTGCAGGCCGACGCTCTATTCACTGAGCCAAACCGGTTAGGGCAGGGCTCCCAGTTTTCATAAGGACCTTTCTTTATGATAGCCAGGTATTCACTCTGAAGTGGCTTTTGTCTCTGCAGGCGCCTCATTTCCAATGGCTTTGGCAGCAACAGGACTTTAATTTCTTGAGTCTCTGCATCTTGCGCAGTTTCAGATTTACTAAGCCTCAGTTCGTGCTGTGTTTCATCTAAACTGTGGTGCTGCTTACAGCTTCGTGCTGCTCTTTGGAAATGCCCACCAGGCTTTTGGTCCTGCTGTGCTTGCTGCTCCCTCTGCCTGGGACTCGGTTCCCAAAGGTGTGGCTCACTTCAGGTGGGCCTCTCCTCCTGCTACACCCAGGCCTCTACTCTGCTTTCTATTGCCTCACAGCACCAGCACCGTGTGACACGAGTGCTGTGTCCATTTCTTCCTCTCGCACCCCCGAGCGCCCTGAGGGTGCGGCACCTGGAGCAGCATTAGTGTCGCAGTAATGTGATGAAATGAACCTGTTCGATGAGGAAGGAGAGGCGTTTGAGAGAGGTCAGTTTGTTAGGAGTTCAGGCTGCTGTAACCAAATACCATCCTGCTAGGCATAAGCAACAGAAATCTCTTTTCTCACAGTTCTGGAGGCTGAAGGTCCCAGATCAGGACCCAGCAGGGTGGTCTCTGGTGAGACTTCTCTTCCTGGCTTGCAGACGGCCACCCTCTCCCTGTCTGCAGCTGGAGGAGAGTGAGCAAGCTCTCCCTGGTGCCTCTTCTTAGAAGGCCACTGAGCCCATCATGAGGGCCCCATCAGTAAACTCTAATGACCTCAAAGGCCCATCTCCTAATATCACATTTAGGTCTTCAACATAAGAATTTTTTTTTTTTTTTTGGTGGTGGGCGGGGAGGGGGTTACACAAACATCTAGACCTTAACAGGAGCTGTTTTCTGCTTAGGGCATCTTAGATTCTCTCTGTTTTCTTGTAACGAGGGCAGTTGCATGGTGGTTCCTGGGTGAGAATCCTGCTGCATTTGGGGGTTACCCCTGTGTTTCTCGGGGCAGTAGTGCTGTCTGCTTTTCCTCTTCCTGCTCCGCCCCTCTCCTGGCCAGTTCCACCCTTACCTTTTGCTGTTATTTCAGCCAATGTGCTGGTCATCCCCCTGTGTGTGCAGGAACATGACTCAGACGTGACCTCAGGCCAGGCTCATCCCTGGAAGCTAAAGCCATTGGGGACAAGATTGTGGGGACAGAGGTACTTGCAGAGGAGATTGCCTTTGTGCAGTGAGGTGCAGGCCCTCCCACCTGTACATCATAATCCATGAAACAAGGATGTTTAACCGGAATCTAATCATGAGGAAACAATCAGAAAAGTTCACATTGTGGGACATTCTATAAAACACCTGGGTGACCTTTCAACAAGTCAAGATCACAAAAGATAAACTAGGGAGGTGGACAGTTATGGATTAAAGTAGAACACAGAAACATGACTATGAGTGACAATCAGTGATTATGACTGAAATTCATATTTTAAAACAACTGTGAAGGACATTTTGAGGACAAATGGAGACAGTTGAATGAGACTATAGAATAAACAATATTCCTGTTAGAGTAGTAACAGTATGTTATAGGAGAAACGGTGTTTTTAGAAGGAACATACTGTAGTATTCAGGGATGATGCACATGCCAGCAGCTGGTTTTAGAATGGTTTAGAACATGAATCTGGAAACAGGTGGATAAAGAGAAGCTAAAGCTCATGTGTGCAACCATAAGAACTGATTAATCTAGGTGATGGATATATGGTCTTGTTCTAGTTTTTCAACTTAACTGTAAATTGGAAAATTTTCAAAGTAAAATGGAGCAAAAGATAATAGGATAGAGACTCAAGGAAAAGCAGAAGGCCTGGCCTGAAGGAAGTCCGGGCAGGTGGCTCCTGCGGACCAGCCCATGCCCTTGCCGCCTTCTGACCCTTCTCACTGCCTGGGGCCTCCTGGCTCACGCGCCCTTCCCGCTTGCAGGCCCCTGTTTTGCTGCCCCCCAGCTTCAGCAACACTCCCGCTGACTGACTCCCAGTCCAGAATCCTGAGGGAGAGAAACTGTCCACTAGCCAGGGCACCAGCCTGCCCATGAGCCGATGCCTGCTGTCCCCCGTCTGCTGTGGAGCGGGGCTGTGGATGACAGTAATAGCCACCCCTGTGTAGAGACTGGAGTGGGGGCCAAGGCAGAGGCCCCCAAATATGTCTGTCACAGTTGGCAGGCATGGGCCCACACTTTTCTTTTTTTCCTGATTATAAGTGTTAAATATTCATTACAAAAATTTCAATGATAATGAGAAGTATTGGGGAGCAATGGTAAAGAGCCTGGGCTGAGAGGTGAGATTGGCTGAGTTCACACCTGAGTGCTTATGTGTGTCCCTAAGTCCATGACTTACTCTGTGCCTCAGTGTGCTCATGGGTAGAATGGAGTTAGTCATCATGCCAGCTTCATGGGGTGGTTTTGAGGGTGGAATGAAATGAATAATGTAAAGCGGTTGGCATGATAGAAGCACTTAAAAAATGCTCACTGCTATTATTATTCCTCAAAGCCTAAAAATATTAAAATAATTCTACATTCTGATGTTTACTTCCTGCCTGTTTTTGCCTGTAATATTGGGATTGTAAAATGTGTACTTTTAAAAAAGCACAATTTTACTTTTTCTCCCATTTAACTTTGTATCCTGCCTGTCTTCTTATATCATACTAGAGGCCTGGTGCACGAAATTTGTGCATGGGAGAGGGGTGTCCCTCAGCCCAGCCTGCACCCTCTCCAATCTGGGACCCCTTGGGGGATGTAGTCGGATTGCCCTCCCCTGCCGGCCTGATCTCGCCCCCAACTGCCTCCCCTGCTGGTCATTTTGTGAGGGCGGCCATCTTGTGATGACATTGCGTGAGGGCATCACACCACCTAGGCTTTTATTATATAGGATGCTTTCTTGGAATGTGAACATAGAGCTGTAAGGTCCATATTGATGAGGTGACGGTCTGCTGCTTTCCTCACAGTTTCAGAAGAGGAGCCCCCCCGAGACACGAAGGCCGGGCTCCCCCCCGAGGAAGGGATGGCTTTCCTGGTCCTGATGACTTTGGTCCAGAGGAGAGCTTTGATGCTTCTGAGGAAGCTGCCCGTGGAAGAGACCTCCGGGGCAGAGGTCGGGGTGCCCCACGAGGTATGTGCTGAGGACACTGGCTCCGTGAAGGGCAGGGCTGTGGAGGTCAGAGTTGGGAACACACCAGACACAGCACGTGAGTGTGGTGTTTTGTTCTTTGTGTAGGAGGAAGGAAGGGTTTACTTCCCACTCCTGATGAATTCCCTCGCTTTGAAGGAGGTCGGAAACCAGACTCCTGGGATGGAAGTCGAGAGCCAGGTAAGGCAGGAGACTGCCCGGGGCCGTGGTGACTCCAGGCAGCAGTTCCCGGACCCTGGGGCCTGAGACCCTCCAGGCCCACCAGGTTCTCTCTCTTCCAACTGGCATCACCAGAGGCTGGACTGTTGTCACGCCTCCAGCCAGCAGCCTCACTGGCGAGGAGAGATGGAGTGCAGAGACGGCTGGAGGCCTGGCTTGCTTCCCGTGAGCTGGGCATTTCTGCAGGGATTGGCCTGGATAGAAAACAGCAGCACTCTTTTCACTTCATTGTTTTGTTTTTGGAAAAGGTAGTTAAGCAAATTAAAGTTTTCTCCATCTTAATTGCTAATATGGCAAATATTGTTAGCTTTAACTCTCATGAATGAAATCTCTTTGGGGTCCCCAGAAATTTTTAAGGCTGTAAAGAGATCCTCAGACTTAAAAGTTTGAGATCCACTTTTCTGGACCTTACCTGCCTCTTAATTTAGGGGGTAGGTTGATTTCTGATCTTGACCTTTTATATGTGCTCATGGTATGTTCCTTGCATGAGTGAACGTTGGTTCTCACATTGCTACTAATTCTTTTTTGTTGTTGGTTTTTTTATATATTTTATTGATTTTTTACAGAGAGGAAGGAAGAGAGATAGAGAGTTAGAAACATCGATGAGAGAGAAACATCGATCAGCTGCCTCCTGCACATCTCCCACTAGGGATGTGCCCGCAACCAAGGTACATGCCCTTGACCGGAATCAAACCTGGGACCTTTCAGTCCGCAGGCTGACGCTCTGTCCACTGAGCCAAACCGGTTTCAGCTGCTACTAATTCTTAACAGTATAATTTCTGTCCGCTGTTGGTCATATTGTAATATAATGGGATTGTCAGATTCTTAGCCTTGTCCATCTGCGTTTCTGTTTCAGGGCCAGGTCATGACCATTTCCGTGATGCTCCCCGCCCGGACCATCCCCCTCACGACGGTCATTCCCCAGCTAGCAGAGAGCGTTCTTCTTCTCTCCAAGGCATGGACATGGCATCATTGCCACCTCGAAAGCGCCCCTGGCATGATGGGCCAGGGACCTCTGAGCATAGAGAAATGGAAGCCCCCGGGGGTCCTTCTGAAGATCGAGGAGGCAAAGGTAAGTGGAGGCCAGTTTCCAGTTCTGGGAGCTGTGGATGCCACAGCCTGCCAGAAAGGCTGCGGGACCTCTGGGGGCCTCATCTCCAGGCAGCCCTCCTAGGGAATGCCTGTTCCAGGGCACTCTGCTACCCTCCAGGGCTTAGGCTGCGGGAAGGCACATGTTCCCAAAGGTGGTGCAGATGCAGTTTGCTTAGGCTCACCCCTCAGGCAGTCGGCGCTCTCACTCAGGATTGCACGTTTGCCTTCTGCACAGGTCTCCTCCACTTGCTTGCAAGAATCTCTGCTTTGCCCTGGTGGGTGTGGCTCAGTTGGTTGGGCATCGTCCTGTGCACCAAGAGGTCATGGTTTGATTCCCAGTCAGGGCACATGCCTGGGGAGTGTGCAGGAGGCAGCTGATCGATGTTTTGCTCTCACATGGATGTTTCTATCCCTCCCCCTTCCTCTCTTTCTCTCTCTCAAAATTCTTAAAAAAAAAAAAAAAGAACTTCTGCTTTGTTCAAGTTCAGCTCTTTGTCAGGGTGCCCAGCCCTGTTGCTGTTGGTGGTGCCTTTTGCACTGACGCCTGCTCGGAACCCTGGAGGTCTCCGTTGTGCGTGGCGGGGGGACTGGTCCTCTCCCAGGCTCCAGGGTTTCACTGGTGTGCCCAGTCACAAAGACTTTGGGCAACATGGCCTGGAAGGGGTTGTTTTCAAGTGGGGGCGTTAAGATTATTTCTACAACTTTTGGATCTTTATTATTATTTTTAAAATATGTGTTTATTGATTTCAGAGAGGAAGGGAGAAGGAGAGGGAGATAGAAACATCAATCATGTGAACTGACCGGGAATTGAACTGTGACCTCCTGGTTCATAGGTCAATGCTCAACCACTGAGCCACTCAGTTGGGCTGGATCTTTGTTTTTCATGTAGCACTAACGTTTAGCCAGGGCAGGAGCCACCAAATGCTAACGACAGGTCTGGTCTCAGGTTAGACAGGGCTGTGGTACAGGGTGTGGTGTGGAGGCTGCTGGAAAGACCACCATGTGCTCCAACTTGTGCTCCACGCCCCAGGTAACCTGCCTCCCTGACAAAGTTCTGGCTTTTGTTCTTGACAGCTGTTTGGTCCTTCTCCTAGCAAACCCCTCAGAATGTGCCTCCTGCCACCAGATCTCCCCGTCTCAGCACACATTTTGCTGCTGGTCGGTATGGGCACTCAGGACACCGTTTAGGTCCTTGGTTGAGGCCATGTGCCTAGTGTGAAAATTATATCCCAGCTGACACCTGCTTTGCCCTTGCACCTTCTGTGGGTCTAGGCTGCACTTTGTAAGAAAAGAAGCTAAAAATATTCCTTTGGCTAACTTTCCTAACCTCTTTGTCTTATCTGGACTCAGTTGCATTCAAAAATTTAAGGCAAAAGGAGTTGTCAATATTCTTCTGATAATGCATTATGGGGGAGGTTGCCAAATCCTATCATCTCATGAGAAAAAAAAATTTAAATCAGAATTTTAATGATACCTAAGTTTGTGTGTCCAAGACTAGAACAAATAAAACTATCCCTGGGAGAAATCATTCTAAAAGATAGTATTATTCTTTCTACGCTTTTGTTTTCCAAGAAATATTTTATTTCACCATTTAAAAGGAAATCAAAAGTGCCACATGGCTGTGGCCTAACCCTAGTGAACACGTGTTCTAGGTTAGCATTTGTAATTGCCTTCACTGCAGCTGCTTCCTGAGTTCAGTCAGTGCTGTGCAGACTCGCCCTCAGAATAGTCCTGTGGCACAGGAGGGTGACGACACTGCCTTGCGGAGCGTGCCTAGCTGATGTGGAGGGGCATGGCCCCCAGCCAGGCTGGGAATGAGACAGCTGTCAAGAAGAGAGTAGAGGCACCACCCTTAGTGCACTGAATGCTCATGTCCTTAGAACTGTTTTAAAGAAAGACCCACAAGTATTGTACTGTCATCACAGAGTAAAAGTTTGTACCAGGAGTTATCAGTAATTTCTGATATTAAAAAGTCACGTCAAATCAATGTTTCCTTTTAGGCCGAGGGGGCCCAGGACCTTCCCAAAGAGTGCCAAAATCTGGGCGTTCCAGCTCCTTGGATGGAGATCACCATGATGGATACCACAGAGATGAACCTTTTGGGGGCCCTCCAGGCAGTGGTACTCCTTCCAGAGGGGTCCGGAGTGGCAGTAACTGGAGTAGAGGGAGTAACATGAACTCTGGTCCACCACGGCGAGGAGCTTCAAGGGGTGGTGGAAGGGGCCGGTAGAAGTTGGGGTTGAGTCCCCCGCGGCCTCTCTGGACAGTATTTAAAAACTCCTTGTGGACTTACCAAGAGAAACAAAAGGAAGCCTGCACCTTGTAGCCCTGAACTCTCCTGGGGCAGCGGAGTTCCCGGAGCCCCTGAGGTCTTCAGGGTGAAGAGACTGCTGCTGGCCCCGGAGCAGCTGCCTTGTCTGTCCTGTCCACCTCACTGCCCAGCTCCTGCATTGTTTTGTGAAGATAAAAGCTGGAATTTTTTTTTTTAAGTGTTGCGAGACAAGGAGCACCTCCTCAAAATTAAGTTCATGTTCAATTGGAAATTTGTTTCTATATGTACAGTTTGTCAGAGAAAAAACATTAAGTTGTTTTTGTATGAATACAGAATGTGATTTATGCAAGAATTAACAGAAAAGAACTAGTTGTGATGTGCTTGCCTTAAGGAAACCCTGAGTTTCCATGCATCCGGTCTGTGGAGGGTGTACAGTTAGTGCTTATCCTTGTGAGCATTTTTTTTTCCGCTCTAAGTCTCTAAATTAATTTCACCAGTGAACTTTGTTTTTAAACAAATTCTCATCCAGCCATTTTGTATTTTTGTAATAGAGTGAGAAATACCTTAAAACTATAACATAGGTTGAAGTAGATTCAAAGCCTTGGTTAAACATCTTCTGGCAGATGGAGAATTATACTATGAAAATACTCTCATTATCCAAGTAGGGGGGGCTCTCCCTTGGGTGCATCTCCTAGTAATAACCTTAGACTTGAACTGCCTTGTTTCTGACTAGAGGAACTTGATGGAAGCCAGAAATTAACTACATGTATCGTTTTGATGACTGTACATCACTTCACAAATTGTTTAAGTTGAAAAGAATGGACCAAAATGTCTAAAACAACTTTGTAAAACTTCAATAATTGCTTTCTTTTCCATACCAGCGTTTATAAGGCTGAGTATAGTCCTAACTTAAAGCCAGGAAGTTATTGTCTACAACAAATTCCTTTAGTTTTAAATGTTACATTTGGCCCCATTTGGAATGGATGCCGAAAGTTCAGTTTGAAAGGGCTCCATAACACTTTCTATACTGGCCCTTATTTTGTTTTTATAAGAGGAAAGTTTCTTTTGGAGTTTGGCATTGGAGACAAGTCTGCTGGGCAAACTTAGTGGTGCTGGAAGTCTTAGTAGCTGCTTAGAAACTCCCTTTTCTAAGGGATAGTTTAACAGCATATGCAAAAAATTGTAAAAGCTGTAACTTTTGCAGTGAGAAAATGGCCGTCACCCATTCAGGGTATCAGATCTCTGAAGTATAAGTGGATAATTTTCTCATATTTATCAGCACCTCACTGCAAACATGACTGGGTGGCTCAAGACTCTTTTAGGTTTGTGGATATTCTTTATTTGCCCTCCACTGGTCAATATCAATTCTGAGAAGCAGAAGAGGGATTCTTTTTCGGAGAATATAGTAAGAAACTTTGTAACATTTTAGGCTTTAACTTTAAAACACAGTAAGCAGAATAGGAGATCACATTTAAGAAAAGTTTTTATTGAGTTCAGAGAGAGAGGAAGGAAGGAGAGAGGGATAGAAACATCAATGATGAGAATCATAGATCTGCTGCCTCCTGCATACCCGCCACTGGGGATCAAACCCGCAACCAGGGCAATGTGCCCTGATCAGGAGTCAAACCTTGACCTAGTTCATGGGTTGGTGCTCAACCACTTGAGTCACACCGGCCAGGCCAGATCAAATTTTGAGTATGAATTCAATTAGAAAAAAGTGAAATCTCTACACTATATATTTATGATCAAATTTTGAGTATGAATTCAATTAGAAAAAAGTGAAATCTCTACACTATATATTTATGATCAAATTTTGAGTATGAATTCAATTAGAAAAAAGTGAAATCTCTACACTATATATTTATGAAATACTTAGGAGATACATATATACATTTTAAAGCATCACTATTGAAATACATGGTGGTTTGACTTGTATAAAAGCTAGATTTTCAGTGTTGAATTCTAGAGAAAATGTTGGGAAAGCAATATTTACAAATAACATCATACAAATGTGCTAATTATGATAAAATCTCAGTTGTGAAAATTCTAGAGAAATTTAGAATTAGAGATTTAAGTGGCAGGTAGCACAAGATTTTCCAGTTAAAAAAATAAATCACTCCCTGGAAACTGCATTTGCTTTTACAAACACCCTCTTGGTTTTTACACTTGAGGTAGGTAACCCTGTTTACCGGTCCAGGAAGAGGCATTATCTTAACAGAACACTGGGGAGCGGGTGCTGGGAGTCGCCCGAGAGCCGCCTGTGGGGGCATCACTAGTCACTTCCCGTGGCAGGAGTATTCCCAGCGCCTAGGAATATGGAGGTTGAGTTCCACGCAGAGGCCGTGCTCGGCCGCCGCCTGCCACACCTGTTCAGGCAACAGGAACCCAGCCCCAGGGAACAACTTGCGATCTGCATCCCCTGCACCTTCCGCACAGCAACCACAGGCTCTCGGACAGCCGCGGAGGTCGAGGGACGTGATCTGAAGGGAGGCTCTTCAAGTAACTGATGCCGACCGAGAACCGCCGAAATGCTTTTAAAGTCCTACATTCATTTCACATTCTAGTTGATACATAGTGGCAAAACATGGCGTTTATGGGCTCATCAGAAAACTCGGCCCGTCCTTTCTGGCAATAAATTCAGGTGTGCAATCAAGTCATAGAAAACGTGCTGAACCTAAAAGGAAACTCAGTGATATATGAAAAGCAGCGTACATTGCATTAGGATTGGCCTACAGTTCGCTTCAAAAGCAGATAAGATGATACTTGACCGGTTTCCATCAAATATGGGAGCTCTGGTTGTGGAATTCTCAGTTCCGTCAGCGGCCTCTCCGAGCACCAGCCTGCGGACCGCGGTCCGCGGGGCAGAACCTGCCCACGTAGGGCCGGTCGCCTGCCTGGGCATCCACACCGGTCCTCAGTGCTTTTAGGGCCGACTCCCCGGCAGGGCGCAGCCGACAGTGACGCTCCAATCAACGTCTAAAGCGTTTCCTGACCAAACCGTGGCCTCCTGGCGCCGCCACCCACGCGCCGGCCGGGCAGCAACACAGATTGTTAGGTCCATGGCTTTCCTCAAACCTCATAAAGCACATTCACAACTTCAATAAAAGAAAAACAAAAACGGCGTGAACCCTCGTAAGTACTTAAAAGTGTCCGGTGGCTAAGTTTACTGTTTAAACATCCCTTCATGGATCCGCACACACTGAAGAATGAGGGTAAATCACTGACAAGCTGTGGCGGCTACACGACATCCGCCACCCGGTTCCGAGGCCGGCGGAGCCTGGGGGCGTTTCCCAGGCCGGAGG
>NW_006284356.1:0-6096 GCF_000327345.1 Myotis davidii | reverse complement strand
CCTCGCCGGCGCCCTGCGGGGAGCCCGTCCTGTCCGCGTTGGCCGTCGGTTACCAGTCGGTTACCGGCAGGTGGTGTGGCTACGAAAGGGTAGTGAGCGCTCGTGGTGGGGCTGTTGGTGCCCTACGTCTTAGGATAAGTGTGAAGGTCGCGGTGACGGTGGGACGGTGTGTGAGTTGGCGCACGTGTGGCCGCGCAGAGACTGCTGTGCGTTTTGACTGCGGATGCCAGGATCCCCGGCGCGCTGTGCTGTGCGGCTTTACAGGACGTTAGGGTTGGGGAAGTTGAAATAGACGGGGGTCACTGTATTTCTAAAACTGCATGCTCATCTGCAGGGACCTTAAACCTTTAAGAAGTTGAGACATGCAGGACCGAAAGCTCAAACTGTGAAGCTGCGGGCGAGTCCCTGAGAGTTCGGGGTGAGATGTATTTATGGGCAAGCACAGCCAGAGGCCACACAGTAAATTCATTGGCTTAAGGAAGTGGAAAGAGTCTTTTAAAAAAATATATAATATATATTTTATTGATTCAGAGAGGAAAGGAGAGGGAGAGAGAGAGAGGAACAACAGTGATGAGAGGGAATTGCCTCCTGCACGCCCCACACTGGGGATCAATCCTGACGGGAATCCGACTGGGACTTCCTGGTTCATAGGTTCTACCACTGAGCCATGCTGGCTGGGCAAGGTTCTTGACCAATGTTTATTGGTAGGAAATAAGTTTCAGCTCTGAATCAGACATGGGAAATCACTTTCTAATTCTTACGTTTTGTTTTCCTGAGGGTGCATGTGGGAAAGTCTCCATTGAGTATTCTCTGGTTCCATTTTAGATTGAAATCCTTTCACTCACACTTGATAATAATTGTGATCATCACCTACCGAGGGCAAAATCATTAAGATGACTTCTATGAAAAATAATTTGGTCAGATGTGGAGAAATCGAAACACTTATACACTATTGCTAGGAATATAAGATGGTACAGCTGCTATGGAAAACAGTATGACAATTCCTCAAAAATTAAAGAAGGAATTACATATGACTTGGTAATTCTACTTGGTATATAGTCAAAAGAATTCAAAGCAGGGTTTTGAGATACTTACACCCATGTTCATAGCAGCATTATTAACAATAGCCAAAAAGTGGAATAGACCCAAGTGTCTATCTACAGATCAATGAATAGTGGTATCCTATCTAAAAAAGGCTAGTATGCGAATTGTCCCTTCTGGAGTTTGACCCACCAGGAGTTTGACTTATGGGGTGATGTGGAATTAAGGAAGGCCCCGGCCGGCAGCTGGCAGCCGGGGGAAGGAAGGCCCCGATTGGTCCTGATCCCCAGCCAGGCCTAGGGATCCTACCAGTGCATGAATTTCATACACTGGGATACACACACACACACACACACACACACACACTAGAGGCCCAGTGCACAAATTTGTGCACAGGTGGGGTCCCTTGGCCTGGCCAGCGATCGGGGTCATCTGGGTCGGCTGGCTATGGGGAGGGACCATGGGAGGTTGGCCAGCTGTGGGAGGTTGGCTGTGGGAGCGTACTGACCACCAGGGCACAGCTCCTACCTTGAGCGTCTGCCCCCTGGTGGTCAGTGCATGTCATAGCTACTGGCCGGTTGTTTGGTTGTCCAGTCGTAACGGTTGCTTAGGCTTTTATATATATAGATATAGATACACACACACACTCACACACACTCGAGGCGCAGTGCATGAAATTGTGCACTGGTAGGGTCCCTAGGCCTAGCCTGCAATCAGGGCCATCTTCCGCCTGCTTGCCAGTCCCCAGTCCCACCCCACCGCCATCCACCCCGGTTCCCCGTGGTTCCCTGTTTGCCATATGGCGGTCGGAGCCTATGTGCCGGGGGTGGGGGACCAAGAGGTCTGCCTTCTGCCTGCTCACCAGTCCCCAGTCCTGCCCCGCTGCCACCCACCCCAGTTCCCTCTGGTTCTCCGTTGGCCATCCAGTGATCCGGAGCCTGTCGGCTGGGGGGAAGGACCAAGAGGTGGTCAGTGCATCTCATAGTGACTGGTTGATTGGTCATTCTGGTCGTTAAGTCGTTGTGGCGCTTGCCTTTTATTATACAGGTTTGTGTGTGTGTGTGTGTGTGTGTGTGTGTGTGTATGTGTATGTATGGAATATTATTCATTGTTAAAAAGGAAAGAAATTCTGACTTACATGAATGCACCTTGAGGACATAGGATACTAAGTGAAATTGGTTAGTCACAAAAAGGCAAATACTGTGATTTCACTTATGTGAGGCACGTAGGTCAAATCATAGAGACAGAAAGCAGAATGGTGGTACATAAATGATATTACCTAATCATTTATATAGCTGTGAGATGGAAAACACAGGTTCTGGGAATTTAGATAACCTACCCAAGATCACCAAAAAATTGGGGTGATAGGGCAGGGTTGTGAGTTTTTGTTTTAAATCTTGTGAGCTTCATTTTATATGAAGAGGGCTTCCCTGGAAATCCTATATAATAAAGAGGTTATATGCAAATGGCCCCTCACTCCATCATGCCATCACAAGATGGCTGCACCACAGTGGAGGCAGGGTTCCCATAACGAGCCATAATGAGCGATCAGCAGGGACCTGAAGCTCTGTGGCGCCCGGCTGGGGCAGGGGACCTAAGGGTGTGCCCCCTACCCGGCGGGGCTTGATAGGAGTGTGGCTGGCCGTGTCTGGGTCTCGCACGATTTCGAGGCGTTCACGGTGGGCGGGGATTTGACTCTGGGTCCTGCCACACACCCCAGACTCTGACAGGAGGAAAATTTTCATATACATTTTACTAATTTTCTTTCATCTCTGACACTTCTATTATAGAGGAAGGGCAAATAGCAATATTAAAATATTTCCTCTAAATCCCTTTTAATGTGCACGAATTTCACGCACTGGGCCACTAGTAGTATTATATAAAGCCAGGAATCTGCTCTGTTCTGGTTCCAGCACTGATAGAAGGACATAATAAAACCCTTGACCCTGTCCCCCTCAGCTACTGCAACAACAATCAAAGAGTCTATAAACTTGATGTCTATTTGCCTCCATTGTCCCTTGAACCTACTTCATTCCATGTGCCAGCAAAACTGCTCATGACAAAGTTACCAAATACTCCTTTTGCCTCATCCAAGGATGGTTCCCTTACCCTCCTTTAACTTCAGGAACATCTCGCACAGCTGCTCACTCCCTTTTTAAATCCAGCACAGGGCTTTCTTGAGCCTTTTCAGTAAAATCAACCAATGTAACCAAAATAATTTAAAACACTGCTAGCCATTCAGGAAAACCTTCGATTCCATCTCAAGAACTGCTCCCAACCCCACCACCTTAAAGGAGGGAATCAAAACCTCTCAGGGACCATAGAATGTGTTCTTTGGTTGACAAGCAGAGGCTTCAAAAAGACAAAATGACCTCTCAGAGGATCCCAAAGGAAACTGGTCCACATAAGAGAAAATATGAATACCAGTATAGGCTTGGGAAAATGTTCATGCTTCCTAGTAATCATGGAATTTCAAATTAAGACAACTTTGCTCTACCATTTTATACCTATTATGTGTAACACATTACACCTAATGCAGTGGTTCTCAACCTTCCTAATGCCACGACCCTTTAATATAGTTCCTCATGTTGTGGTGACCCCTAATTTCATTGTTACAAATTGAACATAATTAAAGCATAGTGATTAATCACAAAAACAATATGTAATTATATATGTGTTTTCCGATGGTCTTAGGCGACCCCTGTGAAAGGGTCATTCAAGCCCCAAAGGGGTTGCAACCCACAGGTTGAGAACTGCTGACCTAATGTATTACACATAATAGCACACTACTGGGGAATTTCTGGTGAAATTGGTATGATCACACTTCTACTGACAGAAGTTTGCACAATTTGTTTTGGAAAGCAACATGAAAATAACTATTAGGAGCTATAAATAACTATTAGTCTATAAAATTTATAGACTAAATTTTATGGACAGTAATTCCACTCTAGGACACTTGTCCTGGAGAAATCATTTTTCAATGAACAATGCAAAGATTGATACCATTGTAGGTAACTAGTTATTAATCATAGGAAAGAAGCAAGGGAAGGCAAAACATAAGCATGTTCCTTGTAAACCACAGGGGGAAGGAATCACAGAGGAAAGACACGCATGTAAAGTTGGGGTGACATAGGGGAGATTCTTGCCCTTCAGTCACACCTGGACAGAGATGGTTGTTCAGAATAGGCATGGTCATTGCAAGGATATGAAGATTTAGAATACATAACCACCCAAACAAAGGGATTCCTTCTCTCGTGGTGCTCGACTCTTGTGCTTTTGGGACTCCTGGGACTCACTGCTCAGGCATGCTCTCTCGGTTCTCTTGCATTTACCTGTATGGCCCATGGCCATGCAGACCCACACACAGTGGACTGATGGGCTGCAGCCAGCCTGATGTTGAACTGGATCCGGCTCCAACGTGTAAAGAAAACTCTGGACATGGCTCTGATTTTAGCTCTACTGAAGCCCCAGCTACGCTTCTATGATGGACTAAGGGAAATGGGACTTTGGAAACCCAGGGGTGTAATTCCATGGAAGTAAAGCTTTCTACCATCTCATCCTCCAGTGTGGGCCTCAGGAAATCACACCTGGACAGAGATGGTTGTTCAGAATAGGCATGGTCATTGCAAGGATATGAAGATTTAGAATACATAACCACCCAAACAAAGGGATTCCTTCTCTCGTGGTGCTCGACTCTTGTGCTTTTGGGACTCCTGGGACTCACTGCTCAGGCATGCTCTCTCGGTTCTCTTGCATTTACCTGTATGGCCCATGGCCATGCAGACCCACACACAGTGGACTGATGGGCTGCAGCCAGCCTGATGTTGAACTGGATCCGGCTCCAACGTGTAAAGAAAACTCTGGACATGGCTCTGATTTTAGCTCTACTGAAGCCCCAGCTACGCTTCTATGATGGACTAAGGGAAATGGGACTTTGGAAACCCAGGGGTGTAATTCCATGGAAGTAAAGCTTTCTACCATCTCATCCTCCAGTGTGGGCCTCAGGAAATGCTTATTCCAGGGGTACCCCAAGAACCCCACTCCCACCAGCAATAGGGGAAGATGAGGTATTCTCCCCTCTGATAACAGAGATGTCCTTTATAGCCTTGTTTATAGTCACAAATACTTGAAATTGATGTCCAAAGTTAGACTACAGGTAAAGAGAACTATGGTACATCGATCAATGCAATATTTTGTCATGGTTACTAAGATAATAATCATGAAGACAATGAAGAAATTTGGGGAATGTTTATGAACATTATCTGAATAAAGCAAACTATAAGGTTATATATGTGAATCTGCCGGGGGTCTTTCCCAGCATCTAGAAGCATTCAGGAAACTGGAGAAGGCACTGCGGCGTAAATTAATAAAGATACTAGAAATACAATATAAATTTGTAATCCATGGTGGAGCCAGAGGAGCTTAGCTGTAGGAACCCAGTTCTTTGAATATCTGGACCCCTCGCTCTTTATTAACACAAATTGCCCTAAGGCAAAGTATATATACATATCAAAGGTTAAGTTTTGGTATACATTCAGATTGGGGGAACTGCCTTCGGCTGTTCAGGTGTTTGGCCAGCAGGAGGCAATAACATGTAGATTAAAATGTCCTCAGCTGTCTGGTAGCAGGTAATTATATATGTAAATCTTTAGGTGTGGGGAAATGCCCTTAGCTATTCCAGAAGCAGGTAATATGTATTCAGCCCTGCCGAATCCCCAAGTTCCATCAACCTTTTGATGAAACTTCTTGCATTTATGACCTGCTGGAATTAGCTTCCAGCATGAAACAAACAAACTTTGGCTATCTGAGCAGATAGTTTAAAATTTCTTACGTTTTGTCCCTACTGACAAAATAGTTCAAAGATTTCAGTAACTCTGTAATCAGATATTTGACAAAATTAAGTTTGATAGGATTTTTTAAAGCTTCCTTAACAACTCCCAATAATTGCTGCAGACAATTGGAAATGTAAACAGCCCACAACTGAGAGTAAACAAACCAAAGTAAAAATACAGGAAAGAAAAGCAACAAGGAAGCCCACTGCATGGGAGAACATAT
>NW_006284355.1:9479-14258 GCF_000327345.1 Myotis davidii | reverse complement strand
AGAGCAGCATCGAACAGACTGTTAAACTACAGCTAGGAGGCTGGGGAGGGTTGGGGGGCAGAAAGGTGGCTGTAAGAGATCAACCGAAGAACTTGTATGCATGCGTATAAGCATAACCAATGCACATAAGACACTGGGGATAAGGGAAGCGGGGGAATATCAAGAAGGGGGGGGAGAGACATATATAATACTCTTTGTAATACTTTAAGCAATAAAACATTTTTTTTTAAAAAAAAGAAGGAATTCTTACCATTTGGAACAGCATGGGTGGAACTAGAGAGCATTATGTTAAGTGAAATAAGCCAGTCAATGAAAAAGAAATACCACATAATCTCACTCATTTATGGATAAGTAAGACCACTATAATCTGATGAACAAAAACAGTAACAGAGGCAGAGCAACATCGAACAGACTATTAAACTACAGTGGGAAGGCTGGGGAGGGTTGGGGGGTGAGGGGTAAGAGATCTACCGAAGGACTTATATGCATGCATATAAGCATAACCAATGGACACAAGACACTGGGAGGTATGGGAGGCTAGGGGAAGGTCAAGGGGAGAAAAAAAGGAGACATATATAATACTCTTTGTAATACTTTAAGCGATACAACAATTAAAAAATAGAATAAAAATGGGTCAGGCTGGAAGATGGTGGCTGACAGGACAGCAAGCTGCAAGATAGTGTGTGAGTGATAGAGCAAAAGGAGAGTGCATGGGCGTGCAGGGAGTGTCTGTATTTGTGGGTGAGTGACAGTTATATTCACAGGACAGTTGGGGACTAGCAGACCAGGTTCCCCTAGCTGGGCAACCTCTACTACTGCTGAAATATCTAGCTGAGCAGCCAGCTCTGCCGCAGAGACCACATCATCTTTAAGGGGAGAGCAGCTGTGATCAGAACCCCAGCCTTACCTTCAACCAGGGAGACCTCAGATACCTCCAGGAACTCTACAACCACAATGCTCAGGGACCAGCTGCCTCAGCTACAAACCCACAAACACCAAGACTCCAGCCTCTCAGGCCATGGGCACCTAAAAAGTTTGTCCAGGGGAGTCAAGGTGGGCTGTCAAATATGTGGACAGGTCCTGCACCTTCTCACAGAGCAAATAGAAGGAACAGCTGAATCAAATAACACCCACCTGAAATTGACAAATTAAACACAGCTGGTGAGGCAATACATGGACAGAAATGTCAGAGATCGATCACCTAGACAGAGGTAAGATATGGGATCCAGGCTGGAGGGAGAAATGCGTGCAGTGGAGTCTATAGTCTCAGTGGGAGACTGCGCTCCACCAAACCTGCGGCCCTTGAGGTCAGTGTAATCCTTGACAGTGGAAGGGGGTCCGCAGGGCTGCTGGCAGAAGGCGACTCTAGATATAAGCCCACAGCTATGAGAATCTGTGCATCGAAAGGCAGCCTGAAGTTCTATACTGGCTGCACAGTGCCAGGGGAAAAAAGACGTGAGCGGCGTGGTTCCCTTTGTCTTTAAAAACAAAACAAAACAAAAAAAAACCCTCCTTGCTTTTGCTTGATAAGTCCAGTACATAGGATCTTCCAGTTAAAAACACTCACCAAGACTGCAGGGGAAAGTTGTTTTTGTGGAAACTGGGGATCAGAATAAGGAGAGACAAGCAGGGAACCAGCTCTGGGTCAGTCTGTCTCTCCAACCCAGTATTAAGTGCGGCAGGGAAAGAAGAATCTAAACACTAGATAGAGGGGCCATTTAGTCCCAGAAATTAATACAAAAACACCACCACCAGGGGTTGTGTCAGAAAGTGAGTCTTGTGTAAATACAACTGAAGGCAGGCAGAGGAACAAAGTGATCAGAGAGATCCTGCCTGCTTGAAAAAGAGGTTGTGGCTTATGACACAGTAGAGCGGTGGACCACAGGGAACTTTAACACTGTGCTGACTACCTGACAGGAAACAGACGTGCCAGACAGAACAGTAGAGAGGGGTCTTAAACCAGTACCCATGGGTTATTGAAGCCCCACTGAAGTGAACGACCTTCACTACTTCACTTTTTTATTTTTTATCTTTTACATAAGAAACTAAAATTTTTCTCCCTTTATTTTACTTTTTTATTATATTTTTATTTTTAATTTTTATAATTATTACTATTATTTTAGCTTTTTTACATTTTATTTTATTTTTTCTTTATTTTATTTTATTTTATTTTTGGATTAGTGCTCTACATTCTATTTTTATTTTCATTTTAGCATTATTTTACTATATCTCAATTTTTCCTTTATGCCAACACTCTCTTTCTCAATTTTCTGTTTTTTGTCTTGTTTCTCTTACCCTTTTCCTGCTTTAGTTTTTCTCTATCCTTTCCTTTGACTCCCTGTTAAAAATTGGTCTTACTCATATATCTGACTAGAGGCCCGGAGCACTAAATTTGTGCACAGGAGGAGGGTCCCTCAGCCCGGCCTGCACCCTCTCCAATCTGGGACTCCCTTGGGAGATGTCCGACTGCCAGTTTAGGCCCTAAATTGGCAGTCAGACATCCTGCTCACAATCTGGGACTGCTGACTCCTAACTGCTCACCTGCCTGCTGGCCTGATAGCCCTAACTATTCTCCCCTGCCAGCCTGATCCCCCTAACTCAGTGGTTCTCAACCTTCTGGCCCTTAAAATTCAGTCCCTCATGTTGTGACCCAACCATAAAATTATTTTCATTGCTACTTCATAACTGTAATGTTGCTACTGTTCTGAATAGTAATGTAAATATCTGATATGCAGTATGGTCTTAGGAGACCCCTGTGAAAGGGTCGTTCAACCGCCAAAGGGGTCATGACCCACAGGTTGAGAACCTCTGCCCTAACTGCTCTCCCCTGCTGGCTTGATTCCGCTAACTGATTTCCCATACTGGTCTTATCCCCCTAACTCCTCTCTCCTGCTGGCCTGATCACCCTAACTGTGTTCCCCTGCCAGCCTGATACCCCTAACTGCTCTCCCTTTCTGGCCCTATTCCCCTAACTGATTTCCCATACTGGTCTTATCCCCCTAACTCCTCTCTCCTGCTGGCCTGATCACCCTAACTATGTTCCCCTGCCAGCCTGATACCCCTAACTGCTCTCCTTTTCTGGCCCTATCCCCCTAACTGATCTCCCCTGCTGGCTTGATTCTGCTAATTGCTCTTCCCTGCTGGCCTGATCCCCCTAAGTCCTCTCCCCTGCTGGCCTGATCACCCGAACTGTGCTCCCCTGCTGGCCTGATACTACTAACTGCTCTCCCCTGCCAGCCTTATCCCCCTAAATGCCTTTGTCTCAGCCCTGCCACCATGGCTTTGTCCAGAAGGACATCTGAAAGGTCATCCAGAAGATGTCTAATTAGCATATTACCCTTTTATTAGTATAGATTATTAGTATAGATTTCCTCTCCACTGCTCCAAGTCCAGGCACAATTCTCTCTTCATTAACCATTTTTTTTCTTTTCTCCCTTTTTCTTCCTTTCTGTCTTCTTGTTGAAGTTTGTTTGTTAGCTTGTTTTTTCTGTTTGTTTTGTTTTTCTTTTTGCTTTGCATCTATTTTTCTTCTCCTCACTTGTTCTCTTCTTCTACTAACAGCGGAATTAATTCCAATGCAGGTCTATCTGCTCTCTATTCTCCTTTTCCAAAAATAGATGAATTCATAGATAGAATAAAGAAGGGGGAAAGATTATATATATATATATCATATATAATATCTACCTCCTATATACTAAATCATGGAAATTTCCCCATTCATTCAATTCCTTGACCTTACCTTCTATAAATGAGCTCTGCCTCTTCAGATTCATCTGGGTGTTTCTTATTTGGGTGTTTGTTGTTTGAATTTTTTGAATTAGTTGTTGTTTGCATTCTTCTATGAGTGTTTGTTATTTGCATTTTTTGGATTAGTTGTGGTTTTCTCCCCATATACATATATTTTTCCCCTTCTTTTTCTTCTCTTTCTTTTCTCTCTTACATTATTTCCTTTTCTCAATATCATTTTTTTCACTCATTTCTCTCCCCTAATTCTCTTTTCTCTGGTGGTCACATTTATTTGCGGTTATTGGTATCATGAATACATTTGTGTTTGGCAGCCTATGTCTTGTGCCTTGTCATGTTGTATTTTATGCCCTTAAGTAACTGCAGGAGAGAGAGAGCTACATAACCAAACACCCTGAGAGGAGCGAAGATGGGGATACAAAGAAATAGCCCCCATATGAAAGAAAAGGAGGAATCACTAGAAAAGGAAGTAAATGAAATGGAGGCAACCAATTTGTCAGAGAAGGAATTCAGAGCAATGGTAATTAGGATGCTGAATAGGATGGAAGACAAATTCAACAATATTTGTAAGAATCAAGAGGAAATGAAGAAGAACCAGGAAGAAATGAAGAATACATCACTGCAATAAAGAACACAATAGAAAGCATCAACAGTAGACTAGAAGAAGCGGAGGACCACATCAGTGAGCTAGAAGACAAGGTAGGAAAAAAATAACCAAGTAGAGCAGCAACTGGAAAAAAAAACACACACACACAAAAAAGAACAGGAGGAGAGCCTAAGGCAGGGGTGGGCAAACTTTTTGACTCGAGGGCCACAATGGGTTCTTAAACTGGACCAGAGGGCCGGAACAAAAGCATGGATGGAGTGTTTGTGTGAACTAATATAAATTCAAAGTAAACATCCTATCTAATAAAAGAGAAACATGGTAATTAGCATACATCCGCTACCCTTCCCATTGGCTAATCAGCAAGATATGCAAATTAACTGCCAGCCAAGATGGTGGCCGGAAGCCAGGCAGATTGAAGCTTACATGAT
>NW_006284355.1:8290-9232 GCF_000327345.1 Myotis davidii | reverse complement strand
GCTCCCTGGGGTGCAAACAGCCATCATCCCCTCACCCAGGCTGGCCAGGCACGCCAGTGGGGACCCCAACCCTGATCCAGGACACCCTTCAGAGTAAACCAGCTGGCCCCCACCCGTGCACCAGGCCTTTATCCTATATAGTCAAAGGATAATATGCCTCCCAGCACCGGGATCAGCAGAGCTGCAAGGCCTCCCAGCACCAGGATCAATGGAGCTGAGAGGCCTCCCGGCACCGGGATCAGTGTGACAGGGGGCAGCGCCAAAACCCCCTGGTCACCTGCAGCTCTGTGTGTGACAGCAGGCAGGGCCACAACCTTCCTATCCACCCTGCTCTTTTTGTGACAGGGGAAGGCGCCCCAACCCACTGATCAGCCCTGCTCTGTGGGTGATAGAGGGCGGTGCCCCAACCCCCCTCCACGGGCCCTGCTCTGTGTGTTATGGGGTAGAGCCATAACCTCCCCATCGGTCCTGCCCTGAGTGTGACAGTGGCGGCGCCCCAACCCCCTGATCAGCCCTGCTCTGTGGGTGATAGAGGGTGGTGCCCCAACCCCCTGATCCGCCTGCTCTGTACGTGACAGTGGGGAGCTTCCCAACCCCCTGATGGGCCCTGCTCTGTGCATGACAGGGTACAGAGCCCCAACCCCCATGATGGGCCCTGCTCTGTGAGTGACAGGGGGCAGCGCCCCAACCCCCTGATTGGCCCTGCTCTGTGTGTGATGGGGGGTGGTGCTGCAACCTCCCCATCGCCCCTGCCTTGAGTGTGACAGGGGGTGGTGCCCCAACCCCCCAATCGGCCCTACCCTGAGCATGGCTGAGGGTGGCATCACAACCTTCCAATCTGCCCTGCTCTGTGCATGACGGGGGGCTGGGTCCCAACTCCCCAATAAGCCCTGCTCTGAGCCCTACCAGGGGCTGCCCCAGGGATTGGGCCTGCCCTCTGCG
>NW_006284355.1:0-8138 GCF_000327345.1 Myotis davidii | reverse complement strand
ATTTTTTTGCACCGGGCCTCTAGTCATTACATAAAAGGGTACGGTCTTTTTTGTCAATAATTTTATTCATTTCAAACGGGCCGGATCTGGCCTGCGGGCAGTAGTTTGCCCATGGCTGGCCTAAGGGAACTTTGGGGCAGCATGAAACAAAACAACATCTGCATAATAGGGGTGCCAGAAAAAGAAGAAATTGAGCAAAGAATAGAAAACCTGTTTGAAGAAATAATAACAGAAAAATTACCTGATATTGGACAGAAAAAAACTCACACAAGTCCAAAAAGCTCACAGATAACAAAAAGCTCACCAATAACAAAATAAGAATCTTAAAGGCTGCCAAAGAGAAACAGAAAGTTACTGACAAGGGAGCTCTGATCAGACTATCAGATGATTTCTCGACAAAAACACATCAGGCCAGAAGTGAATGGAATGAAATACACAAAGTCATGCAAAGCAAGGGTCTGAATCCAAGAATACTATACGCAGCAATGCTAGCAATCAAAGTTGAGGGTGAAATCAGGACCTTCATAGACATAAGAACACTAAGGGAGTTTATTACCACCAAATCAGCAATGCAAGAAATGCTAAAGGGAATGCTGTAAAAAGAAGAAATAGGAAGGGAATAAGGAACACAGGCATAAAGAATAAAAATGGCGACAAACAAGTGCCTATCAATAATAACTTTAAATGAAAATGGATTAAAGGCCCGAATCAAAAAGACATAGGGTTGCTGAATGGATAAGAAACCTGACCCATATATCTGCTGTCTACAGGAGACCCACCTCAGAACAAAGGATTCACACAGACTGATGGTGAAGGGGTAGAACAGGGTTTTCAATGATAGACCACATGTTTGGAGCACAAGCTAAATTTCTACAAATTCAAGATTAAAATCATATGAAGCATCTTCTCAGATCACAATGTCATAAAAATTAGAAATCAACTACAATAAAAACAATGAAAAACATCAAACACCTGGTGGTTAAATATCATGCTATTAAACAATGATTGGGTTACTAAAGAGATCAAAGAGGAAATAAAAAAGAAGCATGGCAACAAACAACAATGAAAATACCACAATCCAAAATCTATGGGACACGATGAAAGCAGTCCTGAGAGGAAAGTTCATAGCTTGAAAGGTGTACCTCAAAAATAAAAAAATAAAATAAAAATGGTAATAAATTATCTACCCCTACAACTCAAAGAGTTAGAAAGATCTCAACAATAAAAGCCCAGCATAAGCAGAAGGAAGAAAATAACAATGACCAGAACAGAAATAAACAACATACAGACCAAAAACTCACTACAAAAGATCAACAAACCAAGAGCTGGTTCTTAAAAAGGATAAACAAGATTGATGAACCTCTAGCGGAGCTCACCAAGAAAAAAAGAGAGAGGACCCAAATAAACAAAATCAGAAATGAAAGAGGTGAGGTAACAACCGATCCCACAGAAATACAAAGGTTATGGGAAAAAAATACTAAGAACAACACTATTCCAACAAAATGGAAAACCTAGATGAAATGGACAAATTTTTAGAAAATTCCAAGCTCCCAAACCTCAATCAGGAAGAATTAAAAAACCTGAATAAGCCTATAACCAATGAAGAAATTGAAGCAGTGATCAAAAATCTAGCAAGCAAAAACCCTGGTCCGGATGGCTTTACAGGAGAGTTCTACCAAGCATTCAAAGAAGAAATAAAACCTATCCTCCTCAGACTATTCTAAAAAATTCAAGAAGAAGGCACATTTCCAAGCTCTTTCTATGAAGCCAGCATTACCCTAATTCCAAAACCAGATAAAGACACTATAAAGAAAGAGAACTAAAGGCCAATATCCTTGTTGAAGATAGATGCTAAAGTCCTCAAAAAAATTCTAGCAAATTGGATCCAGCATTACATTAAAAATATCATACATCATGACCAAATGGGATTTTTTCCAGGGATGCAAGAACGGTACAATACCCACAAATCAATAAATGTGATACATCACATAAACAAATTGAGAGATAAAAATCACATAGTCATACCAATTGATGCAAAAAAAAGCATTTGACAAAATCCAACACCCATTCTTGATAAAAACTCTCAGCAAAGTGGGAATAGAGGGATCATCCCTCAACATAATAAAAGCCTTATATGACAAACCTACAGCCAGCATCATACTCAATGGGCAAAAACTAAATCTATTCCCCTTTAGAAAAGGAACAAGATAGGGATGCCCACTTTCACCACTCCTATTCAATATAGTACTGGAAGTGCTAGCCATAGCGGTCAGACAAGAAGAAGAAATAAAAGGCATCCATATTGGAAAAGAAGAAGTAAAACTGTCATTATTTGCAAATGACATGATACTGTACATAGAAAACCCCAAAGGCTCCACCAAAAACTACTAGACCTAATAAATGAATTTGCCAATATAGCAGGATACAAAATTAACACCAAGAAATCTATGGCTTTTTTTATACACCAATAATGAACTCACAGGAAGAAAAAAAAAAGAAAAATCCCATTTACCATTGCACCAAAAAAATTAAGATACCCAGGAGTAAACATAACTAAGAAGGTAAAAGACGTGTACTTGGAAAACTACAGGATATTTTAAAAAGAGGTAGAGGAAGACATAAACAAATGGAAGAACATACCATGTTCATGGATTGGTAGAATCAACATCATTAAAATGGCAATTTATAGGTTCAATGCAATCCCCATTAAAATACCAGTGGAATATTTCACAGACCTACAAACTATCCAAAAACTAATCTGGAATAAAAAAACACCCCTGAGAAAGAACAAAGTTGGAGGGATTACAAAACACAAAGTTGGAGGGATCACAATACCATATATCAAACTATATTACCAAGCCACGGTTCTCAAAACTGCCTGGTACTAGTCCAAGATCAGATATATAGACCAATGAAACAGAACAGAGAACCCCGAAATAGACCCAAGCCATTATGCTCAATTAATGTTTGACAAAGGAGGCAAGAGCATACAATAGAGTCAAGATAGTCTCTTCAATAAATGGTGCTAGGAAATTTGGTCAGATACATGCAAAAAAATGAAGCTAGATCACCAATTTACACTATACACAAAAACAAACTCAAAATGGCTTAAACATAAGATGGGAAACCATAAAAACCCTACAAGACTCCATAGGGCAGCAAAATACCTGACATATGATGTAGCAATATCTTTACTGACACAGCTCCTAGGGAATGGAGACTAAGGAGAAAATAAACAAATTGGACTACATCAAAATAAAATGCTTCTGCACAGCAAAAGAAACAATCCACAAAACAATGAGAAAGCCCACTGCATGGGAGAACATATTTGCCAATGCTCTTCCTATGAGGCCAGAATCAAACTAATTCCAAAACCAGATAAAGCCATGACAAAGAAAGAAAACTACAGGCCAATATCTCTGATGAACATAGATGCTAAAATTCTCAGCAAAATTTTAGCAAACCGGGGATGCAAGGCTGGTACCATATTCGCAAATCAATAAAAGTGATACAACACATAAATAGACTGCAAGACAAATATCTCATGATCATATCAATTGATGCAGAAAAAGCCAGTCAGAATAAGATAAGTATCACATGATCTCACTCATATGTGGAATATAATGTACCAAATAAACTGATGATCAAAAACAGACCCAGAGTCATAGAATCATGAACAAAATGTTGAACCTCATACGAAGACAGGGGGGAGTGGGTGGGAAGAGATCAACCAATGATCTTCAATGAATATATGCATAAACCTGTAGATACAGACAATGGGGTGATGAGGGCCTGGGGTGGGTGGGAAGAC
Source organism: Myotis davidii (assembly GCF_000327345.1). Lineage (NCBI taxonomy): Eukaryota > Metazoa > Chordata > Mammalia > Chiroptera > Vespertilionidae > Myotis > Myotis davidii. The sequence goes on along the minus strand of NW_006284355.1, from coordinate 4,327 downwards.
AGGAGGAGTCTGGAAGAGGTTAGTGGGTGAAAAAGAGGACCTATGTAATACTTTCAACAATATAGTTTTAAAAATAAAGAAAGAAAAAGGCTGTAACCAAAGACAAAGAAATATAATAATCATAAACATCTATGCACCCGGTTTAGGAGTACTTTTTAAATATATAAAGCTTATAGGTATAAAGGGAAAAGTCCACAGTTATACATTCATAGTAGGATACTTTAATAACCTATTGACATCAATGGATAGATCAGCTTGGCAGAAAATAAAGAAGGAAACATTGGCCTTAAATGCCACATCATAACAGATATTTTTTTAGTACATTGAACCAAAAAGCAGCCAAATATACAAACCTGTCAAGTTCAAATAGAACATTTTCTAGGATAGACCACAAGTGTCAATATATTTAAAAAGATTGAAATTATATCAAGAATCTCCTATCAAATTGGTATGAAACTAAAAATCAATTACAAAAGGAAAACTGAAAAATATACAACCATGTGAAAGCTAAATAACATTCTACTAACAACAACTAGATTAACAATGAGATCAAGGAATAAATAAAAAAATACCTTGAGATGAAAATGAAAATGCAACAACCCAAACTCTATGGGACACAGCAAAAGAGAAAGGAAAATTGAGTAGTAGCAAGGAAGATGAAAATTAGATATATGAACAAAACAACTGAGGATAGAATAATAACAAATCAATAAAGCATCTAGATAGCTCTAGACAGTTTGGCTCAGTGGATAGAGTATTAGCCTGTGGACCAAAGGTTCTGGGTTCCATTTCAGTAAAGGGCACGTACCTTGGTTGCTGGCTCCGCCTCAGCCCAGGCCCTGGTCAGAGCATATGCAGGAGGCAACCAACCGATGTGTTTCTCTCATATTGATGTTCTCTCTCTTTTCTACATAGATATTTATCTCTGTCTTTCACTCTCTCTTCCACTATCTCTAAAAATCATTGAAAAAATATCCTTGGGTGAGAATTAACAAAAGATAATAATAAAAAAAATTAAGCAGCTAGATAAAGAAGATCCATTTTAAAAGGGAGAAAAGAGAAAGTAAAGAGAAAAACTAAAAGGGAGAAAGGACAAGAAAAATGGGAGGAAAAAAGAGAAGGGAGGAAGAAAAAGGTGCAAAAAAAAGTGAAGTGTTAATTTCATCCAAGTTTTAATGCTCCATGGGAGCTGGCTTAGGACCCCATTCTTCTGTTGTGTCTGCCAATTCTGGGTTTCTTGTTAGATGCTAACCACTTAGGTGCTAACCCCTGTCAGGCACTGTCTTTTGGCTTTTAGCACCCTGTTGAAGCTCCAAGTGATCCACCAGTCCAACACTTCTGTCTCTTCAGGCCTTGGCTGCAAGCAGGGGGGGCGGCAATCTGCACTCTAGAGTAGATTTGTTAGCTGCCTGTGGCCCAGGACTGGTTCAGCACACTTCCCCTGATTCCTGGGGTTCCACCACTGCCCACCTTTGCCTGTCAGACAGCTATCAATCTTAATCACTCAAAAGTCTCTTTCTGACAGGGCTTTAGGTGGGGTAAGTGCTGTTTCATTTTCAGCGAATATGATAGGAGTGTTTTCCTGTCCCAGAGCTATTCTGTGAGAGTCCATGGCCAGCGTGGCTTTCATGGATTCAAAGGCTTGGAGGAAGGCCTGACTCACAAATGATACACAAGACGAAATATTATTTTGAATACTGGGGAAACCAGAGGACAACTCAACTATAGAAGTCAAGTTCTCACTGTTGCTCCTTTCCCAGCTGCTTTTATTAGCTAGATTACACAATTGCCTTTAGGAATGCAAATAGACATATCAGTGGTAATGTTTAGTAAACAGTAAGATTATCAGGTTTTGGGGGAGATTGCTCTAGGCTATTGAGTCAGCAGCAGGTAATAAAATGTAGATATTCACCCTGTGAATATCAAAAGGAGTCCTGGTCAGCCTTCTGCCAGACTCCTCACATTTATATCAATTACTGCTGATCTAGGCCTCCAGCAATTCCCCCTTCTTCAAATTCTTAATAGAGGTTGATATGTCACTTCCAGAGTTTCAATTCTTTTAAAAATTTTATTCCGCATCTGCAGACTAAAATAAAAGAAATAAGAACAAGAATGAGACAGGTAATAGTGGTTATGCTAAAAGGCAAAAGTAAAGGAGCAAATTCTTTCTTTAAATTGCTGCCAGGCATCTAAGGAATTAGATTTTTCAGTTTTCCTGGAATAATTATATAATACTAGGGGCCCGGTGCACAAAAATTTGTGCACTGGGGTGGGTCCCTCAGCCTGGCCTGTGCCCTCTCACAGTCTGGGACCCCACGGGGGTTGTCCACCCTGCTGGCTTAGGCCTGCTCTCCAGGGGATCGGGCCTAAGCTGGCAGTCAGACATCCCTCTGGCAGCCCGGGGGCCCTCAGAGGATGTCCACTTGCAGGGAGCAGGCCTAAGCTGCAGTCAGACATCCTTAGCACTGCTGAGGAGGAGGGAGAGGTTCCCGCCACCACCGCCATGCTGGCAGCCATCAGACTGGCTTGTGGCTGAGCAGAGTGCCCCCTGTGGGAGCGCACTGAACAACCAGGGGCAGCTCCTGCATTAAGCATCTGCCTCCTAGTGGTCAGTGTGTGTCATAGTGACCAGTCATTCCCAGTCTTTCTGCTGTTAGGGTCAATTTGCATATTACCCTTTTATTATATAGGATAGAGGCCTGGGGCATGGGTGGGGGCCGGCTGATTTGCCCTGAAGGGTGCCTTGGATAAGGGTGGGGGTCCCGCTTAGGTGCCTGGCCAGCCTGGGTGAGGTGCTGAGGGCCGTTTTCAGGCTGGCCAAGCCCCCCAGCGGGGACTCTCACCCCATGGGAGTGTGGCCAGCCTGTGTGAGGGTCTGAGGGCCATTTTCAGGCAGCCCACAGCCTCTTCAGATTGGGGGAGTCTTGCTGGGGTGCCTGGCCAGCCTGGGTGAGGAGCTGAAGGCCATTTTCAGGCTGGCCACAACCCCCAGTGACCCATGCTCCCAGCCTCTTCTTTTTTTTCTGGGATTTATTTATCTTCTATAATTGAAACTTTGTAGCCTTGAGCAGAGCCCAGGTCCGGCTGGAAGCCTGGGTTGCCCTGGTTCCCAGGCCCTCCTTGAGCGAAGGCCACAGCAGGCTGGAAGCAGGTATCCGGGATTTATTTATCTTCTATAATTGAAACTTTGTAGCCTTGAACACAGCTGAGGGCCAGCCAGGGCAGGTGGGAAGCTTGGCTTCTTCCATTGCTGGGGGGAACCAACCCAAGCCTCCTTCTCTCTCCAGCTCTGTGGCCGCACCATCTTAGTTGGGTTAATTTGCATATTTTTTTATATAAAAAAATTTCTATATGTGACACGGCACCAGAGTTAAGTTAGGGTTTTTCAAAATGCTGACACGCTGAGCTCAAAAGGTTCGCCATCACTGTACTACAGGCCCGGTGCATGAAATTCATGCACTGGGGTGGAGGGGGGAATGGGCCCCTCAGTCTGGCCTTCATTCTCTCCAATCTGAGACCCCTCAGGGAATGCCCAACTATCTGTTTGTGCCCACACTTTTAACAGATAACAGCTCCATTGTTGTTTCTTTCTTATGCTTAAAACCATTGGAATTAGTAGGTATTCAAAATGTGTATACATTTTGGGGGGACACCCTGTATATTTCTAGTCAGAGGTGAAAGAAACCAACAGCAGATTTGGAATCCCCAGACAGGGAACCTCGCTCACTCCCCACATGTCTCCCCACTTCACTTTCCACCTTCATGGGCAGCAGGAGAATCAACGTTTTCTCTCATTAATTCAGAAAAGAACATCCTGTCACCCACTGCCCGGCAGGAGTGAGCTAGGCCCCAAACAAGTCAGGCTCAGTCAGGGAAGCCTTCGCTCATGGGTGCTGGCACCCAAAGTGCACATTCCTCCTCTACAGTAGCCCCGACTATCCCACTGTTTCACTGAGAGGATGGAATTCCTCTCTGCCTCTGGGTTCTTGATCTTGAACGCTGACTGAAGGAACCTCAGCGAGGGCTGCCCGTGCCCACCAGGTGTGTCTATCTGCACCTGCTCCTGCCTCAACACTTGCATTAACCCCTGAGAGGTGATCTTGTAGTTTCCGTGGGAACAGGGCATCACCACTCCGCCCTCTTACTGTCATCTCACAGGCGCCCACCCTCAGCACCCAGAACACCCAGACACTCTCCAAAGGACGTGAGCGCATCAGAGGGGATGTGTGCACATCCTGTGGGGGTGTTAGGCATGCCAGGTTGATGAAAGTGCGGTGGAGAGGCTGGGGGAACATGTGCACGCCTTGGTTTGCAACTGTTGCAGGCC
>NW_006284354.1:0-395 GCF_000327345.1 Myotis davidii | reverse complement strand
TATCTATGTCTATCTCCATATCTATATCTATATTTACATCTATCTCTCTATCTAAATTATCTATAACAATAAAAGCGTAATATGCTAATTAGACCAGATGTCCTTATGGACATCCTTCCAGACGAAGTCATTAAGGTGGTGGGGGCCTAGCTCCTTGCACAAATTTCATGCATCTGGCCTCTAGTATATCTATATCTATCTATATCCATGGGAGCAGAGGCTGGGATTTTATCCCTAAGGAGTCACTGATTGTTCCCACATCCTACTTCCTGACCACCTCCTGCAGCATAGCCCCTGGTGTGGAAGGAGAGGTCCCTGGGCACAGTGAGCAGAACCCTAAGGAGGGCCTTGTTCTCTGAGGTACAGTCAGCACCTCCTTCCAGGAGAAGCCCCAG
>NW_006284353.1:57146-62561 GCF_000327345.1 Myotis davidii | reverse complement strand
TCCGGGGGCAGCGGGCGGGTGGTGGCCTGCGCCGGGCTCCTGCTGTGGGCTGGAGAGTTGGTGCCCGAGGCCGCCAGCAGCATGGTCAGGCTGTGCCTCATGGGGCCCGGCGACTGGCCCATGTAGGCACCGCGATGACTCGCCCCTTCACCCGGCACCCAGGTTTCCCCAGTTGCTTCCTGGCCTGCAACACTGCCCTCCCTCCCTCCGATCACCATGGTGATTAAGGGACTCAGGACATCCTGCCCTTCGATTGCCATGACTGGGGTCCGGGTTGCGGCCTGTGTTGTGCTCTGACCCTCCCACCCTCGATCTCCATGGTGGGGAATCGGGTTGCTTCCTAACTTGTGCTCTGGCACTCCCGACCTCCCATTGCCGTGGCGGGGGTCTGGGGTTGCTGCCTGGCCTACAACACCCAACCTCTGCCCTGTGATCACCATGGTGGGGGTCTGGGGTTGATGCATGACCTGTGCTCTGCCCCCCCACTCTCCGATGGCACTAGTGGGCGTCCAGTGTTCCTGCCTGACCTGCGCTCCGGCACTCACGCCTTTGATCACCATGGTGGGGGTCCAGGGTTGCTGCCTGCGTTGTGCCCTGCTCCTGCCCTTGCCTGGGCCCTTCTGGCCTTCGAATGCCATGGTGGGGGTCCACGGTTGCTGCCTTGCATACGCCCTGGCCCTCCTGCCCTTTTATTGCCATGATTGGGGTCCATGGTGGCTGTCTGGCCTGTGTCCCAGTCCTACCGCCCTCTGATCACCATGGTGGGGGTCCAGGGTTGCTGCCTGCGTTGTGCCCTGCTCTCCTGCCCTTTGATTGCCATGCTGGGAGTCCGGGTTTCATGCATGGCCTGCGCTCTGGCCCACCCGCCCTCTGATGGCCATTGTGTAGATCCGCGGTTGCTACCTGGTTTCGCCCAGGCCCCCCCAGACTTTGATAGCCATGGTGGGGGTCTGGGGTTGATGCATGGCCTGTGTGCTGGCTCTCCCCTCTCCTATTGACATGGCAATTGCTGGAAGTAGGCCAGGCAGCAATCCCGGCAACTGGGGGTCCGCAGTTCCTGCCTGGCCTGCAACACTGCTCTTCCACCCTGCGATCACCATGGCCTTGAGGGATGGAGGCTATCCTGCCCTTCGATTGCCATTTTGGTGGTACAGGGTTGATTCCGGGGCTGTGCGCCGGCCAACCTGCTTTCCCATTGCCATGTCAGGGGTCCGGGGTTGCAGCCAGGCCTGAACCCTGGCACTCCCGCCCTGGATTGCCATATTGGGGGTCTGGAGTTGCTTCCTGGCTTTCGTTCCAGACCCTCCTGCCCTCCCATCCCCATGGCAATCTCCGGAAAAAGGACAGCCAGCAACCCAGGCAGCCGGGGGACCGTGGTTGCTGCCTGGCCTCCAACACCACACTCCTGCCCTCTGATTGGCATGGCAATTGAGGGTTGCATGCCATCCTGCCCTTTGATTGCCATATTGGGGGTCCGCGGTTGCTTCCTGGACTGCATCTCAACTCTCCAATTGCCATGCCGATTAAGGCAGGCAGGCCCTCCCGCCTTTTGGTTGCCATGGTGGGGGTCCAGTGTTGATGCCTGGCCTTCGTTCTGGCCCTCCTGTCCTTGATCGCCATGGTCGGGGTCTGGGGTTGCTCTCCCACCCTTCGATTGCCGGCTCTCCCACCCTTCGTTTGCCATGGTGATGGAGGGATAAAGGCCATCCGCCAATCGATTGCCATGTTGGGGGTCCGTGGTTGCTACCCGGCCTGCACCACCACCCACCCGCCCTGTGATCACCATGGCGATCGAGGGACACAGGCCATCCCGCCCTTTGATTGCCATGGTGAGGGTCCGGTGTTGATGCATGGCCTGTGCTCTGTCCCTCCCGCCCTCCAATGTCCATGGAAGTGGTCAGGGGTTGTTGCATTGCCTGCGCCGCGGCCCTCCCGCCCTTCGATCACCATGGTGGAGGTCCACGGTTACTGCCTGTACTGCGCCCCAGGCCTCCTGAAATCCGATGGCCATGGTGGGTTACCGGGGTTGAGTCCTGGAGTGTCCTCCAGCCCTCCTACTCTCGATTGCCATGGCGGGGGTCCGCGTTTGTAGCGGGGCCTGCGCCCAGGCGCTCCTGCCCTCTATCGCCATGGTGGGAGTCCGGGGTTGATGCCAGGTCTACGCACTGCCCCTCCAGTCCTCTGATCGCCATGGCGATCTCCAGAAGCAGGCCAGCCAGCAACCCCGGCATTCGCGGGTCTGCAATTGCTGCCTAGTCTGAAACACCACCCTCCAGCTCTCCGATTGCCATGGCAATCGAGGGATGCAGGTCATACTGTCCTTTGATTGCCATGTTGGGGGTCCAGGATTTATGCCAGGGATGGGCTCAGGCCAGCCCGCCCTCCCATCACCATGGCGGGGGTCTTCGGTTGCTTCCTGGCCTGCAACAGAACCCTCCAATTGCCATGGCGATCAAGGCAGGCAGGTAGTCCTGCCTTTCGGTTGCCATGGTGGGAGTCCGGTGTTGATGCCTGGCCTGTGTTCTGGCCCTCCTGCCCTCGATCGCCATGGTGGGGGTCCGGGGTTGCTGCCTGACCCTTGCCCTGGCTCTACCGCCATTCGATTGCCATGGCAATTGAGGGATAAAGGCCATCCATCCAATCAATTTGCATGTTGTAGGTCTGTGGTTGGTGTGTGGCCTGCAACACTGCACTCCCACCCTCTGATCGCCATGGCGATTGAGGGATGCAGGCCATCTTGCCCTTAGATAGCCATGGTGGGGGTCCGGGGTTGATGAATGCCCTGTGCTCTGACCCTCCCACCCTGCGATCAACATGGCGATTGCCGGGATCAGGCCAGCCAGCAACCCTGGCACCCGGGGGTTCGGGCTTGCTGCCTGGCCTGCAACACCACCCTCCCGCCCCCGAATGCCATGGTGATCGAGGGGTGCAGGACATCCCATCCTTCAATTGCAATGGTGAGGATCCAGTGTTGATGCATGCCCTGCGCTCTGTCCCTCCCGCCCTCCAATGTCCATGGAGGAGGTCCGGGGTTGCAGCCTGGCTTTCTCTCCAGCCGTCTCGCCCTCCTCTTGCCATAGTGAGGTTCCGGGGTTGAAGCCTTGCCTGCACTCTGGCCCTCCCCTCCTCCTATCGCCATTCCGATCTCCGGAAGCAGGCCAGCCAGCAACAGCGGCATCCAGGGTTCCGCGATTATTGCCTGTCATGCACACCCACCTCCCGCCCTCAGATGGCCATGGTAGGGGTCCGGGTTTGCTGCCTGGCCTGCACCCTGGACCTCCCGTTGTCTGATTGCCATGGTGGGGGTCCGGGGTTGATGCATTGCCTGCACCGCGGCCCTCCCGCCCTTCGATCACCATGGTGGAGGTCCACGGTTACTGCCTGTCCTGTGCCCCAGGCCTCCAGAAATCCGATGGCCATGGTGGGTGTCTGGGGTTGAGGCCTGGACTGTCCTCCGGCCCTCCTACTCTCCATTCCTATGGTGGAGGTCCGGGGTTGCTGCTGGGCCTGCGCTCTGGCCCTCCAGCCCTCCAATTGCCAGGGGGATCGCCAGACGCAGGCCAGACAGCAACCCTGGCCGCTGGTGGTCTGCGGTTGCTACCTGGCCTGATACAATGCCCTATGATCGTCATGGCCATCAAGGGTCGCAGGCCCTCCTGACCTCGATTGCCATGGTGGGGGTCCGCGGTTACTGCGTGGCCTATGCCCTGGCGCTCCTGCCCTCTATCGCCATGGAGGGGGTCCGGGGTTGATGCCTGGTCTGCACACTGGCCCTCCGGTCCTCTGATCGCCATGGCGATCTCCAGAAGCAGGCCAGCCAGCCACCCCAGCATCCGCGGGTCCGCATTTGCTGCCTGGTCTGAAACACCACCCTCCATCCTCTGATCGCCATGGCGATCGAGGGATGCAGGTCATACTGTCCTTTGATTGCCATGTTGGGGGTCCAGGATTGATACCTGGGCTGGGCTCTGGCCAGCCACCCTCCCATCACCATGGTGTGGGTCTGCGGTTGATGCCTGGCCTGCGCCCTGGCCCTCCCGCCCTTCGATTGCCATGGTGGGGGTCCGGGGTTTATGCATAGCCTGCGCTCTGGCCCTCTCATGCTCCAATATCCGTGGCAGGGTTCTGGGGTTGCTGCCTGGCCTGTGCACTGGCCCTCCCGCCCTTCCTTATGCCATGGCGATCATATGAAGCAGTCCAGCTAGCATCCCCGGCACCCAGGGATCTGTGGTTGCTTCCTGGCCTGCAACACCACCCGCACTCCCTGCGATTGCCATGGCGTCTGAGGGAAGCAGGCCATCCCGCAATTTGATTACCATGGTGGGGTCCGCGGTTGCTGCCTGGCTTGCGCCGAAGCCTTCCCACCCTTCGATTGCCATGGTGGGGGACCGGGATTGATGTATGGCCTGCGCCCCGGCTTTCCTGCCCTTCGATTGCCATGGTGGGGATCCGGTGTTGCGGCCTAGGTTGCGCTCCAGCCCTCCCGCCCTGCGCCCCTGGCCATCTGCCCTTTGATTGCCATGGTAGGGATCCTGGATTACTGCATTCTTTGCGCCCCGGCCCTTTGCACTTTGATTACCATGGTGGGGGTCCGGGGTTGATGCCTGGCCTGCGCCACAGCCCTCCCGCCCTTCTATTGCTATAGCGGGGGTCCGTGGTTTTGCGCCCAGGCCCTCCTGCCCTTCGATTGTCATGGTGGTGGTCCGGGGTTGATGCATAGCCTGCGCTCTGGCTTTCTCAGCGTCCAATCTCCATGGCGGGGTTCTGGGGTTCCTGCCTGGCCTGTTCACCGGCACTCCAGCCCTTGATCGCCATGGTGGGGGTTTTGGCATGCTGCCTGGCCTGCCCTCCAGCCCTCCCGCCCACGATCGCCATTTTGGGTGTCCGGGGTTGCTGCCTTGCCTATGCCCGGGCTTCCCGCCCTTAGATTGCCATGGTGGGGGTCCAGGGTTTCTGCACGCATGTGCCCAGGCCCTCCCACCCTTTGATTGCAACGGTGGGGGTCCGTGGTTGATTCAAGGCCTGCGCTCAGGCACTCACACCCTCCGATGGCCATGGCGAGGGTCCGCGGTTGCTGCCTGGCCTGCAACACTGCCCTCCATCATGGCGGGGTTCTGGGGTTCCTGCCTGGCCTGTTCACCGGCACTCCAGCCCTTGATCGCCATGGTGGGGGTTTTGGCATGCTGCCTGGCCTGCCCTCCAGCCCTCCCGCCCACGATCGCCATTTTGGGTGTCCGGGGTTGCTGCCTTGCCTATGCCCGGGCTTCCCGCCCTGATTGCCATGTGGTGGGGGTCCAGGGTTTCTGCACGCATGTGCCCAGGCCCTCCCACCCTTTGATTGCAACGGTGGGGGTCCGTGGTTGATTCAAGGCCTGCGCTCAGGCACTCACACCCTCCGATGGCCATGGCGATGGC
>NW_006284353.1:50447-57109 GCF_000327345.1 Myotis davidii | reverse complement strand
ACAGAGCCCTCCATCCTCTGATCACCATGGCGATCGAGGGACGCAGGCCATCCTGCCCTTGGAATGCCATGGCCAGGGTCCGGGGTTGCTGCTTGGCCTGCGCTCCGACCCTCCCACCCTTTGATTGCCTTTGTGGGGGTCCGGTGTTGATGCCTGGCCTACAAAACTGACCTCCTGCTTTTTGATCGCCATGGTGATCAAGGGACACAGGCCAACCAGCCCTTTTATTGGCATGGTGAGGGTCCAGTGTTGATGCATGGCCTGCGCTCTGGCCCTCTCGAACTCCAATTTCCATAGAGTGGGTCCTGCGTTGCTGCCTGGCCTGCGCGCCGGCCCTCCCGCCCTTCAATTGCCATGGTGAAGGTCCTGTGTTGATGCATGACCTGTGCTCTGGCCCTCCGCCCTCCGATCGCCATGGCAATGGAGGGACGCAGGCCATCCCGCCCATCTATTGCCATGGTGGGTGTCCGCGGATGCTGCCTGTCCTGCGCCCCGGCCCTCCCTCCCTTCGATTGCCATGGTGAGGGTCCGTAGTTGCTGCCTGCCCTGTGCCCTAGCCCTCCTGCACTCAGATTGACATTGTCATCGATAGAAGCAGGCCACCCAGCAACCCCGGCACAAAGGGATTCCGGGGTTGCTGACTGGCCTGCAAAACCACCCTCCTGCCCTGCGTTCACCATCGTAATCCAGGGATGCAGGCAATCCCACTCTTCGATTTCCATGTTGGGGTCCAGGATTAATGCCTGGCCTGTGCTCCGACCTTCCCGCCCTCAATCACCATGGTGGGTGTCGTGCGTTGCTACCTGGCTTGCGCTATGGCCCCCCGCCCTGAACACCATGGCCATCGCCAGAAGCAGGCCACCCAGAAACCCCATACCTGGGGTTCCGCAGTGGCTGCCTGGCCTGCAACACTGCCCTCCTGCCCTCCGTTCGCCATGGCGATCAAGGGACTCAGGTCATCCAGGAGGGGCTGGGGTGGGAGAGGATGCACAAGTCCCTGAGATTGCCATGGTGGGGGTCCAGGGTTGCAGCATGGCTTGTGCTCTGGCCTTCCCACCCTCGATCTCCATGGTGGGTGTCCGTGGTTGCTGCCTGGCTTGCGGTCCGGCCATCTCGCCCTTCCATCACCATGGAGGGCGTCTGGGTTTGCTGCCTGCCTCAGCTATGGACCTCCAGACCACTGATGGCTTCCCGCCCTCAATCACCATGGTGGGTGTCGTGCGTTGCTACCTGGCTTGCGCTATGGCCCCCCGCCCTGAACACCATGGCCATCGCCAGAAGCAGGCCACCCAGAAACCCCATACCTGGGGTTCCGCAGTGGCTGCCTGGCCTGCAACACTGCCCTCCTGCCCTCCGTTCGCCATGGCGATCAAGGGACGCAGGGCATCCCGCCCTTAGATTGCCATGGTGGGGGTCCAGGGTTGCAGCATGGCTTGTGCTCTGGCCTTCCCACCCTCGATCTCCATGGTGGGTGTCCGTGGTTGCTGCCTGGCTTGCGGTCCGGCCATCTCGCCCTTCCATCACCATGGAGGGCGTCTGGGTTTGCTGCCTGCCTCAGCTATGGACCTCCAGACCACTGATGGCCATGGCAATCACCGGAAGCAGTCCAGCCAGCATCCCCAGCACCGAGGGTCCTGTGGTTGCTGCCTGTCCTGCAACACCGCCCACCTGCACTCCACTTTCCATGGTGATCAAGTGATGCAGGCTATCCAACACTTTCATTGCCATGGTGGAAGTCCGAGGTTGCTGTCTGGCCTGCATCCCGGCCTTGCCGCCCTTCGATTGCTATTGTGAGGTTCCGGCCCTGCCCTCCCGCCCTGCGATCCTCATGGCGATCGAGGGACACAGGCAATCCTTCCCTTCGATTGCCATGTTGGGGGTCCAGGGTTGATGCCTGGGCTTGGGGGTCCAGGGTTGATGCCTCGGCTGCGCTCTGGCAAGCCTGCCTCCCCGTCGCCATTGCGAGGGTCCGGGGTTGCGGCCTGGCTTGTGCTCCTGCCTTCTCACTCTCGATCGCCATGGATGGTGTCCAAGGTTGCTGCCTGGCTTGCGCTCAGCTCCTCCAGCCCTTCCATTGCCATGGCAGTTGGAAGTCCGAGGTTGCTGTCTGGCCTGCATCCCGGCCTTGCCGCCCTTCGATTGCTATTGTGAGGTTCCGGCCCTGCCCTCCCGCCCTGCGATCCTCATGGCGATCGAGGGACACAGGCAATCCTTCCCTTCGATTGCCATGTTGGGGGTCCAGGGTTGATGCCTGGGCTGCGCTCTGGCAAACCTGCCTCCCCATCGCCATTGCTAGGGTCCGGGGTTGCGGCTTGTGATCGCTAGACGCAGGCCAGCCAGCAACTCTGGGACCAGGGGGTCCTGGGTTGGTGCCTGGCCTGTAACCCTGCCCTCTCCCCTGTGATTGCCATGGCGGGGGGCAGTCGCGGTTGATGCAAAGTCTGTGCTCTGGCCCTACCACCCTCCAATGGCCCTGGTGGGGGTCGGGGTTGTTGCCTGGCCTGTGCTTCGGCCCTCCCACACTCGAACACAATGGTGGGGGTCCTGGGTTTCTCCCTGCTCTATACCCCGCCCCTCCTGCCCTTTGATTGCCATGGTGAGGGTCCGGGGTTGATGCATGGCCTTTGCTCTTACCCTCCTGCCTTCAGATGTCCATGATGTAGGTCCGCAGTTGCTGCCTAGCCTCGCCCCGGCCCTACCGCACTTTGATTGCCATGGTGGGGGTCCGGGGTTAATGCAAGGCCTGCGCTATGGCCCTCCCCCTCTGATCGATACGGCGTTCACTGGAATCATGCCAGCCAGCAACCCCTGCACCCAGGGGTCCGGTTTGCTGACTGGCCTGCAACACCGCTCTCCAGCCTTGCGATCTCCATTGCGATCTAGGGATGAAGGCCATCCTGCCCTTTGATTGCGATGTTGAGGGTCCAAGATTGATGTCTGGGCTGCACTCTGGCCAGCAAGTCTTCCCATCGCCATGGTAAGGGTTCGGGTTTGCGGCCTGGCTTGTGCTCCAGCCTTCCCACCCTTGATCGCCATGGTGGGTGTCCGGTGTTGCTGCCTTGCTAGCGCTCTGGCCCTCTAGCCCTTCCATCACCATAGCGGGCATCCAGGGTTGCTGCCTGGCCTGCACTCTGGCCCTCCAGACCTCTGATTGCCATGGTGTTCACCAGAAGCAGTATAGCCAGCATTCCTGGCACCCAGGGTTCTGCGGTTGATGCCTGGCCTGCAACACGACCCACCCGCCCTCCGATCGCTATGGTGATTGAGGGACTCAGAGCATCCCACCCTTCAATTGCCATGGTGCGATTCCAGGGTTGATGCATGGCCTGCGCTCCAGCCCTCCTGCCCTTGATTGCCCTGATGGGGGTTTGTGGTTGCTTCCTGCTATGCGCCCTGACTCTTCCGAGCTCCAATCGACATTGTGATTGCTAGAGGCAGGCCACCTAGCAACCCCGTCACAAAGGGAGTCCGGGGTTGCTGCCTGGCCTGCAAAACCTCCCTCCCACCCTGTAATAGCAATGGTGATCAAAGACACAGGCAATCCTGCCCTTCAATTGCCATGGTGGCGGTCCGTGGTTGATGCTTGGCCTGTACCATGACCTTCTCGCTCTTCGATTGCCATGGTGGGAGTCTGGGGTTGATGCATGGCCCTCTAGCCCTCCGATGGCCATGGTGGGGGTCCGCATTTGCTGCCTGGCCTGTGCCCGGTCCTCTCACACTTCGATTGCCATGGTGGGCATCCAGGGTTGATGCATGGCCTGTGCTCTGGCCCTCCCCCACTCTGATCAACATGGCGATTGCCAAAAGCAGGCCAGCCAGCAACCCCAAAACCCGGGGGTCCGGGGTTGCTGCCTGGCCTACAACACCGGATCCCTCTTTCTGATCTCCATGGCGATCGAGGGACACAGGCCATCCCTCCCTTCGATTGCCATGGTGAGTGTCCAGTGTTGATGCATGGCCTGCACTCTGGCCCTCTCGAACTCCAATGTCCATGGTGTGGGTCCTGCTTTGCTGCCTGGCCTGCGCACTGGCCCTCCCGCCCTTCGATTGCCACGGTGAGGCTCCTGTGTTGATGCATGGCCTGCGCTCTGGCCCTTTCGACCTCCAATGTCCATGGCGTGGGTCCAGGCTTGCTGCCTGGACTGTTCACCTGCCCTCCCACTCTTCCATTGCCATGCTGGGGTCTGAGGTTGATGCATGGCCTGTGCCCGAACCTCCTGCCCTTAAATTGCTGTGGCAGGGGTTCGGGGTTGCAGCTTGGGTTGGGCTCGGCCCTCCTGCCCAATGATCGCCATGGCGATTGCCGGAAGCAGGACAGCCAGTAACCCTGCCCTCACGTTCTGCGATCGCCATGGCAATCCCGCTCTCAATCGCCATGGTGGGGGTCCAAGTTGCTTCCTGGCCTGTGCCTCTGCCCTCCCGCTCTTCGATTTTCATGGAGGGGTCTGGGCTTGATGCTTGGCCTGCGCTCTGGCCCTACCGCCCTACAAAGGCCCTGGTGGGTTTCTGGGGTTGTTCCCTGGCCTTCACTCCAGCCCTCCTGCTTTTGAAAACCATGGTGGGGGTCCGGTGTTGCTCCTTTCCCTGCGTCCCAGCCCTCCCGCCCTTCAATTACCATGGTGGGTGTCTGGGGTTGATGCATGGCCTGCACATTGACCCTCTTGCCCTCCGATGGCCATGGTGGGGGTCAGCGGTTGCTGCCTGGGCTCGCCCCGGGACTCCCTCCCTTCGATTGCCATGGTGGGTGTCCGGGGTTAATGCATGGCCTGTGCTATGGCCCTCAACACTCCGATCGACATGGCGATCACCGGAAGAATGCCAGCCAGCAACCCCTGGACCCTGGGAAGAAGCAGGCCACCCAGCAACACAGGCACCCAGGGTTCCGCTGTTGCGGCCTGGCCTGCACCCCGGCCCTCCCTCCCTTTGATTGCCATGGTGGGTGTCTGGGGTTGATGCATGGCCTGCACATTGACCCTCTTGCCCTCCGATGGCCATGGTGGGGGTCAGCGGTTGCTGCCTGGGCTCGCCCCGGGACTCCCTCCCTTCGATTGCCATGGTGGGTGTCCGGGGTTAATGCATGGCCTGTGCTATGGCCCTCAACACTCCGATCGACATGGCGATCACCGGAAGAATGCCAGCCAGCAACCCCTGGACCCTGGGATCCCCGGTTGCTGCCTGGCCTGCAACACTGCCCTCCCACCCTGCGATCACCATGGCAATCCAGGGACTCAGGCCATCCGCCCTTCGAATGCCATGGTGTGGGTCCGCAGTTGCTTCCTGACTTGCGCCCCAGCCCTCCCGCCATTCAATTGCCATGGTGGGTGTCTGGGATTGATGCATGGCCTGCGCCCCATCCCTTCCGCCTCCATCGCCTTGGTGGGGGTCCACGGTTGCTGCCTGCCCTGACCCCCAGCCCTCCCGCACTCCCATCGACATTGTGATCGCTAATGGCAGTCCAGCCAGCATCCCTGGGACCCTGGAGTCAGGGGTTGCTGCCTGGCCTGCAAAATCACTCTCCCGCCCTGCGATCGCCATGGCGATCGAGGGACGCAGGCAATCCCGCCCGTTCATTGCCATTTTGGCTGTGCAGAGTTGATGCCTGGCCTGTGCTCCGAACTTCCCGCCCTCGATTGCCATGATGGGTGTCCGTAGTTCCTGCCTGGACATCAAAACTGCCCTCCCGCCCTCCAATCGCCCTGGCGATCAAGGGACGCAGGGCATGCCGTCCTTCAATTGCCACGGTAGGGGTCCGCGGTTGATGATGGGCCTGCGCCCCGGCCCTTTCGCCCTTCAATTGCCATGTTGGTGTCCAGGGTTGATGCCTGGGCTGCTCTCTGGCCAGCCCTCCTTCCCATTGCCTGAGGCCTGGCCTGCGCCCTGGCTCTCCCGACCATCGATTGCCATGGCGGGAATCCGGAGTTGCTGCCTGGCCTGTGCCCTGGCACTCCTGCCTTCCGATCACCATGGAGATGTCCGGAAGCAGGCAAGCCAGCAAACCTGGCACCCAGGAGGCCGGGGGTGCTGCCTGGTGAAAACCCGGGTTGCTGCCTGGCCTGAAACCCCGACCTCCCGCCCTGCGATCGCTATGGCGATGGAAGGACACAGGTAATCCTGCCCTTGGTTTGCCATGCTGGGGATCTAGGGTTGATGCCTGGGCTGTGCTCCGGCTAGCCCGCCTTCCCATCACCATGGTTGGTGTTTGGCGTTGCTCCCTGGCTTGCACTCAGGCCCTCCCGCCCTTTAATCGCCATGGCAGGCGTCCAATGTTGCAGCCTGGCCTGCGCTCTGGCCCTCCTGAGCTCTGATCGCCATGGCGATCGCCATAAGCAGGGCAGGCAGCAATCCTGGCACCCGGGGATCCGCTGATCCTGTCTGAGCTGCAACACCACCCTCCTGCCCTCCTATCGCCATGGTGATGGAGAGATGCAGGCCATCCCGCCCTTTGATTGCAATGGTGGGTGTCCGGGGTTATTGCATGGCCTGAGCTCTTGCCCTCCAACCCTCCAATGGCCATGGTGGGGGTCCGAAGTTTCTGACTGGCTAGCGCACTGGACCTCCTGCTCTTGATTGCCATGGTGGGGGTCTGGGTTGCTGCCTGGCCTGCGCTCCGGCCAGCCCACCCTCCCATCGTCATGGTGGGGATCCGGGGTTGTTGCACGACT
>NW_006284353.1:49793-50403 GCF_000327345.1 Myotis davidii | reverse complement strand
GCACTCTTGCCCTCCCACCCTTCTATTGCCATGGCGGGTGTCCGGAGTTGCTGCATTTCCTGTGCACCAGCCTTCCAGCCCTCCCATCGCCATGGCAGGGGTCCTGGGTTGCTGCCTAGCCTGGGCTCTGGCCTTCCCTCCCTCCGATCACCATGGTGATCACCAGGAACAGGCCAGCCAGCAACCCCAGCATCCGGGGGTCCGTGGTTGCTGACTGGCGTGCAACATCACCCTCCCGCCCTCCGATGGCAATGGCTGTCCAGGGATGCAGACAATCTCCCCCTTAGATTGCCATGGTGGATGTCTGCATGTGCTGCCTGGCTCCGATCGCCATGGCGATCGCTGGAAGCAGGCCATCCCACCCTTCAAATGCCATGGTGGGGATCCACAGTTCTGCCTGCCCTGCGCTCTCTCCCTCCCGCCCTCCAATCCACATGGCGATCCCCGGAAGCAGACCAGCCAGAAACCCCAGCATCCGGGGTTCCACGGATGCTGACTGGCGTGCAACTCTGCACTCCCGCCCTCCGATCGCCATGGTGATCCACAGATGCAGAAAATCCCCCCTAAGATTGCCATGGTGGATGTCCACAGGTGCTGCCTGTCCTGCACC
>NW_006284353.1:42406-47964 GCF_000327345.1 Myotis davidii | reverse complement strand
CATGGTGGGGGTCCGGGATTGATGCATGGCATGTGCTGTGGCCCTCCCAACCTCCGATGGCCATGGCGGGGTTCTGGGGTTGCTTCTTGGCCTGCGCTCTGGCCCTCCCGACTTTGATCACACTGGTGGGAGTCTGAGGTTGCTACCTGGTCTGCGCTCGGGCCCTCCCGCCTATGATCGTCATGGTGGGCGTCCTGGGTTGCTGCCTGGTTTGCGCTCCGGCCCTCCCGCCCTCGCAACGTCATGACGGGCATCCGGGGATGCTGCCTGGTCTGTGTTCTGGCCTCCCACCCTCCGATCGCCATGGCGATCGCTGGAAGCAGGCCATCCCACCCTTCAAATGCCATGGTGGGGATCCACAGTTCTGCCTGCCCTGCGCTCTCTCCCTCCCGCCCTCCAATCCACATGGCGATCCCCGGAAGCAGACCAGCCAGAAACCCCAGCATCCGGGGTTCCACGGATGCTGACTGGCGTGCAACTCTGCACTCCCGCCCTCCGATCGCCATGGTGATCCACAGATGCAGAAAATCCCCCCTAAGATTGCCATGGTGGATGTCCACAGGTGCTGCCTGTCCTGCACCCCGGCCCTCCAGCCGTTCAATTGCCATGGCGAGGTTCCGGGGTTGCTTCCTGGCCTGTGCAGCTGTACTCCCACCTACGATAGCCATGGTGGGCATCCTGGGTTGCTGACTGGCCTGGGCAGCAGCCCTCCTGCCTACGATAGCCATGGTGGCCCTTCCGCACTTCGATTGCCAGGGTGGGGATCCAGAGTTGCTGCCTGGCCTCCGCCTGGCTCTCCGCCACTCAATTGCCATGTTGGGGGTCCACAGTTGCTGCCTAGCCTGCAACACCACACTCTGATCACCATGGCGATGAAGGGGGGCAGGCCCTCCTGCCCTTCAGTTGCCATGGTGGGGGTCGGGGGTTGGTGCCTGGCCTGTGCTCTGGTCCTGCCGCCCTTGATTGCCATGGCGATCCAGGGATGCAGGCAATTCCGCCCTAAGATTGCCATGGTGAAAGTCCGCAGGTGTTGCCTGTCCGGCACCCTGGCCTCCAGCCCTTCGTATTGCCATATTGGGGGTCTGGGATTCATCCATGGCATGAACTGTGGCTCTCCCACCCTCCGATGGCCAAGACGGGGTTCAGGGGTAGCTTCCTGGCCTGCTCTCCGGCCCTAGCACCTATGAACGCCATGGTGGGTGTCCTGGGTTGTTGCCTGGCTTGTGCTCCAACCCTTCCATCCTTGATCACCATGGTGGGAGTCCATGGTTGCTGCCTGGCCTGCTCCCCTGCCCCCCCACCCATTGAATGCCATGGAGGGGGTCCGGGGTGGTTGTCTGGCCTGCGCCCTGGCCCTACAGCCCTCTTATTGCCATGGTGGGGGTCCGGGGTTGATGCCTAACCTGCGCTCTTGCGCTCCCACCCTCGAAAACACATGGAGACCGCCGGAAGCCAGCCAGCCAGCAACCTGGCACCAGGGGACCGCGGTTGCTGCCTGGCCTGCAATACCGCCCTCCCGCCCTCTGATTGCCATGGCGATTGAGGGACGCAGGCCATCCTTCCCTTCAATTGCCATGTCCGAGGTCCGGGGTTGCTGCCTGGCCTGCTCTCTGGCCCTCCCACCCTGCGATATCCGTGGCGACCGCTGGAAGCATGGCAGGCAGCAACCCCAGAACTCTGGGCTCCACGGTTGCTGTCTGGCCTGCAATACTGCCCTCCACCATCCTATTGCCATGGCGATCAAGGGATGCAGGCCATCCCACCCATCGATTGCCATGGTGGGGATCCACGGTTGCTACCTGACCTGATTCCCGGCCCTCCTGTCCTTCGATTGCCATGGTGGTGGTCTGGGGTTGATGCATGGCCAGCGCTCTGGTCCTTCAGCCCACCAATGGCCATTGTGGGGGTCCGGGGTTTATGACTGGCCAGCGCTCTGGCCCTCCGGCCCTCAATCACCATGGTAGGGGTTGAGGTTGCTGCCTGGCCTTCTCTAAGGCCAGCCCGTCCTCCCATGGCCATGGCGGGGGTCCGGGGTTGTTACCTGGCCTGCACTCTGGCCTTCCAGCCCTACTATTGCCATGGTGGGGGTCCTGAGTTGATGCATGGCATGCACTGTGGCCTTCCCAACCTCCGATTGCCATGGCGCGGTCCCAGGGTTTCTTCTTGGCCTGCGCTCTGGCCCACCCACCTACGATCGCCATGGTGGGCGTCCTGGGTTGCCCTCTGGCCTGCTCCCCTGCCCTCCCGCCCATTGATTGCCATGGCGGGTGTCCGAGGTTGTGCTCCTTCCCTCCAGCCCTCGATCGCAATGGTGGGGTCTTGGGGGTGCTGTCTGGCTTGTGCTCCGGCCCTCCCGCCCTCCCGCCCTCCCAACGTCATGGCGGTAGTCCGGGGATGCTGCCTGGCCTGCGTTCTGGCCTCCTGCACTCCGATTGCCATGGCGATGGCTGGGAGCAGGCCAGCAAGCAACCACGGCACCCAGGGTTCCGCAGTTTCTGCCTGGCCTGCAACATCACCCTCCTGCCCTCCAATTGCCATGGCAATCGAGGGTTCCAGGCCATCTCGCCCTTTGATCGCCATGGTGGGTGTCCAGGGATGCTGCCTGGCCTGTGGCCCAGCCCTCCCGTCCTTCATGTGCCATGGTGGGGTTAGCGGTTGCTGCCTGCCCTGTGACACAGCCCTCCTTCTGTTCGATTGCCATGGTGGGAGTCCTGGATTGTAGCAGGGTTGCCCTCTGACCCTCCCACCTTCGATCCCCGTGGTGGGGATCCGGGGTTGCTGCCTGGCCTGAGACCCGGCACTCCTGCCCTCTGATCACCATAGTGGAGGTTCAAGGTTGATGCCTGGCCTGCGCTCTGGCCCTCCCGCCTCTGATCACCATGGCAATCTCCAAAAGTAGGCCAGCCAGCAACCCAAGCACCCAGGGGTCCGTGGTTGCTTCCTGGCCTGAAACACAGCCCTTCCGCCCTCAGATCGCCATGGCGATTCAGGGACGCAGGCCATCCCTCCCTTTGATTGCCAAGTTGGGGATTAAGGGTTGATGCCTGGCCAGTGCTCCGGCCAGCCTGCCCTCCCATCGCCATGGCAGGGGTCCGGGGCTGCTGCCTGGCCTGCGCCCCGGCCCTCCGGTACTTTGATTGCCATGGTGGGGGTCCGGGGTTGATGATTGGCCAGCGCTCCTTCCCTCCCACTCTCTGATAGCAATGGTGGGGGTCTGTTGTTGCTGCCTCGCCTGCGCTCCGGCCCTCCCACCCTTGATCTCCATGGTTGGGGTCCGGGGTTGCTGCCTGGCTTGCGCTCAGGCCCTCCGGCCCTCCCATCACCATGGCGAGGGAAGGGGAAGCCAATATCTTCTTAGTAAGTTTGGCTATCTTGAGGCAACAAGCAATCAAAGGGCAGGAGAGCTGGGGCACAGGCCAGGCAACAACTGCGGACCCCCACCGTGGCAATGGATAGGCATGAATGCCGGGCGCAGGCCAGGCAGCAACCCAAGACCCCCACCGGGGCGATCGAGAGCGGGAGGGACGGGGCACAGGCCAGGCAGCAACCCCGGACCAAAGCCATGGCGATGGGAGGGCTGGAGGGCTGGAACGCAGGCCAGGCAGCAACCCCGAAACCCTTCCATGGCTATAAGAGGGCGGGAGGGCCAGAGCACAGGCCCTACATCAAGCCCTGAATCCCACCATAGCAACCAAAGGCCAGGAGGGCCTGTGTCCCTTGATCGCCCTACCGATCGGGAGGTGGTGTTGCAGGCCAGGTAGCAACTGCAGACCCCCGGGGGCCGGGGTTGCTAGCTGGACTGCATATGCTGATCCTCATGGCAATCGTAGGGTGGGAGGGTTGGAGCGCAGGCAAGGCTATCGAGGGTGGGTGAGCCGGAGCGCAGGCCATGTCGCATACCCGGACCCACGCCATGTCAATAGAAGGGGAGGAGGGCCAGTGCTCAGGCCAGGCAGCAACCCCAGACACCCACCATGACAATAGAATGGGGGGAGGGCCAGGGCGCCTGCCAGTCAGCAGCCCCGGATCTCCACCATGGCGCATGGTGATGGGGGACGGGAGGACCAGAGCGCAAGCCAGGAAGCAACCCCAGACCCCCACCATGACAATGGAAGGGCGGAAGGGTCGGGGCGCCTGCCAGTCAGCAGCCCTGGACCTCCACCTTGGCGATGGGAGGGCGCTCTGGCCGGAGTGCAGCCCAGGAGTCAACCATGGACTCCCAACATGGCAATCGAATGGCGGGATACCCTTCCGTCTCTCGAGTGCCATGGCAATTAGAGGGTGGAGGGTAGTGTTGCAGGCCAGGCAGCAATTGCAGATGCCCATTTGCCAGAGTTTCTCTCTGGCCTGCTTTCGGTGATCACCATGGCAATTAGAGGGTGGTGTTGCAGGCCAGACAACAACCCCGGACAAAGGCCATGGTGATGGGAGGTCGGGAAGGCCAGAGCCCATGCCAGGCAGCAACCCCTGGACCCCCACCATGGCGATCGAGGGCAGGAGGGCCAGAGCACAGGTCAGGCAGCAACCACTGACCTCTACCATGGCGATCAAGGGAGGGAGGGATGGAGCGCACCCCAGGCCATAACCCCGGACCCCCGCCATGGCAATCGAAGAGAGGGAGTGATGGGCCGCAGGGCACGAAGAAACCCCGGACCCCCACCATGGCCATTGGATGGCAGGAGGGCCAGAGTGCAGGCCATGCATCCACCCCGGACCCCCACAATGGCAATCGAATTGTGGGAGAGCCGGGGCGTAGGCCAGAGAGCAACCGTGGACCCCACCATGGCAATATAAGGGCAGGAGGGCCGGAGGGCAGACCAGGCAGCAACCAGGGACACCCAGCATGGCGACTGAGGGTGGGAGGGCCGGAGCACAGGCCAGGCCGCAACCCCGGACTCCTGCCATGGCGATGGGAGTGTGGGCTGGCCATAGCGCAGCCCAGGCATTAACCCTGGACCCCCAACTTGACAATGGAAGGGCGGGATGGACTGCGTCCCTTGAATGCCATGGCATCCTAGGGCAGGAGGGCGGGGTTGCAGGCTGGCCTTCTTCTAGCGATCACAATCTTGATCGGTGTGCAGCAGGGCCAGGCCGCAGGCCAAGCAGCAACCGCGGACCTTAACCATGGTGGTCTTGGCAGGAGGACTGGAGTGCAGGCCAGGCAGCAACTGCTGACCCCCGCCATGGCCACCGGAGGGTGGAAAGGCCAGAGCACAGACCATGCTCCGGCCTTCCCACCCTCAATCGCCATGGTGGGAGTCCGAGGTTGCTGCCTGGGGACCAACCCCGGACCCCCAACATGGCAATCAAAAGGCACGATTGCCCGTGTCCCTCGATTGCCATGGCGATTGCAGTCATGAAGGCAGAGTTGCAGGCCAGGCAGCACCCCAGGATCTCCGGAAGCCGAGGTTGCTGGTTGGCCTGCTTCTGGCGATCGCCATGGCGATCGGAGGGCGAGACTGGCAGAGCGCATGCCAGGCAGCAACCCCGGACACCCATAATGGCAATTGAGGGCGGGAGGGCTGGGGCACAGGCCATGCGTCAACCCTGGGCACCGA
>NW_006284353.1:37173-42309 GCF_000327345.1 Myotis davidii | reverse complement strand
CACCCCCCGCCATGGCAATCGAGGGCGGCAGGGCCACAGCGTATGCCATGCATCAACCCTGGACCCCTACCATGGCAATCGAAGAGCTGGATGGTCGGGGCGCAGACCAGGCAGCACCTGCGGACATCCACCATGGCAATCTTAGGGGGGATTGTCTGCATCCCTAGATTGCCATAGCGATCGGAGGGCGGGAGGTTGTTGTCTGCCAGGCAGCAACCAAGGACCCCCGGGTGCCGGGGTTGCTGGCTGGCCAGCCTCCACAATGACCATGTTGATCGGAGTCGGGGAGGGCCAGAGTGCAGGCCATGGATCAACCCTGGATGCCCACCATGGCAATCTAAGGGCGGGAGGAATGGGGCGCAGGTCAGGCAGCAACCCCGGACCCCAACTATGGCGATCAAACGGTGGGAGGGCCGGGGTGCAGGACAGGCAGCATCCGCGGATCCCCTCCATGGCAATAGATGGGCGGGATGGCCTGCGTCCCTACATCGCCATGGCGATCAGAGGGCGGGTGGGCAGTTTTTCAGGCCAGGCAGCAACCGCAGAACCCTGGGTGCCGGGGATGCTGGCTAGACTGTGTCCGGCGAACACCATGGTGATCAGAGGTCTGGAGGTCCAGAGCACAACGCAGGCCAGGAAGCAACCCCGGACCCCATCCATGGCAATGGAAAGGCGGTCTGGCTGGAGCAAACCCTTGCATCAACCCTGGAGGCCCAACATGGCAATCAAAGGGCGGTTGCCCTGAGTCCCTTGATTGCCATGGCGATTGGAGGGCGGGAGGGCCGTGTTGCAAGCCAGGCAGGAATCACGGACACCCACCATGGCGATCAAGGGTGGGAAGGGTGGAGCACAGGCCAGGCATCAACCCTGGACCCCCACCATGGCGATCGGAGGGCGGGATTGCCTGTGTCTCAAGATTCCACAACGTGAGGGCGGGGTGAAAGTCCAGGCAGCAACCAAGGACCCCGGGTGCTGGGGTTGCAGGCTGGCCTTCTTCCGGTGATCACCATGGCAATCAGAGGGCAGGAGGGCCAGAGCGCAACTCAGGCTGCAACCCCAAACTCCCGCCATGGCAATTGAAGGGCCGGAGGGCCAGAGCACAGGCCATGCATGCATAAACCTCAGATCCCCAGCATGGCAATCGAATGGCAGCAGGGCCAGAACCCCGCCATAGACATTGGAGGTCGAGAGGGCCAGAACGCAGGCCATGCATCAACACTGGACCCTCACCATCGCAATCAAAGGGCGGGATGGCCTGCATCCCTCGATCGCCATGGCGATCAGAAAGCGGGAGGGCGTCCCACGATAGCCATGGTGATGGGAAGGTGGGCTGGCCAAAGCGAAGACAAGGCATCGACCCTGGGCCCCAACATGACAATCGAAGGGCAGGATTGCCTGTGTCCCTCTATCGCAATGGAGATCGCAGAACGTGAGGGCGGGGTTGCAGGCCAGGCAGCAACCCAGGACCCCCGAGTTCCAGCGTTGCTGGCTTGCCAGCTTCCAGCGATCGCCATGGCGATCAGAGGGTGGGAGGACCAGGGCGCAACCCGGGCCGCAAACCCGAACCCTCGCCATGGCAATTGAAGGGCAGGAGGGCCAGGGAACAGGCCATGCATCAACCCCGGACCCCCACCATGGCTATCGAAGGGCAGGAGGGCCGGGGCGCAGGACAGGCAGCATCTGCGGACCCTCACCATGGCTATAGGTGGGTTGGATGGCCTGCGTCCCTCCATCGCCATGGCGAACAGAGCGCGGGTGGACGGTGTTCCAGGCCAGGCATCAACCGCAGAACCCTGAGTGCCAGGGATGCTGGCTGGACTGCTTATAGTGATTCCCATGGCGATCAGAGGTCTGGAGATCCAGAGCGCAGGCCAGGCAGCAACCCTGGACGCCCAACATGACAATCGAAGGGCATGATGCCCTGCGTCCCTTGATCACCATGATGATCGGAGGGTGGGAGGGCAGTGTTGCAGGCCAGGCAGCAACCACGGAAACCCACCATGGCGATCTTGGGTGGGAAGGGCAGAGCACAGGCCAGGCATCAAACCTGTACCCACAACATTGCAATCGAAGGACGGGATTGTCTGCATCCCTCAATCGCATGCTGATCGAAGGGCAGAGGGTGGTCTTGCAGGCCAGGCAGCAACCGCGGAAACCCACCATTGCAATTGAGCGCGGGTTGGCTGGGGCGCAGGGCAGCCAGCAACCGCAGATCCCCACCATGGTGATCGAGGGAGGGATGGCCAGGGTGCAAGCCATGCATCTATTCTGGAACCCCACATAGTAATCCAAACGCGGGAGGCCCGGGGCGCAGGTCAGGAAGCAACCATGGTCCCCCACAATGGCAATCGAAAGGGGGATGGCCTGCATCCCTCAATTGCCATGGGGATCGCAGGGTGGAAGTGCGGTGTTGCAGGCCAGGCAGGAAATGCGGACCGCAGGGTGCCAGGGTTGCTGAATGGCATGCATCCAGGGATCACCCTAGTGATTGGAGGGTGGGTGGGCCAGATCACAAGCCAGGCAGCCACCCTGGATCCTCAGCACGGCGATCGAGGGCGGAGTGGCAAGAGCATAGGCCAGGGAGCAACCCCAGACCCCCGCCATGGCAATCAAAGGACTGGAGGGCCAGAGCACAGGCCAGGCAGCAACCACGGACCCGCACCATGGTGATGGGAAGGCCGGCTGGCTGGAGCGCAGCCCAGGCATCAACCCTGGATGCCCAACATGGCAATAGAAGGGCGGGAGGGCCGGGGAACAGGCAAAGCATCAACCGCGGACCCCCACCATGGCAATCAAAGGGCGTGTTGCCCTGTGTCCCTTGTTCGCCTTGGCGATCGGAGGGTGGGAGGGCAGTGTTGCAGGCCAGGCAGGAACCAAGGAAACCCACCATGGCGATCTTGGGTGGGAAGGGCAGAGCGCAGGCCAGGCATCAACCCTGGACCCCCAACATTGCAATCAAAGGACGGGATTGTCTGCATCCCTCGATCGCCATGGTGATCACAGGGTCGGGGGCAGTTTTGCAGGCCAGGCAGCAACCCTGGACTCCCAGGGCTGAGGTTTCTGGCTGGCCTGCTTCTAGCGATTATAATGTCGATTGGAGTGTGGGAGGGCCGAGGCGCAGGGCAGCCAGCAACCGAAGACCCCTACCATGGCGATCGAAGGGATGGCCATGGTGATCGGAGTGTGGGAGTGCGGTGTTGCAGGCCCGGCAGCAACCGCGGACCGCCGGATGCCGGCATTGCTTGCTGGCATGCATCCAGGGATCGCCATGGCGATTGGAGGGCGGGTGGGCCTGAGCACAAGCCAGGCAGCCACCCCGGATCCTCTGCACGGCAATGTAGGACGGAATGGCCAGGTCATAAGCAGGGAGCAACCCCATACTCCCACCATGGACATTGGAGGGCAGGAGGGCCAGAAGGCAGGCCAGGCAGCAACCACAGCCCCCCACTATGGTGATCATAGGCGGGAGGGCTGGAGCGCAGTCCAGGGAGCCACCACGGACCCCCACCATGGCGACTGTAGGCGGGAAGGCCGTAGCACAGGCCAGGAAGCAACCACGTAACCCCACCATGTCCATTGTAGTGTGGGAGGACCACAGCACATGCCATGCATCAACCCCGGACCCCCACCATGGCAATTGAAGGGCGAGATTGCTTGCGTCCCTCGATCACCATGTCGATTGGAGGGCGGGAGGGCGGTATTGCAGGACAGGCAGCAACCGCAGACCAACAGGTGCCTGGGTTGCTGACTGGCCTTCGAGCATCACCATGGGGATCGGAATGTTAGAGCACCAGAGCGCAAGCTAGGCATAAACCCCGGACCCCCACCATGGCGATCGAGGGCAGGAGAGAAGGATCGCAACCCAGCCCACAACCCCGGGCCCCGCTATGGCATTCCAAGGGCGCAAGGGCCGGGGCGCAGGCCAGGCAGCAACCCCGGACCCCCACCATTGCGATCGAGGGCGGAAGGCCATAACGCAGGCCAGGAAGCAACCCCGGATCCCCGCCATGTCCATAGGAAGGTGGGAGGACCACAGCGCATGCCATGCATCAACCCCGGACCCCCACCATGGCGATCGAGGGCAGGAGAGAAGGATCGCAACCCAGCCCACAACCCCGGGCCCCGCTATGGCATTCCAAGGGCGCAAGGGCCGGGGCGCAGGCCAGGCAACAACCCCGGACCCCACCATGGCAATCGAAGGGCGGGGGGCCGGAGCGCAGGCCATGCATCAACCCCGGACCCCCACCATGGCATTCAAAGTGCGGGAGGGCCGGGGCGCAGGCCAGGCAACAACCCCGGACCCCACCATGGCAATCGAAGGGCGGGGGGCCGGAGCGCAGGCCATGCATCAACCCTGGACCCAAACCATGGCAATCGATGGATGGGAAGGCAGGGGAGCAGTCCAGGCAGCACCCGTGGACACCCACATGACAAATGCAGGGCGGGATGGCCTGCGTCCCTCAATTGCCATGGCGATCAGAGGACGGGAGGGCAGTGTTGCAGGGCAGGAAGCAACTGCGTAACCCTGTGTACCGGGGTTGCAGTCTGGCCTGCTTCTGGCCATTGTCATGTCTATCTGAGTGCAGGGGTCCAGAGGACAAGCCAGGCAGCATCGCCGGACTCCCACCATAGTGATCGAGGGCGGGAAGGTCGGAGCACAGGCCACGCAACAACCCTGTACCCCCAACATGGCAATAGAAGAGCGGGAATGCTTGCGTCCCATGATCTCCATGGCGATCAGAGGGTGTGAGGGTGGTGTTGCATTCCAGGAAGCAACCGCGGAACCCCGGGTACCCGAGTTGCTTGCTGGCCTGCTTCTGGCAATCATCATGGTGATCGGAGGGCAAAGGGGCAGAGCACAGGGCAGAAAGTTCATAGCACAGGCCAGGCATCAGCCATGGACCCCCAACATGGCAATCGAAGGGTGGATGCCTCGTGTCTCTTGATCGCCATGGTGATCGGAGGGCAGGAGGGCAGTGTTTCAGGATAGGCAACAACCACGGAACCCCGGTTATGGGGTTGCAGGGTTGCCTGCTTCTGGGAATAGCCATGGCGATTGGAGGGAGGGGGGTCCAGAGTGCAAGCCAGGCAGCAACCCCGGACACCCACCATGGAGATCAAGGCCAGAAAGTCCCA
>NW_006284353.1:36275-36745 GCF_000327345.1 Myotis davidii | reverse complement strand
CACCATGGCAATCGAGGGCAGGATGGCCGGAGCAAGCCGCAACCCCGGACCCCTACCATGGTGATGGGAAGGCGGGCAGGCAAGAGCGTGAGCCATGCATCCACCCTGGACCCTCAACATGGCAATCGAAGGGCGGGAGGGCCGGGGCACAGGCCAGGAATCAACCGGGGACCCCCACTATGGCCATCGAAGGGCGGGATGCCCTGCATCCCTTGATCACCATGGCTATTGTAGGGCAGGAGGGCAGTGTTTCAGGACAGGCAACAATCGCGGAACCCCGGGTATGGGGTTGCTGGGTTGCCTGCTTTTGACAATCACCATGTTGATCTGAGTGAGCGAGGGCCAGGGCGCAGGGCAGGCAGCAACCGCGTACCCCCACCATAGCGTTCTGGGGTGTGAGGGCCAGGGCGCAGGACATGCATCCAGACCCCCACCATAGCGATCGAAAGGCGGGCGGGCCAGGGCACAGG
>NW_006284353.1:34578-36117 GCF_000327345.1 Myotis davidii | reverse complement strand
GCGATCAGAAGGCGGAGTGGCCAGAGCGCAAGCCTAGCAGCAACCCCGGACACCCACCATGGCGATCCAGGGTGGGAAGGTTGAAGCACAGGCAAGGCATCAACCCTGGACCCCCACCATGGCAATCGAGGGCAGGAGGGCCAGAGCGCTCCCAGGCCGCAACCCCAGACACCTGCCATGGCAATTGAAAGGCACCAAGGCCGGGGCGCAGGCCATACATCAACCATGGAACCTCACCATGGCAATCGAAGGGTAGGATGCCATGTGTCCCTTGATCAACATGGCGATCGGAGGGCGGGAGGACAGTGTTTCAGGCCAGGCAGCAACCATGGAACCCGGGGTTCGGGGTTTTTGGGTGGCCTGCTTCTGGCGATCGCCATGGTGATCAGAGGGCGGGGAAGATAGAGCGCAAGCCAGGCAACAACCCCGGACACCCACCATGGCCATCAAGGGCGGGAAGGTTGGAGCACAGGCCAGGCATCAACCCTGGACCCCCAACATGGCAATCGAAGGGTGGGATTGCCTGCGTCCTTCGATCGCCATGGAGATAGCAGGGCGGGAGGGTGGTTTTGCAGGCCAGGCAGAAACCCTGGTCTCCTGGGTGCCGGGGTTGCTGGCTGGCCTGTTCTAGCGATCACCGTGTTGATCAGAGCGCGGGAGGGCCGGGGCACAGGGAAGGCAGCAACCACGGACCCGCACCATGGTGATCCAGGGCAGGAGTGCCTGTTCGAAGACCATGCAACAACCCCAACCCCCACCATGGCAATCGAAAGGTGGGAAGGCCTGGGTGCAGAACAGGCAGCATCCGTGGACTTCCACAATGGCAATAGATGGGCGGGATGGCCTGCATCCCTCCATCGCAATGGCGATCAGAGGGCTTTTGGGCGGTGTTGCAGGCCAGGCACCAACCACAGAACCCTGGGTGCCGGGGATGCTGGCTGGACTGCTTCCGGTGATTGCCATGGTGATCATATGTCTGGAGGTCCAGAATGCACGCCAAGCAGGAACCCCGGACCCCAACCATGGAAATGGGAAGGCGGGCTGGCCGGAGCAAAGTCCAGGCATCAACCCTGGACCCCGAACTGGCAATCGAAGCGCGGGAGGGCCGGAACTCAACCGAGGCCACAACCCCAAACCCCCGCCATGGCAATCGAAGGGCAGGGGGGCAGGGGTAAAGGCCAGGCAGCAACCCCGGACCCACACCATGGACATTGGAGGTCGAGAGGGCCAGAGCACAGGCCATGCATCCAGAGATCACAATATTGATCGGAGTGCAGGAGGGCCCGGGTGCAGGCCCGGCTCCAACCGTGGACGCCCACTATGGCGATCGAGGCGGGAGGCTGGGACGCAGGCCAGTCAGTATCCACGGACCCCCACCATGGCGATGGGTAGGCGGGCTGGTCGGGGCACAGGTCATGAATCAACCCTGGACCCCCAACATGGCAATTGAAGGGCGGGATGGCCACGGCACAGGACATGCATCAACTGTGGACCTCCACCATGGCAATTGAAGGGTGAGATGCCCTGCATCCCTTTATC
>NW_006284353.1:27899-34385 GCF_000327345.1 Myotis davidii | reverse complement strand
TCAGGCAGCAACCCTGGGCATCCAGCATGGTGATCGAGGGCGGGAATGACGGAGTACAGGAGAGGCATCAACCCTGGACCCCCAACATTGTAAACGAAGGGCGGGATTACCTGCGACCATCAATTGCCATGGCGATTGCAGAATGTGAAGGCGGGGTTGCAGGCTGGCCTGCTTCAGGCAATCGCCATGGTGATCATTAGGCGGGAGGGCCAGAGCGCAACCCAGGCTGCAACCCCGAACCCCAGCCATGGCAATCGAAGGGCAGGAGGGCAGGTGCACACGCCAGGCAGCAACCCCGAACCCACGCCATGGACATTGGAGTTAGAAAGGGCCAGAGCGCAGGCCAGGCATCAACACCGGACCCTCACCATGGCAATTGAAGGGAGGGATGGCCCGCATCCCTTGATCGCCATGGCGATCGGAAACAGGGTGTGCGGTGTTGTAGGCCAGGCAGCAACCCCGGACCCTCGGGTGCCAGGGTTCCTTGCTGGCCTGCTTCCGGCGATCGCCATGTCTATTGGAGTGGGGGAGGGCCAGAGCACAGGCCGTGCATCAACCCTGGACACCCACCATGGCAATCAAAATATGGGAGGACGGGGGCGCAGGCCAGGCCGCAACACCGGACCCCCACCATAGCAATCGAAGGGCGGGATGCCCAGGGAGCAGGCCATGTATCAAACCTGGACCCCCACCATGGCAATCGAAGGGCGAGAAAGTCGTGGCAGAGGTCAGGCAGCAACTGCGAAACCCCACCATATCAATCGAAGTGCGGGATTGCCTGTGTCCCTGATCGCCATGGCGATCGGAGGGCGGGTGGGCGGTGTTGCAGGCCAAGCAGCAACCACAGAACGCTGGATGCCAGGGATGCTGGCTGGACTATTTCCGGAGATCTCCATGGCAATCAGAGGTCTGTAGGTCCAGATCGCAAGCCAGGCAGCAATACCGGACACCCACCATGGCGATCGTGGGCGGGAAGGCCGGGGCAAAAGCCAGGCCGCAACCCCGAACCTCCGCCATGGCAATGGGAGGGCTGGCTGGCCACATTGCATCCCAGGCATCAATCCTGGACCCTCAACATGGTAATCAAAGGGCGGAATGGCCTGCGTCCCTGGATCGCCATGGTGATCACAGGGCAGGAGGGCAGTGTTGCAGGCCAGGCAGCCACTGGGGACCCAGAGTGCAGGGGTTGCTGGCTGGCATGCTTCTGGTGATCACCATGTCGATCGGAGTGTGGGGGGCCATAGCGCACGCCATGCATAAACCCGGATCCCCACCATGGCAATCGAAGGGCGGGAGTGCCAGGGCGAGGCCAGGCAGCAACCGCTAACCCCCACCATGGCCATCGGAGGACATGCATTAACCCAGGAGCACCACCATGGCAATCCAAGGGCGATCGTGGGCGGGAAGGCCGGGGCAAAAGCCAGGCCGCAACCCCGAACCTCCGCCATGGCAATGGGAGGGCTGGCTGGCCACATTGCATCCCAGGCATCAATCCTGGACCCTCAACATGGTAATCAAAGGGCGGAATGGCCTGCGTCCCTGGATCGCCATGGTGATCACCCGGATCCCCACCATGGCAATCGAAGGGCGGGAGTGCCAGGGCGAGGCCAGGCAGCAACCGCTAACCCCCACCATGGCCATCGGAGGACATGCATTAACCCAGGAGCACCACCATGGCAATCCAAGGGCAGGAGGGCCAGAGCGCAGGACAGGCAGCAACCCAGGACCCCCACCATGGCGATCAAGGCCGGGAGGGCAGGAGTGCAGGTCAGACAGCCACCACGGATCCACACGATGGCGGGCGGGCCATGGTGCAGGCCCAGGAGCAACCGCGGACTCCAACCATGGCAATCGAAGGGTGGGGGTGTCGGCGCGCAGGCCAAGCAGCAACCAGGGACCCCAGCCATGGCAATGGGAGGGTGGGATGGCTAGATCGCAGCCCAAGCATCAACCCTGGGCCCCCAACATGGCATTAGAAGTGCGGGATGTCCTGCGTCCCTCTATCGCCATGGTGATCAGAGGGCTGGAGGGCAGTGTTGCAGGCCAGGCAGCAACCGTGGACCGCAGGCATGGCCATCGGAGGGTGTGAGGGCCTGAGCGCAGGCCATTTAACTACCATGGACCCCCACCATAGCAATCGAAGGGCGCGAGAGCTGGGCCGAAGGCCAGGCAGCAACCCCGGTGCCCCACCATGGCGATGGAGGGCGGGAGGGCCCGAGCGTGGGACAGGGTGCAACCCCCAAACCCCACCATGTCCATCGAAGGGCAGGTGGGCCTAGGTCCAGGAACAAGATGTTGCGTTAGTGCTGGCAGAGTATAATAATGAATTTGATTTCCTTTTTACATGGTAGACTATTGAATATTGTTAAACTATTGAAAGGATGGTCAGCTCTAGATGTGAAGTTTAATGCCCAACTGGTACAGTATTTCCTTAAACACCTTGGTGTAGAACAACCTTGTTATATATTGGAGATTCTAGAGAAGTGAGGTTTCACTCTCACTTTTTCGCTTATGATTCACTTCATGTTACATTTGCCCCATACCAAAGTGAAATATTAGTAATAAGGGAAATTCAGTATGGTGTACATGGGTATTATCTTCACAATTTTTCTGTAAATATGGAACTATTCTAAAATAAAACATCCATTAAAACACTCCCAACCCTGCCCCTCCTGGATGGTCAAGCTGAGGCTTTGTGATGTCAAGTTGCACCATGGCAACCACAAAGTTTGGGTAACCAGCGCTGAAGTGAGTAGCTCTTCACTGACCTAGCGAGTATATATAGAGGGCAGGAGCCTTTGAATAGTGTCTGTTGCTTCAAGATAGCCAAACTTACCAAGAAGATATTGTAGACTAGTGGAGATAAGGAATAAGACTCCAAACACAAGGATGGATGAAGAAACTGTAAGTCCTAAAGGGAATTAGAAGTCAGTTTCTCAACTGGATGACGAAGAAGTGGTTCCGGTCAGAATACCTTATTCAAATGTTGCCCCTTCCCCCGCCATGGTGATGGGATAGCGGGAAGGCCAGAGCGCAGGCAAAACATCAACGCCCGTTCCCCACCATGGCCATCGGAGGGCAGGAGGGCCAGAGCACAGGCCATGCATCATCCCTGGAACCCCAACATGGCAATCGAAGGGCGGAATTGCCTGCGTCCCTCGATTACCACTGTGATCAGAGGGTGGGAGGGCTGTGTTTCTGGCCAGGAAGCAACCATTGAACCCTGGGTTCCTAGGTTGGTGGATGGCCTGATTATGGCGATTGCCATGGCGATCAGAGGGCGGGAGGGCCAGAGCACAGGCCAGGCATCAACCTTGAACCTACAACATGGCGATCGGAGGGCAGGAGGGCCGGGGCTCAAGCCAGGCAGCAACCACGGACCCCCACCGTGGCAATCAAAGGTCGTGAGGGCCATACAAAGGCCAGGCAGCAACTCTGGACCCCCACCATGGTGATCAAGGGCGGGAGGGCTGGAGCACAGGCCAGGAAGCAACCCTGGACCCCCGACATGGACATTGGAGCGCTGGAGGGCGAGATCTCATGACATGAACAAACCCTGGATCCCCACCATGGAAATCGAATGGCGGGAGGGTCGGGGTTCAGGACAGACAGCCACCACAGACCCCCACCATGATGATTGAGGGCGGAAGGGCTGGAATGCAGGCCAGGCTGCACCCGCTGACATCCGCCATGGCAATCTTAGTGCGGGAGTGCCAGGGCATAGTCCAGGCAGCACTCACGGAAATCCACCATGGCAATCTTAGGGCAGATTCCCTGCATCCGTGGATCGCCTTGGCGATCATAGTGCGGGAGGGCGGTGTTGCACGCCACTCAGCAAGCACGTACCACCGGATGCTGGGTTGCTGGCTGGTCTTCTTCCGGTGATAGCCATGTTGATCGAAGGGCAGGAGGGACAGAGCGCAGGACAGGTAGCTACCGCGGACCACCACCATGGCAATCGAGGATGGCAGGGCTAGAGCGCAGGCCAGGCCTCAACCCCCGACCCCGACCATGGCAATAGAAGGGTGGGGGTGCAGTGTTGCAGGATCGGCAGCAATCGAGGACCCCCAACATGGCAATCAAAGGGCGGGATTGCCTGCATCCCTTGATAGCCGTAGCGATCAGAGGGGGGTATTGCAGGCCAGGCAGCAACTGCAGACCCCCAACATGGCAATCAAAGGGCAGGATGGCCTCCATCCCTCCATCGCCATGGCATGGGAGGGTTGGAGTGGGGTGTTTCAGGCCAGGGAGCAACCACGGACCCCCAACATGGCAATCGAAGGGCGGGATGGCCAGCATCCCTCGATCGCCATGGCAATCGAAGGACAGGAGAGCCGGGGGGTGGCCAGTCAGCAACCCCGATCCTCACCATGGTGATCAGGGCTGGAGGGCCAGTGCACAGTCCAGGAAGCAACAATAGAACCCCAAAATGGCAATCAAAGGGCGGGATGGCACTCATCTCCCGATTGCCATGGAGATCGGAGGGCGGGACTGTGGTGTTGCAGGCCAGATAGCCACCCCAGAACCCCGGATGCTGGGGTTGATGTCTGGTCTGCTTGCGGCGATCGCCTTGTCCATCGCAGGGAGGGAGGGACAGAGCACAGGACAGGCAGCAATTGAGGACCACCACCATGGCAAGTGAAGGGCGGCAGGGTCTGGGCGCATGACAGGCAGCAACCCTGAACCCTGGCCATGGAAATCTAGCGCGACAGGGCCAGAATGCAGGCCAGGCATCAACACCCGACCCCCAGCATGGGAACCGAAAGTCGGAAGACCTGCCTCCCTTGATCGCCATGGTTATCAGAGTGGGGTGTTGTAGGCCAGGCAGCACTGAGAACCCCCAACATGACAATCGAAGGGCGGGGTGGACTGCATCACTCAATCACCATGGTGTTCGGAGGGCGCGAGTGCGGTGTAGCAGGACAGGCAACAACCGCGGATCCCCAACATGGCAATCGATTGGCGGGATGTCTTGCATCCCTTGATTGGCATTGCAATCGAAGAGGAGAGAGCCGGAGCACAGGCCAGGAAGCAACCCTGGACCCCCAACATGGCAATTGAAGGGCTGGATGGCCCTCATCCCTCGATCGCCATGGCGATCGGAGGGCAGGAGGGCGGTGTTGCAGGCCAGGTAGCAACCACGGACCCCCGGTTGCTAGGATTGCTGGCTGGCCTGCTTCTGGCGATTGACATGGCGATTGGAGTTCAGGACGGACAGAGCACATGCCAGGCAGCAACCCTGGACCCACACTGGGGCGATCAAGGGCGGAATGGCTGGAGCACAGGCCAGGAAGCAACCCAGGACCCTGCCTTGAACATTGGATGGCGGGAGAGTCAGAGCGCACCCCATGAAAAATCCCCTGGACACCACCATGGCAATTGAAGGGCTGGAGGGCTGGTGCACAAACCAGGCAGCAACCCTGGACCACCACCATGGCCATCGAAGGGCGGGAGAGCTGGAGTGCAATCCAGGCTGCAACCCTGGACACACACTTTGGTGATGGGAGTGTGGGTTGGCCGGAGTGCAGCCCAGGCATCAATCCTGGATCCCCAACAAGGCAATCTAAGGGCAGGATGGCCTGTGTCCCTCCATCGCCATGGTGATCGGACAGCGGGAGAGCTGGGGCAAAGGCCAGGCAGCAACCCCGGACCCCCACCATGGGGATCGAGGGTGGGAGGGCCAGAACACAGGCCAGGCATCAACACCGGACCCCCACCAGGGCAACCGAAAGGCAGAAGGGCCTGCCTGCCTTGATCGCCATGGCTATCGGAGGGTTGCATTGCAGGCCAGGAAGCAACCGCGGACCCCAAACATGGCAATCGAAGGGCGGGAGTGCGGTGTTGCAGGCAAGGCAGCAACCACGGTCCCCCGGGTGCCGGGGTTGCTGGCTGTCCTGTTTCCGGCGATCACCATGGCATTCAGAGGGCGAGAGGGGCAGAGCGCATGCCAGGCAGCAACCCCAGACCCCCACCATGGACATTGGAGGATGGGAGGGCAGAGAACATGCCAAGAATCAACCCTGAATCCCCACCATGGCAATCGAAGGCCGGGAGGGCCAGGGCGCAGGCCAGGCAACAGTCCCGGACCCCCACCATGCCGATCGAGCGCGAGAGAGAAGGATCGCAACGCAGCCTGCAACCCAGGCATCAACACCGGACCCCCACCATGGCAACCGAAAGGCAGAAGGGCCTGCCTGCCTTGATCGCCATGGCTATCGGAGGGTTGCATTGCAGGCCAGGAAGCAACCGCGGACCCCAAACATGGCAATCGAAGGGCGGGAGTGCGGTGTTGCAGGCAAGGCAGCAACCACGGTCCCCCGGGTGCCGGGGTTGCTGGCTGTCCTGTTTCCGGCGATCACCATGGCATTCAGAGGGCGAGAGGGGCAGAGCGCATGCCAGGCAGCAACCCCAGACCCCCACCATGGACATTGGAGGATGGGAGGGCAGAGAACATGCCAAGAATCAACCCTGAATCCCCACCATGGC
>NW_006284353.1:27451-27887 GCF_000327345.1 Myotis davidii | reverse complement strand
GGCAATCGAAGGGCGGGAGGGCTAGGGCGCAGGCCAGGCAACAGTCCCGGACCCCCACCATGCCGATCGAGCGCGAGAGAGAAGGATCGCAACGCAGCCTGCAACCTCAGACCCCCGCCAAGGTCATTGGATTCCGGGAGGGCAAGAGTGCAGGCCATGAACCAACCGCGGACCCCCACCATGGCAATCAAAGGGCGGGAGGGATGCGGTGCAGACCCGGCAGCAACCCTGGACCCCCACCATGGTGATCAAGGGCGGGAGCACAGGAGCACAGGCCTGGAAGCAACCCCAGAGCCCCGCCATAGCGATGGGAGGGCTGGCTGGTGGGAGAGCAAGCCAGGCAGCAACCCGGGTACCCCACCTTGGCGATGGAGTGCGGGAGGGTCGGAGCACAACACAGGCTGCAACCCCGGACCCCTGTCATAGAAATCGAAGA
>NW_006284353.1:22121-27306 GCF_000327345.1 Myotis davidii | reverse complement strand
TGCAGTCCAGGAAGCAACCGCGGACCCCAAACATGGCAATCGAAGGGCGGGAGTGCGGTGTTGCAGGCAAGGCAGCAACCACGGTCCCCCGGGTGCCGGGGTTGCTGGCTGTCCTGTTTCCGGCGATCACCATGGCATTCAGAGGGCGAGAGGGGCAGAGCGCATGCCAGGCAGCAACCCCAGACCCCCACCATGGACATTGGAGGATGGGAGGGCAGAGAACATGCCAAGAATCAACCCTGAATCCCCACCATGGCAATCGAAGGCCGGGAGGGCCAGGGCGCAGGCCAGGCAACAGTCCCGGACCCCCACCATGCCGATCGAGCGCGAGAGAGAAGGATCGCAACGCAGCCTGCAACCTCAGACCCCCGCCAAGGTCATTGGATTCCGGGAGGGCAAGAGTGCAGGCCATGGTAGTGCCGGGGAACAGGCCATGCATCAACCCCAGACACCCACCCACCCACCATGGCAATCGAAGGGCGGGAGGACTGGGGCGCAGGCCAAGCAGAAAACTCGGAACCCTGGTCCCGGGGTTCCTGGCTGGCCTGCTTCCAGCCATCGTCATGTCGATCGAAGTGCGGGAGTGCCGGAGCGCAAGCCAGGCACCAAACCCAGACACCCTCCATGGCAATCGAGGGCAGGAAGACGTGAGCACAAGCCAATCCACAACCCCGAACCCCCGCCATGGGATTCAAAGGACAGGAGGACAGGGGCGCAGATCAGGCAGCAACCGCGGAAACCTACCTTAGCAATCAAAGGGCGGGTGGGGCAGGGCACAGGGCAGGCATCCACCCCAGACCCTGACCATGGCAAATGAAGGGCGAGAGGGCCGGGGCAGGGCGGCAGCAACCCCGGACACAAACCATGGCGATCGAGGGCTGGAGGGCTGGAGTGCAACCCTGGCTGCAACACCAGACCCCCTCCATGGCAATCAAAGAGCGGGAGGACCGGGGCTCAGGACATGCATCAAACCCAGACCCCCACCATGGCAATCGAAGGGAGGAAAGGCATGGGCACAGGCCAGGCAGCAACCGCGGACCCCACCATGGCAATCAAATTGCGGGATGGCCTAAGTCCCGCAGACAACATGGCAATTGCAGCTCGGGTGGGTGGTGTTGCAGGCCAGGCAGCAACCGCAGAACCCTGGGTGCCAGGGATGCTGGCTGGACTGCTTCCAGCGATTGCCATGGCGATCGGAGGGTGTGAGGGCCTGAACGCAGGCTAGGCAGCATTCCTGGACCCCCACCATAGCGATTGGAGGTGGGAGGGCTGGAGTGCAGGCCAGGCAGCCACCATGGACTCACACCATGGTGATTGTAGGTGGTTGTGCCAGAGCGCAAGCCAGGAAGCCTCCCTGGACACCCTCCATATCCATTGGAGTGTGGGAAGGCCAGAGAGCAGGTCATGCATAAACCCAGGACCCCCACCAATGCAATCAAAGGGCGGGAGTGCCAGGGCTTAGGCCAGGCAGCACTCGCGAACATCCACCATGGCAATCTTAGGGTGGCTTGCCTGCATCCCTGGATCGCCATGGCGATCGGAGGGTGGAGGGTGGTGTTGCACGCCACTCAGCAACCACGAACCCCTCGATCCTGGGGTTGCTGGCTGGTCTGCTTCCGGTGATAGCCATGTCCATCGGACGGAGGGAGGGACAGAGCACAGGACAAGCAGCAACCGTGGACCACCACCATGGCAATCGAAGAGCAGGAGGGCCTGGGCGCGTGACAGGCATCTACCCTGGATCCCCGCCATGGTAATTGAGTGCGGCACTTCCAGAGCGCAGGCCAGGCATCAACCCCGACCCCAACCATGGCAACAGAAGGGCGGGAGGGCCTGCCCCCCTTGATCGCCATGGTGAACGGGGGGCATTGTTGCAGGCCAGGCAGCAACCGCGGACCACCAACATGGCAATTGATTGGCAGGATGGCCTTTATCCCTCGATCGCCAAGGCAATCGAAGGGCTGGAAACCCGGGGCAAGGGCCAGGAAGCAACCCCGGACCACACAATGGTGATCGAGGGCCGGAGGGCCAAAACACAGGCCAGGCATCAGCACTGGATCCCCACCATGGCAACCGAAAGGCGGGAGGGCCTGCCTGCCTTGATCACCATGGTGATAGGAGGGTTGTGTTGCAGGCCAGGAAGCACCCATGGACCCCCAGCAATCGAAGGGTGGGATGGCCTGCAACCCTCAATTGCCATGGCAATCGGAGAGTGGGAGTGCGGTGTTGCAGGCAAGGCAGCAACCACGGTCCCCCGGGTGACAGGGTTGCTGGCTGTCCTGTTTCTGGCGATCACCATGATGATCGGAGGGTGAGAGGGGCAGAGCACATGCCAGGCAGCAACCCCGGAACCCTGCCATGGACATTGGAGGTCGGGAGGGCAGAGAGCACGCCAAGAATCAACCCCAAATCCCCTTCGAATGGCATTCAAAGGCTGGGAGGGCCGGGGTGCAGGCCAGGCAACAGTCCCGGACCCCCACCATGGCGATCAAGTGCGTGAGGGAAGAAGCACAATGCAGCCCGCAACCTCGGATCCCCGCCAAAGACATTGGAGGGCGGGAGGGCAGGGGCTCAGGCCATGGATCAAACTCGGACACCCACCATGGCATTCGAGGGCAGGAAGGTCGGGGCGCAGGCTAGGTACCTACTCCTACCATGGCAATCGAAGGGCAGGATCCCTGAGTCCCTCCATAGACATGGCGTTCAGAGGGCAGGAGGGCGGTTTTGCAAGCCAGGCAGCAACCACGGAACCCTGGGTGCCGGGGTTTCTGGCTGGCCTTCTTCCCACGATCGCCATGGCGATCGGAGGCCTGGATGGCCAGAGTGCAAGCCAGGCAGAAACTCCGGACCCCTCCATGGCGATAGAGGGCGGGAGGGAAGGAGCGCAACCTAGACCACAACCTTAGACCCCCGCCATGGCAATCCAAGTGCGGGAGGGCTGGGGCACATGCCAGGCTGCAACCCCGGACCCCAACCATGGCGATTGAGGGAGGGAGGGCCAGAGATTGGCGTCCGTAGATTGCCATGCTGACCGGAGTGCGGGAGGTTGGTGTTGTACGCCAGGCAGAAACCACAGAACCCCGAGTGCCAGGGTTGCTGGCTGGCCTTTTTCTGGCAATCACCATGGCGATCGGAGGGCGGGAAGGCCAGAACACAGGTTAGGTAGCAATCCTGGACCCCTCGCCATGGCAACTGAAGGGCGGGAGGGCTAGAGCTCAGGCCAGTCAGTAACCCCAGACCCCCACCATGGCCATGGGAGGGCTGGAGGGCCAGAACCAAGCCATGTATCAACCCAGACCTCCAACATGGCAATTGAAGGGCTGGAGGGCCAGGGCGCAGGCCAGTCATCAACCCCGGACTCCCACAATGGCGATCGAGGGCGGGAGGGCAAGAGGGCAACCCAGGCACAACCCCGGACCCCTGCCAAGGCAATCGAAGGGGTGGATGGCCATGTCGCAGGCCAGGCAGCAATGGCGGACTCCCACCATGGCACACGAAGGACGGGAGGTCTGGGCCGCAGGCCAGGCAGCAACCCTGGACCCCCACAATTGTGATCAAGGATGGGAGGTCCGGAGCACAATCCAGACCACAACCCCGGACCCCCGCCATGGCAATCAAAGGGTGGGAAAGCCTGAGTCCCTCGATCGACATGGCGTTCAGAGGGAAGGATGTCGGTGTTGCAGGCCAGGTAGCAATCACGGAACACTGGGGGTCGGGGTGGCTGGCTGGCCTGCTTCCGGCGATTACCATGGCAACCGGAGCACGGGAAGGCCAGAGTGCAAGCCAGGCAGCAACCCCGGACCCTCACCATGGCAATTGAGGGCGGGAGGGCCAGAGCACAGGCCAGGGACAAACCATGGATGCCCACCATGGCGATCATAGGCAAGCCTGAGAGAGTGCAGGCCAAGAAGCAACCCAAGAACCTCGCCATGGCCATCGGAGGTTGGGAGGATCACAGCACATGCCATGCATCAACCCCAGACCCCCACCATGGCAATTGAAGGGCTTGAGGGCCGGGGCGCAGGCCAGGCAGCAACCGCAGACATCCACCATGGCAATCTTAGGGGGTGATTGTCTGCATCCCTGGATCACCATGGCGATCAGAGGACAGGAAGGTGGATGTTGCACACTGTCAGCAAGCCTGGAACCCCAGATGCTGGGGTTGCTGGCTGGTCTGCTTCCGGTGAACGGCATGTCGATCAGAGAGTGGGAGAGACAAAGCGCAGGCCAGGCAGCAACCGCGGATGCCCACCATGGCATTTGCAGGGTGGGATGGCCTGCGTCCCTCAATCGCCATTGTGATCAGAGGGTGGGAGTGTTGTGTTGCACATCAGGCAGCAACCAGAGTACCCTGGGTGATGGTGTGGCTGGCTGGCCTGCTTCTGGCGATCTCCCTGGTGATCGGAGGTCGGGAATTCCAGTGCGCAGGCAAGGCAGCAACCCCGGACCCCCGGCCATGGCAATAGGAGGGCTGGAAGGCCGGTGCACAGGACAGGCGGCAACCCCTGACTTCCACCATGGTGATCCAGGGCTGGAGGGCCAGATTGTAGGCCAGGCCGCAACCCCAGACCCCCGTCATGGAGATGGGAAGGTGGGCTGGCCGGAGCATAGCCCAGGAATCAACCGTGGACTGCCAACATGACAATCGAAGGGCTGGAGGGCCTGCGTCCCTCGATCGCCATGGCGATCGGTGGGCTGGAAGGCGGTATTGCAAGCCAGGCAGCAACCGTGGACACCTGGTGCTGGGGTTATTGGCTGGCTTTCTTCAGGTGATCGTCATATCAATCAGAGGGGAGAGGGCCAGATCGCAGGCCATGCATCAACCCTGGACCTCAACCATGGCAATTGAAGGCCAGGAGGGCTGGGGCGAGG
Source organism: Myotis davidii (assembly GCF_000327345.1). Classification (NCBI taxonomy): domain Eukaryota; kingdom Metazoa; phylum Chordata; class Mammalia; order Chiroptera; family Vespertilionidae; genus Myotis; species Myotis davidii. The sequence goes on along the minus strand of NW_006284353.1, from coordinate 22,434 downwards.
CCAGGCAGCAACCGTGACACCCACCATGGCAATTGAACTGCAGGATGGCTGGGGCGCAAAGCAGGCTGCTTCCCTGGACCCAAACCATGGCGATTGGGAGTGGGAGGGCCGGAGCACAGGCCAGGCAGCAACCTCGGACCCCCTCCATGGACATTGGAGGGCAGGATGGCCTGCTTCCCTTGATCGCCATGGCGATCGGAGGGCAGGAGGGTGGTGTTGCACGGCAGGCAGAAACCGGAGAACCTCGAGTTCCTGGGTTGCTGGCTGGCCTGCTTCTGGGGATCACCATGGTGATCCGAGGGCGGGAGAGCCG
>NW_006284353.1:15888-21491 GCF_000327345.1 Myotis davidii | reverse complement strand
TGGGAAGGCCAGAGCGCAGGCAAGGCAGCAACCCTGGTGCCCCCGCCATGGCGATGGGAGGGCTGGAAGGCCCGTTCACAGGACAGGCTGCAACTTGGGACACCCGCCTTGGCATTTGAAGGGTGGGAGGGCCAGAGCGCAGGCCAGGCAACAACCCCGGACCCCTGCCATTGTGATGGGAGGGCAGCCTGGACGGAGTGCAGGCCAGGCAGCAACCCCGACCCCCACTATGGCCATCGAGGATTGTAGGGGCAGAGGGCAACCGAGGCCACAACCCCGGAACACCGCCATAGGACTCTAAGGGCAGGAGGGCCATGTCGCAGGCCATGAAGCAACCGCAGACCCCCACCATGGCACAGGAAGGAAGGGAGGGCTGTGCCACAGGCCAGGCAGCATCCCTGGACCCCCACCATGGTGATCAAGCACAGTAGGTCCAGAGCGCAACCCAGACCACAACCCCGGACCACCACCATGGCAAAGGGCGAGATGGCCTGGGTCCCTCGATCGTCATGGTGATAGGAGGGCAGGAGGGCATTGTTGCAGGCCAGGGAGCAACCACAAAACCCTGGGTGATGGGGTTGCTGGCTGGCCTGCTTCCAGCGATCGCCATGGTGATGGGTGGGTGGGAGGCCAGAACGCAGGCCAGGCAGCATCCCCACGCCCCAGCCATGATGTTGGGAGAGCAGGAGAGCCCAAGCGCAAGCCAGGCAGCAAGCCCGGAACCCCACCATGGCGATCGAGGGTGGAGGGTCCGGATCGCAACTCAGCCCGCAACCTCAGACCCCTGCCATGGCAATCAAAGGGCAGGAGGGCCTAGGGGAAGGCCAGGCTGCAACCCCGAACACACACCATGGCAACTGAGGGCGGGAATGCCGGAGCACAGGCCAGGGATCAACCCAGGACGCCCACCATGACGATCATAGGCGGTAGGGCCGGAGCTCAGACCAGTAAGCAATCCTGGACTCCCACCATGGCGATCGTAGGCGGGATGGCCGGAGCACAGGCCAAGAAGCAACCCCGGAAACCTGCCATAGCCATCGGGGGTTGGGAGGGCCACAGTGCATTCCATGCATCAACCCCGGACCCCCACCATGGCAATCGAAGGGCTGGAGGGCCGGGGCGCAGGCCAGGAAGCACCCGCGGACATCCACCATGGCAATCTTAGGGGGGGATTGTCTGCATCCCTGATCGCCATGGTGATCGGAGGGTGGGAGGGTGGTGTTGCATGCCAGTTAGCAAATGTGGACCCCCGGGTGCCGGGGTTGCTGGCTGGCATGCTTCTGGCAATCACCATGGCAATCGGAGTGAGGTAAAGCCAGAGTGCAGGCTAGGCAGCAACCCCGGACACCCCGCCATGGGGATGTGAGGGCTGGAAGGCCGGTGCACAGGACAGGCAGCAACTCTGGACACCTGCAATGGCAATAGAATGGCGTGAGGGCCAGAGTGCAGGCCAGACAACAACCCCGGACACCCGTCATGGCGATGGGAGGGTGTGCTGTCCAGAGCGCAGCCCAGGCATCAACTCTGGACCCCCTACATGGCAATCGCAAGGCGGGATTGCCTGCATCCCACGATCGCCATGGTTATCGGAGGATGGGAGGGCGGTATTGCAGGCCAGGTGGCAACCACGAACACCCGGGTGCCGGGATTGCTGGCTGGCCTGCTTCAAAGGGCAGGATGACCTGCATCCCTTGATCACCATGGCAATTGAAGGATAGGAGAGCTGGAGCGGAGGCCAGGCAGAAAACCCAGATCCCTCCATGGCGATCGAAGGAGGGAGGGCCAGAGTGGAGGCCACGCATCATCCCCGGTGTTCTAGACAACAGGCTCTTCACCAGCAGTGACCAGGCTATATTTATCTCTAAATCCTTTACAACAGGTAAAACAGGTCATGCACATAGCCAAAGCTTAGGAAATATTTGTAGAATTGAATTTAGCCGGCGTCCCTCGATTGCCATGGTGGTCGGAGTGCAGGTGGGCCATGTTGCAGGCCAGGCATCAACCGCAGAACCCTGGGGGCCAGGGATGCTGGCTGGCCTGTTTCTGGGGATCGCCATGGCGATCAGAGGTTTGCAGGGCCTGAGCGCAAGCCAGGCAGCAACCCCGGACACCAACCATGGCGATCGAGGGCGGGAGGGCCAGGGTGCAGGCTAGGAAGCACCTGCGGACATCTACCATGGCAATCTTATGGCAGGATTGCCTGCATTCCTGGATAACCATGGTGATTGGGGGGCAGGAGGGTGGTTTTGCAAGCCAGTCAGTAACCGCGGGCCCCAGGATGCTGGGGTTGCTAGCTCGGGACACCGGCCATGGCAACAGAAGGACGAGAGGGCCTGCCTCCTTTGATCACCATGGCGATCGGAGGGCGGTGTTGCAGGCAAGGCAGCAACCACGGGCCCCAACATGGCAATCGAAGGGCCGGATGGCCTCCATCCCTCAATCGCCATTACATTCAAAGGGTGGGAGTGTGGTGTTGCAGGCCAAGGCAGGAACCACGGACCCCCAACATGGAAATCGAAGGGCAGGATGACCTGCATCCCTTGATCACCATGGCAATTGAAGGATAGGAGAGCTGGAGCGGAGGCCAGGCAGAAAACCCAGATCCCTCCATGGCGATCGAAGGAGGGAGGGCCAGAGTGGAGGCCACGCATCATCCCCGGACACCAACCATGGCAATCAAAGAGCAGAATGGAATGCATCCTTAATCGCCATCGTGATCAGAGGGCGGGAGTGCGGTGTTGCATGCTAGGCAGCAAACACGGAACCCCGACTGCCGGGGTTGCTGGCTGGCCTGTTTCCGGCGATAGCCATGGTGATCGGAGGGCGGGATGGTCAGACCACAAGCCAGGCAGCAACCCAGTACCCCCAGCATGGAGATCGAAGGTGGAAGAGCCCGAGCACAGGCCAGGGAGCAACCCCGGAACCCCACCATGGACATTGGAGGGTGGGAGGGCCAGAGTGCACGCCATGAATCAACCCCAGAACCCCACCATGGCCATCGAAGAATGGGAGGGTCGGGGCGCAGGCCAAGCAGCAACCACAGATCCCCACCATGGCCATCGAAGGGTGAGATGGCTGGAGCACAATCGAGTTTTCAAACCTCAGACCCCCATGGTGATGGGAGGCCAGGCAGGCAGGAGTGCAGCCCAGGCATCAACCCCGGATCCCCAACATGGCAATCAAAGGCCGAGATGGCCTGCTTCCCTCGTTCGCCATGGCGGTTGGAGGGCAGGAGGGCGGTATTGCAGGTCAGGCAGAAACAGCGGCCACCCGAGTGCCGAGGTTGCTGGCTGGCCTGCTTCCGGCGATCGCCATGTTGATCAGAGGGTGGGCGGGCCAGAGTGCAGGGCAGGCATCAACCCCAGACCCCCACCATGGCTATCGAGGGTGGGAGGGAAGGAGCGCAACCCAGCCTGCAACCACAGACCTCCACTATGGCAATCTAAGGGAACGAGGGCCAGAGTGCAAGTCAGGCAGAAACCCCAGATCCCCACCATGGCGATCATAGGCGGGATGGCCGGAGCACAGCCCAGGGATCATCCCTGGACCCCTGCCATGGACATTGGAGGGTGGGAGGGGCAGAGCACACACCATGAATCAACACTGGAACTCCCCCATGGAAATTGAAGAGAGGTAGGTCAGGGGTGCAGGCCAGGCAGCAACCTTGGACCCGGCCATGGCAATCAAAGGGCGTAGGGCCAGGGAGCAGGCCAGGCAGCAACCCTGGATCCCCACAATGGTGATCGAGGGCAGGAGGGCTGGAACGCCAGCCAGGAAGCAACTCCGGACACCACCATGGCAATCGTAGGCAGTAGGGACGGAGCGCAGGCCAGGCAGCAACCTTGGACCCGGCCATGGCAATCAAAGGGCGTAGGGCCAGGGAGCAGGCCAGGCAGCAACCCTGGATCCCCACAATGGTGATCGAGGGCAGGAGGGCTGGAACGCCAGGCCAGGCAGCAACCCCAGACCCCTGCCATGGCGATCGTAAGTGGGAGGCCTGGAGCGCAGGCCAGGCAGCCACCACCAACACACACCATGGAGTTCGTAGGTGGTTGGGCCAGAGCGCAGGCAAAGAAGCAACCCCGGACACCCGCCATGGCCATAGGAGTGTGGGAGGGCCAGAAAGCAGGTCTTGCATAAAGCGCGGACACGCAATATAGCAGTCAAAGGGTGGGATGGCCGGGGTGCAGGTCCGGCAGGACCAGAGGACATCCACCATGGCAATCTTAGTGTGGAATTGCCTGTATCCCTGGATTGCCATGGTGATCAGAGGGTGGGAGGGGGTGTTGCACGCCAGTCAGCAACCGCGGACCCCCGGATGCTGGGGTTGCTGGCAGGTCTGCTTGAGGTGATCGCCATGTTGATCGGAAGGCGGGAGGGACAGAGTTCAGGACAGGCAGCAACCGCGGACCATCACCATGGCAATCGAATGGAGGGAGGGCCTTGGCCCAGAACAGGCAGCAACCCCTGAGCCCCACCATGGCAACCGAAAGGCGGGAGGGCCTGCCTGCCTTGATCACCATGGCAATCGGAGGGCGGTGTTGCAGGCCAGGTAGAAACCACGGGCCCCAACATGGCGATCGAAGGGCGGGATGGCCTCCATCCCTCGATCGCCATGGCTATGGAAGGGCAGTTGTGCGGTGTTGCTGGCCAGGCAGCAACCGCGGACCCCCACCATGGCGATCAGAGGCCGGGAGTCCTGGGCGCAGGACAGGCAGCACACCCTGAACCCGCCCCATGGCAATCGAGGGCAGCAGGGCCAGAGTGCAGGCGAGGCATCAAGCCCTAACCCCAACCATGGCAACCGAAGGGCAAGAGGGCCTTCCTCTCATGACCGCCATTGCGATCAGAGGGGGCTGTTTCAGGCTAGGTAGCAACTGCAGACCCCCAACATGGCAATTGAAGGGAGAGATGGCCAGAATCCCTCGATTGCCATGGGGATCAGAGGGCGGGAGTGCGGTGTTGCAGGCCAGGCAGCAACCGCGGAGCCCCACCATGGCAATCGAAGGGCAGGAGGGCTGGGGCGCAGGACAGGCTGCAACTCCGGACCCCCACCATAGCGATCCAGGGTGGGAGGGCAGGAGCGCAGGCCAGACAGCAATCCCGGACCCCCACCATGGTGATCGTATTCAGGAGGGCCAGAGCGCATGTCAGGCAGCCACCACGGACCCACACGAGGTGATCAAAGGCAGGAGGGCTGGAGCACAAGCCAGGAAACAACCCTGGACCCCCAACATGGAAATCAAAGGGCGGGATGGCATGCATCCCTCGATCCCCATCGCGATCGGAAGGTGGTAGTGCGGTGTTGCAGTCCAGGCTGCAACTGTGGACCCCCGGCTTCCGGGGTTGCTGACTGGCCTGTTTCCAGCAATAGCCATGTTGATCGGAGGGCGGGAGGGCTAAAGCGCAAGCCAGGCAGCAACCCAGGACCCCCAGGATGGCGTTTGAGGGCGGAAGGGCCCGAGCACAGACCAAGAAGCAAGCCCGCAACCCTGCCATGGACATTGGAGGGCGGGAGGGCCAGAGCGCACACCATGAATCAACCCCGAATACCCACCTTGGCAATCGAAGGGCGGGAGGGCTGGGGCGCAGGCCAGGCAGCC
>NW_006284353.1:2309-15862 GCF_000327345.1 Myotis davidii | reverse complement strand
ACCCCCACCATGGCCATCAAAGGGCGGGAGGGCCAGAGCGCAACACAGGCATCAACTCCGAACCCCAACCATGGCCATGGGAGGGCGGGCTGGCCGGAGCGCAGCCCAGGCATCAACCCTGGATGACCAACATGGCAATCAAAGGTCGAGATGGGCTGCTTCCCTCGATCACCATGGCGATTGGAGGGCAGGAGGGCGGTGTTGCATGCCAGGCAGCAACCACAGACCCCCAACTTGGCAGTCGAAGGGCAGGATGGCCTGCATCCTTCGATCACCATGGCAATCGAAGGGCGGGAGGGCTGGAGCTCATGTCAGGCAGCCACCAGGGACCCACACCATGGCTCTCAAAGGCAGGAGGGCAGGAGCACAGGCCATTAAGCAACCCTATTCACCCAACATGGCAATCAAAGGATGAGATGGCCTGCTTTCCTCGATTGCCATGGCAATTTTAGGGCAGGAGAGCCGGGGCGGAGGCCGGGCAAAACCCCGATCCGCACCATGGCGATCAACGGTGGGAAGGCCGGAGCACAGGCCAAGAATCAACCCTGGAACCCCAACATGGCAATCGAAGGGCGGGATGGCCCGCATCCCTCGATTGCCATGGCGATCGGAGGGCGGGACTCTGGTGTTGCAGACCAGGCAGCAACCACGGACCCTGGGTGCCTGGGTTTTTGGCTGACTTGTTTCCGGCAATCACCATGGCGATCGGAGGCCGGGGGTCCCGAGCGCCGGCCTGACAGCAACTCTGGACACCCGCCATGGCGATCGTAGGTGGATGAGCGGAGCGCAGGTCAGGCAGCCACCATGGACCCCCAATATGGCAATCATAGGCGGGAGGGTGGTGTTGCAAGCCAGTCAGCAACCGCAGACTCCCGGATGCTGGGGTTGCTGGCTGGTCTGCTTGAGGTGATCGCCATGTCAATCGGAGGGTGGGAGGGACAGAGTGCAGGACAGGCAGCAATCCCCGACCCCCATGATGGCAACCGAAAGGCGGGAGGTCCTGCCTGGCTTGGTCGCCATTCCATTCGCAGGGTGGTATTGCAGGCCAGGCAGCAACCACTGGCCCCAACATGGCAATCGAAGGGCGGGATGGCCTGCATCTCTTTATCGCCATGGCAATCGAAGGGCGGGAGAGCCGGGGCGGTGGCCAGGCAGCAACCCTGGATCCCCACCATAGTGATAGAGGGCGAGAGGGCCAGAGCGCAGGCCAGGCATCAACCCCGGACCCTCACAATGGTGATCAGAGGGCGGAAGGCGTGTGGCTCAGGACAGGCAGCAATCCCAGACCCCTGCTATGGCAATTGAGTGCCGGAGGGGCAGAATGCAGGCCAGGCTTCAAAACCCGACCCCACCATGGCAACCGAAAGGCGGGAGGGCCTGCCTCCCTTCATTGTCATGGCGATCTGAGAGGGGTTTTGTGGGACAGGCAGCAACTGCGGACCCCCAAGATGGCAATTGGAGGGCGGGAGTGCGTTGTTGCAGGCCAGGCAGCAACCTGGGCCCCCGGTTGCCGGGTTGCTGGCTGGCCGGCCTCCAGTGATTGTCATGTGTATCGGAGGATGGGAGGGCCAGAGCGCAGGTCAGGCATCAAACCTAGATCCTCACCCTGAAGATCAGAGCACAGGAGGGTTCGGGGCGCAGGCCAGACAGCCACCACGGACTCCCACCATGGCAATCAAAGGGCGGGAAGGCCAGGTTGCAGGCCAGGCAGCAACTGTGGACTCCCACCATGGCAATCGAAGGGCTGGAGGGCCCAGGCTCAAGCCAGGCATATACCCCGGACCCCCACAATGGTGATCGAGGGTGGGAAGGATGGAGCGCAACACAGCCCGCAACCACGGACCCCACCATAGCAATCGAAGGGCGGGTGGCCCGGAGTGCAACCCATGTCCCAACCCCAGACACCGCCATGGCAATCGAGGGTGGGAGGTCCTGACTACCTTGATCACCATTGCAAATGGAGGGCGGTGTAGCAGGCTAGGCAGCAACTGTGGAACTCCAACAGGGCAATCAAAGGGCGGGATGGCCTGCATCCCTCGATCACCAAGGCAATCAAATGGGGAGGTGCCCTGGCGGAGGCCAGGCAAAAACCCCGGATACCCACCATGGTGATCAAGGGCGGGAGGGCCGTAGCACAGACCTGGAAGCAACCCTGGACACACAACATGGCCATTGGAGGGCAGGAGGGCCAGGGCGCAAGGGAGGCAGCAACCATGGACCACCACCACGGCAATCGAAGGGCGGGATGGCCTACGTCCCTGGATCGCCATGGCAATTGCAGGGCGGGAGGGCAGTGTTGCAGGCCAGGCAGCAACTGGGGATCCCAGGGTGCAGGGGTGGCTGGCTGGCATGCTTCCAGTGATCACCATGTGTATCGGAGTGTGGAGGGCCATAGCGCAGGCCATGCATTAACCCCGTACACCCACCATGGCAATCGAAGGGAGGGAGTCCAGGGGCGAGTCCAGGCAGCAACCGCTGACCACCACAAGGGCCATCATAGGGCTGTAGGGCCAGAGCACAGGCCATGCATCAACCCCGGACCCCTACCATAGAAATTGAAGGGTGGGAGGGCAGGGGTACAGGCCAGGAAGCAACCCCGGACCCCCACCATTGTGATTGAGGGAGGGATTGCCTGTGTCCCTTGATCGCCATGGCGATTGCAGAACGTGAGGGCAGGTTTGCTGGCTGTCCTGCTTCCAGCGTTCGCCATGGAGATCATTGGGCGGGAGGGCCAGAGCGCAACCCAGGCCGCAACCCCGAACCCCTGCCATGGCAATTTAAGGGCAGGAGGGCTGGGGCACAGGCCATGCATCAACCCAGACCCCAGCATGGTAATCAAAGAGTGGGAGGGCAGGTGAACAGGCCAGGCAGCAACCGCGGACCCCACCATGGCAATCCCAGGGTGGGATGGCTTGCGACCCTCTATCCCCATGGTGATCGGAGGGCAGGGGTCCAGAGCACAAGCCAAGCAGCAAGCCCGGACACCCACCATGGTGATGGAGGGCGGGAAGGTCGGAGCACAGGCCAGGCAACAACCTGGGACCCTCAACATGGCAATCGAAGAGCGGGATTGCCTGCGTCCCTCGATCCCCATGGCGAACAGAGGGCATGAGGGCGGTGTTTGAGGCCAGGAAGAAACCACGGAACCCCGGGTACCCGAGTTGGTTGCTGGCCTGCTTCTGGCGATCATCATGGCCATGGCGATCGCAGAGTGGGAGGGTGGTGTTGCAGGCCAGGCAGCAACCCCAGACCCCACCATGCAATCGAGGGTGGGAGGGCCGGAGCTAAACCCTCCCACCCTTTGATTGCCATGGAAGGGGTCCGAGTTTGCGGCCTGGGTTGCGCTCTGGTCCTTCCACACTCCAGTTGCCAGAAGCAGGCCAACAAGCAACCCAGACACCCGGGTGTCCTGGTTTACTGCCTGGCCTGCAACCCCGCCCTCCTGCTCTGCAATCGCCATGGCGAACAAGGGACACAGGCACTTCCGCAATTCAATTGCCCTGTTCGGGGTCCATGGTTGATGCCTGAGCTGCGTTCCGGTCTGCCTGCCCTCTATCGCCATGGTCGGGGTCCAGGGTTGTTTCCTGCCTGTGCCCTGGACCTCCCGCCCTTTGATTACAATGGTGGGGTTCCTCAGTTGCTGTTTGGCCTATGCCCCGGCCCTCCTGCCCTTCGATTGCCATGGTGGGGGTCCGGGATTACTGCCTGCCCTGTGCCCCAGCACTCTTGCCCTTCGATTCCCATGGTGGGGTTCTGGGGTTGATGCATGGCCTACAACACCAGCCTCCCACCTTCCAATCGCCATGGCGATCGAGGGACACAAGTCATCCCACCCTTCGAATGCCATGGTTGGGGTCCTTGTTTTCTGCCTTACCTGCGCCCCGACCTTCCCGACCATCAATTGCCATGGTGGGGTCCGGTGTTGTGGCAAGGATTGCGCTCCGGCCCTCCCGCCCTTGATCACCATGATGGGGATCCGGGGTTGCTGCCTGCCTGCGCTCTGGCCCTCTTGCCCTTCAATTGCCATGGTGGGGGTCCAGGGTTGATACATGGCCTGCGCTCTTGCCCTCCCCCCCCCTCTGATCGCCACGGTGTCTCTGGAAGCTGGCCAGCCAGCAACCCAGGCACCCGGGGGTCCGTGGTTGCTGCCTAGCCTGCAAACCGCCCTCCCGCCCTCTGATCGCCATGACAATTGAAGGATGCAGGCCATTCCACCCTTCGATTGCCAGTGAATCCACAGGCCGATGCTCCATTCACTGAGTGCTGCCTGGCCTGTGCCCCGGCACTCCCGCCCTTCGATTGCCATGGTGGGGGTCCGGGATTACTGCCTGCCCTGCACCCCGGCACCCGGGGACCCATGGTTGCTACCTGGCCTGCAACACTGCACTCCCTTCCTCTGATTGCCATGACGATCGAGGGATGCAGGCCATCCCGCCCCTTGATTGCCATGTTGGGGGTCCAGGGTGGCTTCCTGGCCTGTGCTCTGGCCCCCCCGCCCTTGATCTCCATGGTGGAGATCCGGGTTTGCTGCCATGCCTCCTCCCCGGCTCTCCCGCCCTTCAATTGCCATCCCGATCAAGGGATGCACATCATCCCGCCAATGGATTGCCATCTTGGTGGTCTGGGGTTGCAACCTGGACTGCGCCCCGGCCCTCCCTCCCTTTGATTGCCATGGCAGGGGTCCGAGGTTGCAGGCTGGGTTGTGCTCATTCCCTCCCACCCTCGATCGCCATGGTGGGGGTCCAGGGTTGATGCCTGACCTGCGCTTCTGGCCTTCTTACCCTCCGATCCACATGGCGGTCGCCGGAAGCTGGCCAGCCAGCAACCCCGGCACCTGGGTGTCTGCGGTTGCTGCCTGGTCTGCAATACTGCATTCCGGCTGTCCGATAGTCCGCAGGTGCTGCCTGGCCTGTGCCAGGCCCTTCGCACTCTGATCGCTATGGGGGGATATGGGATTGCTCCCTGGACTGCGCCCCTGCCCTCCTGCCCTTCTATTGCCATTGGTGGGAGTCCATGGTTGCTGCCTGGCCTGAAACACCCCCCTCAGATTGCCATGGCGATCAAGAAAGGCAGGGCATCCTGCCTTTTGGTTGCCATGGTGGGGGTCGGGTGTGGATGCCAGGCCTGCGTCTGGCCCTCCCGCCCTCGATTGCAATGGCGGGACTCGAGGGTTGCTGCCTGTCCTGTGCCTTGGCGCTTCCGCTCTATGATCGCCATGCTGGGTATCCAGGGTTGATGACTGGCCTGCGCTGAAGCCCTTCCGCACTCGTTCACTATGGTAGGGTTCTGGGGTCCGTGGTGGCTGTCTGGCCTTCGCCCCGGGTCTCCCGCCCTTCGATTTCCATGGTGGGAACCCAGGGTTGATTCATGGCGTGCGCTCTGGCCGTCCTACCCTCCAATGTCCATGACGGGGGTCCAGGGTTGCTTCTTGGCCTGTGCTCTGGCCCTCCCATCCTTGATTGCCATGGTGGGGATGGGGTTTGCTGCCTGGCCTCCATCCCAGCCTCCAGCCCTTCGATTGCCATGGCGATCAAGGGATGCCGGACATCCCACCCTTCGATTGCCATGGTGGGGTCCGTGGTGGCTCTCTGGCCTGCAACACCCAACTCCCGCCCTCCAATCGCCATGGATGTTGAGGGATGCAGACCATCCCGCCCTTCGATTGCCATGTTGGGGTCCATGGTGCTGCATGGCCTGCAACACCCCCCTCTGATCTCCATGGCAATCAAAGGAGTCATGCCCTCCCGCCTCTCGGTTCCCATGGTCGGGGTTGGATGTTGATGCCTGGCCTGCATTCTGGCCCTGCTGCCCTCAATTGTCATGGTGGGGTTCTGCGGTTGCTGCCTATTCTGAACCCCAGCCCTCCCACCCTTCGATTGCAATGTTGGGGGCCCGTGGTTGCTGCCTGGCCTGCAACACCATACTCCCGCCTTCTGATCGACATGGTCATCTCGCCATTTGATGGTCATGTTGAGGGTCCGGGGTTGCTACCTGACCTGCAATACTGCACTCCCGCCCTTCGTTCGCCATGGCAATCGAGGGATGGAGGCCATCCCACTCTTCGATTGCCATGTTCGGGCCTGCAGTTGCTGCCTGGCCTGCAACACCATCCTCCGATCGCCAGGGCGATCCAGGGAGGTGGGCCCTCGGCCCTTGGGTTACCATGGTGGGTGTCCAGAGTTCCTGCCTGTCCTGAGCCATAAACCCCAGCATCCTGGGGTCTGCGGTTACTGACTGGCTTGCAAAACTGCCCTCTCACCCTCCGATCACCATGGCGATCCAGGGATGCAGGCAATCCCGCCCTAAGATTGCCATGGTGGATGTCCGCGCCATGCTGGGTATCCAGGGTTGATGACTGGCCTGCGCTGAAGCCCTTCCGCACTCGTTCACTATGGTAGGGTTCTGGGGTTGCTGCCTGGCCTCCGCCCTGGCTCTCTAGTCCTTCGATTGCCATGGCAATCCAGGGATGCAGGCCATCCCGCCCTTTGATTGCCATGTTGGGGGTCCGCGATTGCTGCCTTTCCTGCAACACCCACTCCCGCACTTTGATCGCCATGGTGATCTAGGGATGGAGGCCATCCCGCCCTTTGATTGCCATGTTGGGGGTCCGCGATTGCTGCCTTTCCTGCAACACCCACTCCCGCACTTTGATCGCCATGGTGATCTAGGGATGGAGGCCATCCCGCCCTTTGATTGCCATGTTGGGGCCTGTGGTTGCTGCCTTGCTTGCAACACCGTCCTCCGATCGCCATGGCGATCAAGGGAGGCCAGCCCTCCCGCCCTTCAGTTGCCATGAAGGGGGTCAGGGGTTTATACCTGGCCTGCGCTCTGGCCCTGCCACCCTCGATTGCCATGGTGGGTGTCCAGGGTTGCTGCCTGTCCTGCGCTCTGTCCCTCCTGCTCTCCAATTGACATGGCGATCGCCTGAAGTAGACCAGCCAGCAACCCCAGAATCCTGGGTTCCGAGGATGCTGACTGGCTTGCAACACCGCTCTCCCTCCCTCCGATTGCCATGGCAATCAAGGGATGCAGGCAATCGCGCCCTACGATTGCCATGGTGGATGTCCGCAGGTGCTCCCTGGCTTGTGTCCCGGCCCTCCAGCCTTTCGATTGCCATGGTGGGGGTCCGGGGTTGACGCATGGCTTGCGCTGTGGCCCTCCCAACTTCTGATGGCCATGGCGATGTTCCGGGGTTGCTTCGTGGCCTGCGCTCCGGCCCTCCCACCTACGAACACCATGGTGGGGTCCAGGTTGCTGCCTGGTCTGCTTCCGGCCCTACCACCTACGATCGCCATGGTGGGCATTCTGGGTTGGTCCCTGGCCTGTGCTATGGCCCTCCAGCCCTTGATCCCCATAGGGAGGTCCGGGGTTGCAACCTGTCCAGTGCCTCGCCTCTCCTGCCCTATGATTGCCATGGCAGGGGTCCGAGGTTGTGGGCTGGGTTGCGCTCCTTCCCTCCTGCCCTTGATCGCCATGGTGGGGGCCTGGGGGTGATGCCTGTCCTGCTCTCATGCCCTCCAACCCTCCGATCCATATGGCGATCGCCAGAAGCCGGCCAGCCAGCAACCCCTGCACCCGGGGGTCCGAGGTTCCTGCCTGGCCTGCAATACCGCCCTCCCGCCCTCCAATCGCCATGGCGATTGAGGGACGCAGGCAATCCCGCCCTTCGATTGCCATGTTGGGGGACAAGGGTTGATGCCTGGTCTGTGCTTATGACAGCACACCCTCCCATCGCCATGATGGGTGCCTGGGGTTGCGGCTTGGCCTGCGCCTTGGCCTTCCCACCCTTCGATGCCATGGTGGTAGTACGCTGTTGCTGCCAGGCCTGCGCCCCGGCCCTCCCGCCCTTTGATTACCATGGTGTGGGTATCGGGTTGCTGCCTGGCTTGTGCCCCATCCCTCCTGCACTTCTATTGCCTTGGGTGGGGGTCCGTGGTTGCTGCCTGGCCTGCAACATCCCCCTCCGACCGCCATGGTGATCAAGAAAGGCAGGCTCTCCCGCCTTTCGGTTGCCACATTGGGGGTCAGGTATTGATGCCTGGCATGCGTTCTGACCCTCCTGCCCTCGATTGCGATGGTGGGAATCCAGGGTTGCTGCCTGTCCTGCGCCTTGGCCCTTTCGCTCTCTGATCGCCATGGTGGGTATCCTGGGTTGATGTCAGGCCTGCGCTCTGGCCCTCCTGCACTTGATCGCTAAGGTGGAGATCCGCAGTTGCTCTCTGGCCTCCGCCCAGGCTCTCCAGTCCTTCAATTGCCATGGCTATCCAGGGATGCAGGCCAACCAGCCCTTCGATTGCCATGTTGGGGACCTGTGGTTGCAGCCTTGCCTGCACACCGCCCTCCCGCCATCCGATCAACATGACCATCCAGGGCTGCAAGGCAAGCCCACCCTAAGATTGCCATGGTGGATTTCCACGGGTGCTGCCTGGCCTGTGCCCTGGCCCTCCAACCCTTAGATTGCCATGGAGGGTGTCCGGGGTTGATGCATGGCATGCGCTGTGGCCTTCCAAATCTCCGATGACCATGGCGGGGTTCCGGGGTTGCTTCCTTGCCTGCACTCTGGCTCTCCCGCTTACCAATGCCATGGTGGGCGACTGGGGTTCCTGAGTGGTCTGCGCTCAGGCCCTCTCGCCTACGATCGCAATCTTGGGCATGCTGGGTTTCTCCTTGGCCTATGCTCCAGTCCTCCAGCTCTCGAACGCCATGGTTGGGGTCCGGGATTGCAGCCTGGCCTGGGCCCCAGCCCTCCCGCCCTTTGATTGCCAAGGCGGGGGACTGAGGTTGCGGTTTGGCCTGCTCTCTGGCTCTGCCATACTCCGATGGCCATGATGGAGGTCCAGGGTAGATTCCTGGCCTGCGCTCCAGACCTCCTGCCTTCGATAGCCATGGTGGGGGTCCGGGGTTGCTGCCTGGCCTGCTCCCGGCCCTCCCGCCATTTGATTGCCATTCCCGCCCTCCAATCTCCATGGCGATCCAAGGATGCTGGCAATCCCGCCCTAAGATTGGCATGGTGGATATCCATGGGTGCTGCCTGACCGGTGCCCTGGTCCCCGAGCCCTTCGATTGCCATGGTGGGAGTCTGGAGTTGATGCTGGCACGCGCTGTGGCCCTGCCACCCTCCGATGGCCATGGCGGGGTTTCGGGGTTGCTGCCTTTCCTCCGCCACGGGCTTTCGGCCCTCTGATCACCATGGTGGGGATCTGGGGTTGATACCTGGCCTGCGCTCTTGCCCTCCCACCGTCGGATCGCCATCGTTGGCTTCTGTGGTTGCTGCCTGGCCTGCAATACTGCCCTCCCGCCCTTTGATTACCATGGTGTGGTTCTGTGGTGGCTGTCTGGCCTGTGCCCCCGCCTTCCCGTACTTCGATCGCGATTTTTGGGGTCCGGGGTTGATGCCTTGGTTGCACTCTCGCCCTCCCGCCCTTCTATGGCCATTGTGGGGGTCTGGGGTTGCTGCCTGTCCTGCAACACCAAACTGCCACCTTCCAATCGACATGGCGATCAAGGGATTGGGGCCATCTCGCCCTTTGATTGTCATGTTGGGGGTCCGCAGTTGCTGCCTGGCCTGCAATACTGCCCTCCCGCCCTTTGGTTGACATGGTGGCGGTCGCAGGTTGATGCCTTGCCTGCGCTCTGGAAGTGCTGCACTCGATTGCCATGGCGGGGGGCCAGGGTTGCTGCCTGGCATTCGCCCAGGCCCTCCCACCTTTTGATTGCCATGGTGGGAGTTCGCGGTTTCTGCCTGTCCTGCGCTCTCCACATCACACCCTCCAATCAACATGGCGATCGCTGGAAGCAGACCAGCCAGCAACCCCAGCATCCAGAGGTCCGCAGTTGCTAACTGGCATGCAACAACCCCCTCCCACCCTCCTATCGCCATGTCGTTCGAGGGATCCAGGTAATCCCGCCCTTCCGACTGCCATGGTGGATGTCCGCCGGTGCTGCCTGACTTGCGCCCCGGCCCTCCAGCCCTTTGACTGCCATGGTGCATTTCCGAGCTTGATGCATGACCTGTTTTCTGGCCCTCCCACACTCCAATGACCATGGCAGATGTCTGGAGATGCTTCCTGACCTGTGCTCCGGCCCAACCACCTACAATCGCCATGGTGTGGGTCTGTGGTGGCTGCCTGGCCTGCGCTCCAGCCCTCCCACCTATGATCGCCATGGTGGGGGTCTGGGGTTGCTGCCTGGCCTGCGCTCTGGCCCTCCCGCCTACGACCACCATGGTGGGGGTCTGGAGTTGCTTCCTATACATCGCTCTGGCCCTCCCGCCCTCGATCGCCATAGTGTGGGTCCGGGTTGCTGCCTGGCCTGTGTCCTGGACCTCCGCCCTTTGATTGCCATAGCGGGGTTCCAAGGTTGCAGGCTGGTTTGCGCACGTTCCCTCCTGCCTTCGATCGCCATGGTGGAGGTTCTGGGTTGCTGCCTGGCCTGCACCCCAGCCCTACCTACCTTCGATTGCCAAAGGGGAGTTCCGTGGTTGGTTCATGGCTAGCGCTCTGCCCCTCCTGCCCTCCAATGTCCATGGCTGGGGTCCGGGGATGATCCCTGGGCTGCGCTCCGGCCCTTCGGCCTATGATCTCCATGGTGGGGTCCAGGGTTGCTGCCTGATATGCGCTCTGGCCCTCCTTCCCTTAGATAGCCATGGCGGAGGTCCGTGGTTGCGGGCTGGGTGGCGCTCCTTCCCTCCCACCCTCGATAGCCATGGTGGAGGTCTGGGGTTGATGCCTGGCCTGCACTCTGGCCCTCCTGACCTCTGATCCACATGGCGATCGCTGGAAGCAGGCCAGCCAAGAACCCCGGCACCCGGGTGTCCGCGGTTGCTGCCTGACCTGCAATACGGCCCTCCTGCCCTCCAAGCGTCATGGCGATCTAGGGAAGCAGGCCATATCGCCCTTCGCCCTTCATTTGCCATGTTGCAGATCAGGGTTGATGCCTCGGCTGCGCTCTGGCCAGCCAGCCCTCCCATGGACATGGTGGTGGTCCGGGGTTGAAACCTGGGTTGCACTCTGGCCCTCTCACCCTTCGATGGCCATGGTGGGGTTCTGTGGTTGCTGCCTGGCCTTCACCCTGGCCGTCACGTCCTCCAATGTTCATGGCGGGGTCCGGGGTTGCTCCCTGGCCTGTGCTTGGGCCCTTCCACCCTCGATCGCCATGCTGGGGGCCTTGGGTTGCTGAAAGGCTTGCGCTCTGGCCCTCCTGTCCTCCGATTGCCATGGCTGTCACCGGAAGCAGGCCAGCCAGAAACCCCGGCAGCCGGGCGTCCGCGGTTGCTGCCTGGCTTGCAAAACCGCCCTCCCACCCTCCGATCACCATGGCGATCCAGGGATGCAGGCAATCCTGCCCTAAGATTGCCATGGTGGATGTCCGCAGGTGCTGCCTGGCCTGCACCCAGGCCCTCCCGCCCTCCAATCGCTATGGGGGGTTATGGGGTTGCTGCCTAGCCTGCACCCCAGCCCTACCGCCCTTCTATTGCCATTGTTGGGAGTCCGTGGTTGCTGCTTGGCCTGAAACACCCGCCTCCGATCTCCATGGCAATCAAAAAAGGCAGGCCATCCCGCCTTTCAGTTGCCATGGTCGGGTTCAGGTGTTGATGCCTGGTTTGCGTTCTGGCCCTCCTGCCCTCTATTGCAATGGCGGGCCTTGAGTGTTGCTGCCAGTCCTGCACCTCAGCGCTTCCTCTCTCTGGTCTCCATGGTGGGTATCCGGGGTTGATTCCTGGCCTGTGCTGAAGCCCTCCCGCACTCGATCGGTATGGTGGGGTTCCGGGGTTGCTGCCTGGCCTTCGCCCTGGCTCTCCAGTCCTTCTATTGCCATGGTGATCCAGGGGTGCAGGCCATCCCTACCTTCGATTGCCATGTTGGGGTTTCCCAGTTGCTTCCTGGCCTGCAACACAACCCTCCGATTGCCATTGCAATCAAGGCAGGCAGGTCCTCCTGCATTTCGGTTGCCATGGTGGGGGTCCGTTGTTGATGCCAGGGCTGCGTTCTGGCCCTCCTGCCTTCGATCGCCATGGTGGGGGTCCGGGGTTGCTGTCTGGCCCTTGCACTGGTTTCCCACCCTTCCATTGCTATGGCGATCGAGGGATAAAGGCCATCTCACCATTCGATTGCCATGGTGGGGGTCCGTGGTTGCTGCCTGGCCTGCAATACTGCACTGCCACCCTCTGACCGCCATGGTGATTGAGGGATGCAGGCCATCCCCCCCTCGATTGCCATGTTGGGGGTCTGTGGTTGCTGCCAGGCCTGCAACACCGCCCCCCGTTCGCCATGGCGATCAAGGGGGCAGGCTCTCCTGCCCTTCTGTTGCCATGGTCAGGGTTGGGTGTTGATGCCTGGCCTGCGCTCTGTCCCTGCTGCCTCGATTGCCATGGCTGTGTCCAGGGTTGCTGCCTGACATGCGCCCAGGCCCTCCTACCCTTTTATTTCCATGGTGGTGGTCCACGGTTGCTGCCTGTCCTGCGCTCTGTCCCTCCCACCTTCCGATCGACATGGATATAACCGGAAGCTGACCAGCCAGCAACCCCAGCATCCGGGGGTCCGCAATTGCTGAGTGGGGTGCAACACTGCCCTCCCGCCCTCCGATTGCCATGGCGATCCAGGGATGCAGGCAATCTGCCCTATGATTGCCATGGTGGATGTCCGCAAGTGCTACCTGGCCTACGCTCTGGCACTCCCGCCCTTTGATTGCCATGGTGGTGGTCCGGGGTTGATGCATGACCTGCTCTCTGGCCTTCCAACAATTCCGATGGCCATGGAGGGTGTCCGGGGTTGCTTCCTGGCCTGTGCTCTTGCCCAACCACCTACAATCGCCATGATGTGGGTCCATCATGGCGGCCTGGCCTGCGCTCCAGCCCTCCCACCTCCGATCGCCATGATAGGGGTCCGGGGTTGCTGCTGGGCCTGCACTCCGGCCCTCCCACTCTCGATCGCCATGGTGGGGGTCTGGGGTTGCTGCCTGGCCTGCGCCCCAGCCCTCCTGCCCTTAGATTTTCATGGTGGGGGTCCGATGTTACAGGCTGGGTGCGCTCCTTCTCTCCCGCCCTCGATCGCCATGGTGAGGGTCCGGTGTTGATGTATGGCTTGCGCTCTGGATCTCTCAACCTCTAATGTCTTTGGTGGTGGTCCGGGGTTTCTGCCTGGCCTGTACACTGGTCCTTCAATCCTCGATTGCCATGGTGTGGGTCCGGGCTTGCTGCCCCCTGTGCCCCCAGGCCCTCCCGCCCTTTGATTGCCATGGTGGGGGTCCGAGGTTGATGCATGGCCTATAACACCACACTCCGGCCCTCCAATTGCTATGGCATTCGATGGACACAGGACATCTCACACTTCGATTGCCATGGTGAGGGTCCGGGGTTGATGCATGGCCTGTGCTCTGTACCTCTCAACCTCCAATGTTTATGGCGGCGTTCTGGGGTTGCTGCCTGGCCTGTGCATCGGCTCTCCCACCCTCAATCGCCATGGTGGGGTTCGGGGATGCTGCCTAGCCTCCGCTCAGCCCTTCCCACCCTCCGGTCGCATGGCGATCACCAGAAGCAGTCCGGCCAGCATCCC
>NW_006284353.1:0-1770 GCF_000327345.1 Myotis davidii | reverse complement strand
AGTCCGGGTGGCGGCCTGGCCTGCAACACGGCCCTCCCGCCCTCCAATCGCCATGGCGATCGAGGGATGCAGGCCCTCCCACCCTTCAGTTGCCATGGTGGGGGTCCGGGGTTGAAGCCTGGCCTGCGCTCTGGCCCTCCCCACCGCCGATTGCCATTGCGATATCCAGAAGCAGGCCAGGCAGCAACCTCAGGATCCTGTGTTCCGCAATTATTGCCTACCGTGCACACCGACCTACCGCCCTCCGATGGCCATGGTGGGGGCCCGAGGTTGCTGCCTGGCCTGCGCCCCGGACCTCCCACTCTCTGATTGCTATGGTGGGGTTCCGGGGTTGATGCATTGCCTGCACTGCAGCCCTTCGATCGCATGGTGTGGGTCCACGGTAGCTGCCTGGCCTTGCGCCCCAGGCCTCCCGAAATCTGATGGCCTTGGTGGGTGTCCGGGGTTGAGGACTGGACTGTCATCTGGCCCTCCAACTCTCTATTGCTATGGTGGAGGTCCAGGGTTGCTGCTGGGCCTGCGCTCTGGCCCTCCAGCCCTCCAATTGCCATGGGGATCGCCAGATGCAGGCCAGACAGCAACCCTGGCCGCTGGTGGTCCGCGGTTGCTACCTGGCCTGATACACCACCCTATGATCGCCATGGCAATTAAGGGAGGCAGGCCCTCCCGACCTCGATTGCCATGGTGGGAGTCCGCGGTTGTTGCGTGGCCTGTGCCTCGGCGCTCACACCTTCGATTGCCATGGAGCGGGTCCGGGGTTGATGCCTGGTCTGCGCTCTTGCCCTCTGGTCCTCTGATCGCCATGGCGATTGCCAGAAGCAGGCCAGCGAGCAACCCCAGCATCTGGGGGTCCGTAATTGCTGCCTGGCCTGAAAGACCACCCTCCAGCCCTCCAATCGCCCTGGCAATCAAGGGATGCAGGTCATACGGTCCTTTGATTGCCATGTTAGGGGTCCAGGATTGATGCCTGGGCTGCGCCCGGCCAGCCTGCCCTCCCACAGCCATGGAGGGGGTCAGGGGTTGATGCCTGGTCTGCGCTCGTGCCCTCCAGTCCTCTGATTGCCATGGCGATCGCCAGAAGCGGCCAGCCAGCAACCCCGGCATCTGGGGGTCCATAATTGCTGACTGGCCTGAAAGACCACCCTCCAGCCCTCTGATCGCCATGGCGATCAAGGGATGCAGGTAATACCGTCCTATGATTGCCATGGAGATCGAGGGATGCGGGCCATCCTGCTCTTCGATTACCATGTTAGGGTTCCAGAGTTCATTCCTGACCTGTGCTCCGGCCCTCCCACCCTTGATCGCCATGGTGGGGATCCTGGTTTGCTGCTTGGCCTCTGCCCCTGCTCTCAGCTCTTCGATTGCCCTGGAAATCAAGGGATGCGGGTCATCTTGCCAATCCATTGCCATGTTGGGGGTCCGTGGTTTCTGCCTGGCCTGCAACACTGCACTCTGCCCTCCAATCGCCATGGCGATTGAGGGGTGCAGGCCATCCCGCCTTTTGATTGCCATGTTGTGCATCCGCGGTTGTTGCCTGGCCTGTAACACCCCACTCCATGCCATGGCAATCAAGTGAGGCAGGCCCTCCCGCCTTTCAGTTCCCATGGTGTGGGTCGGGTGTTGATGCCTTGCCTGCGTTCTGGCCCTCCCGCCCTCGATTGCCATGGCGATGGTCCGGGGTTGCTGCGTTTCCTGTGCCACGGCCCTTCTGCCCTTTGATTGCCATGGCGGGGGTCTGAGGTTGTGGGCTGGGTTGCGCTCCTTCCCTCC
>NW_006284352.1:54262-67137 GCF_000327345.1 Myotis davidii | reverse complement strand
GAGACAGAGAAATGCAGGAGGTAGGAGAGGAGAGGGGGAGACTCAGAGAAACAGAAACAGACAGAGAGGAGGGTCCTCAGAGAGAGGCCTGGTGACTCTCAAATCAGAACAAGGTGGGCAGGCAGCCCTCACCCTCCCCCTCTCTCTCTAGGCCACTTGCCTGACAGACCCTCCCTCTCGGTGCAGCCAGGCCCCAGGGTGGCCTCAGGAGAGAATTTGACCCTCCTGTGTCAGTGCCAAAGCTGGAGGGACACTATCTTTCTGTCCAAGGAGGGGGCAGCTGGTCCCCCCTTGCGTCTGGGATCAAAGCACCGAGCTCGGCGGTACCAGGCAGAGTTCTCCATGAGTCCTGTGACCTCAGCCCACGGGGGTACCTACAGGTGCTACAGCTCACACAGCTCCTCCCCCTTCCTGCTGTCACTCCCCAGTGAGCCCCTGCAGCTCCTGATCTCAGGTGAGGGCCCCTGACCTGACTGCTGAGCTGTCAACTCAGGGTCCTGTCCCCAGAAGAAATATGGGCTGAATCTGGGGTGAGAGGCTCTAGGGATGGTCACCCCTAGGAGATCTTTTCTTTAGAGGCCTCTCATCCCATCCCTCCTTCTTCCCCTCACCTGGCTACTGGAGCAGTGGGATGGCCTCAGGGGCCACAGCACAGATGTAAGAGGGTGTCTGTGTGAAATGGGGTGCAGGCTCAGCTCAAGGCACTCACCCTCTTTCTGTTCTCATTTCCAGGTCCCTCTGGAAGCCCCAGCCCCCCACCCACAGGGCCCACCTCCACAGCTGGTGAGTCCCGGGGAGCTCTGCTCAGAGGGAGCACAGCCCACCCAGCAAGTCCTGAGAGTCGGTCAGGGGATCGAGTGACCCAGATCCTGAAGGACGGGCTTGTGTCTCAGGGTTTGAGGCTGGTGATGGGTGGCTTTGTCATGGCAGAGTGAGATGTGGGGGCGCAGGATGTGGAGGGTGAGGAGAGGAGAACACCCACCCTTCTTCCCCATCCTCATCCCTGGAGGCTCTAAAAATCGGTCTCTCCAACCCACGGGATCAGGTACACAGAGGGGCTGAGTGAGTCTTTGTTTGAAGGTGGTGGGTGCCTCAATGGGGGACAGAGGCTGAACCATGTGGGGGCTCAGTCACATCTGGATTTGCTGAATTGGACATGCTCTTTCACTGTCTGAGCCTCAGTGTCTCCAAGTGTAAAAGGAGAGCATCCTTGTCCAGAGCTTAGATTTCCTGTCAGTTCTGGCCCTGACCTTGTGGGAGAGGGCCTCACAGGGAAGCCCCCAGGACGTGATGGTATGGGGCCTGTCCCCTCTGTCTCAGTGACAGTGACACTACAGGGAGGGACAGGCAGGACAAGGGTCTGGGCACCTAGTCCTCCACCTCAGCTCAAGCTCAGCTCAGAGGAGGGAACAGAGTGGATCAGTCCTGGTTCAGCTCCTGGCTCTGCTGCTCCTGCTGTGGGGCTGGCGGTCCTTTCTTTTCTCTGAGTGTCGGGTTCCTGTCTGCTCATCCCTGGTCCAATCCTGCTCACAGGCTGCTGGGAGATGAGATGACATAGGGCCTCACAGAGCTCAGGAAGGCAGGGCCCCCAGCCCAACCTGAACTTCCTAGGGGGCTGTCAGAGAACTGTGGTGGATGGGGATCCAGGAGAGATTCAGAGTCCACCCCACACCCTGCCCATCCCTGTCCCTGCTGTGCTGGGGGCGGGTAATGAGGAAGGACCTCAGCTCCAAATGAGATCTGGACAGGCTCCTGCAGAGGAGGATTCCAGAGCACAAAGTTGGTGTCCACCTGGGATGTGGGTGTGGGGCTGTGAGGCCAGCACAGGGAACCCACAGTCCCTGGTTCCAGTCCCTGCCCAGCCCCATCCAGGCTGGGTGACCTGGGGCATGTGGTTAACTTCTCTGAGCCTCAGTGAAGTGGTTGGTGGGGTCAGCCATGCTTGGTGCATGACTGCTGTGAGGTGAGAAGACATGAGTTACAGACCCCAGCATGTGCCTCTCACACAGTAGGTGCTCATTAAATGGCATCACTGGTTCATTCATGACATCACTAATATCCTAGGTCCCACATGGTACTGGATAAGAGTCTTGGTGGCCTTGGTCCTGCTGCTCTCCCTCCTCTTCTTCCTCTCAGACATTGGCATCAGAGCAGATGCAGGACCTCAAGTTCAGACATCACAGTGTCACTGATATCAAGGGAAGGTGGGAGCCCAGGTGAACATCAAAATCCTAGAGATTTGAGTCTACCCTGACCTCTGAGACTTCTTTTCCCACAATTCTTATTTTCCATCCCCAAGACTACACAGTGGAGAATCTCATCCGGATGGGCGTGGCTGGCTTGATCCTGGTGGTCCTTGGGGTGCTGATGTTTGAGGCTCGAAACAACCCCAAAAGGAACCTCGATGCAGCGAGGATATGAACACAGAGGGAAGAATGCACTGTTCAGGGTGGGGGAGCCTTGGAACCCTTTTGAGGATCCCAGGAGGTGCTGAAGGAAAGTGGGGACCATAGATGGGGAATGTCTCTGTTGAGTTTGGCTAGGGAAGTAGAGGTGGTAGGAGAGGTTTGGGTGCAGGAGAACGTGGGCCATGTCCCTGTAGAGGATGCCTCGTCAATCCACCTGGGTGCTCTCCCTCCCTCCCTGTCCTTGCTGACTCTTGTCCACTGCTCTTCTGTTCTTACCCTGTGATGTGAGGGTCCGTCCCACATGGCTGGTTCAAATTCACGTCTATACACCCCTGCATGCTGGGTCACATCCATCCCAACAAAATGAGGTATCTTTACAACCCTGGGATTTGTTTAAACCATAAAGAACAAAGGACAGGTACCTGGTCCGTAGTGGGAAAACATCATAATAATGCAGCTCAGGGACAGAATCCGGACACAAAATGGAATCAGGTTTTGTGTGATTCCCTTTATTCCAAATGTCCAGGAGAAGGAAACGCACAGAAACCGAAATCAGATTGGTTTGTCTGGGGTTGACCAGGAGGATAGATAGAAGATGGACTGTTTGTTGTTGTTGTTGTTTTGTTTGCTTGTTTGTTTTGGGGAGGAGTTTAAAACTTTCTGGTAACAAGATAGACATTGTCATCAACACATTGTGCACTTACTGTATTCTAGTGAATTTCATTTTTCAATAGGCTCAATTGTATGTTACGTGACTCTTGCTTCAATAAAAAGAAATGCAAGTAAAGCATGCATTGTTCCCTACAGCTCCCTTATACCTTGGAGGTTGCCCCACTGGTGTCCGTGGAGTTCTATGTGAACCTGGACTCCCACCAGGTCAGAGGTGTCCTAAGTGCTTTAGTGCTTAGAGACCAACCTACTCATTAAATTTCCACCTTCACTCCTGACTGGGGCTGAGTCTAGGTTCCAAAATGAGACCCACCATCCCCAAATACATTTTTTTTTTGCGCTCATCTGCCAATCAACCAAGGATGCACTACAGCTTCTGATTCACCTTGTAGGCTTTGGTGATATACATGTGGCCATTAAATAGCACTTCCCACCACATGCCTCCCATACACATGCCTCTATCAGTCAGAAAATGACACCAGATTTCTTGCTGGTGTGGCTCAGTGGTTGAGTCTTGACCTATGAACCAAGAGGTCGTGGTTGGATTCCAGGTCATGGCACATGCCTGGGTTGTGGGTTCGATCAATGGTTCTCTCTCAGGATTGATGTTTCTATCTCTCCCTATCCCTTCTTTTCTAAAATCAATAAAAACATATATTAAAAAAAATTAACAACAGATTGGTGCTCTTCATGTCTCAGGCACTGCTGATCCTCATAACAACCTTCAGAAGTGGGGTTTCACAGTTTTGCCCAACAGTCAAAGAGGGAGAGGAGAAGAGACTGGCTCAAAATAGAGCGTCAATAAACGTGTCCCCAGGTCTTAGATTACAACCTGGGAATTGTTTCCAACGTGCTCTTCTACCCAAACCATGGAGGTGGAATAAACAGCATTAGACAAAGAGGTACACTCAGGGGGACAAGAGGTAGTGAGGAGGCCGAAAGGACTCTGAAGGTTTGATGGAGAGGGATGGAGAGCAGGAGCTCTGCTGACAGAGACAGGGAAATCAGAGAGAGGAAGTGATAGGGAGAAGCAGCAGCACACACCCAGGCCTGGAGGGCAGTGCTGGTTGCCTCTCTGGGTGAGTTGACAGTGTTGTAACATCCCCCAGGCCTCCTGCTCCTCTAGGGGTCAGCAAACTGAATACAGCCCCATTGGCTCCTGCAGGCAGCCAAAGTGGAGAAAGGATAAATCCCCCATTCTCCCTCCCCTCTCTCCCCCTTACACACTGAACCAATCCCAGCATTCTGGCTCTCGGTTCTCCTTTCTGTGACCCAGTTTTTCCCACAGCCAAGCTCAGGTGACGACCCAGGACAGCTCGTTGGTGTGACCAAATCAGCTGCCTTCTGGCCTCCTCCAGACCCTCACTCTCAGCTCAGGTGTTTCATTCTCATGGCCCCAAACGTACCTGCCACAGACCATCCTCTGCACCTAGCCTGTCCACGGGTCCCCCTGACTCCAGTCACATCCAGGATCAACACCCAGCAGTCCATGCTACTGACGATCAGGCGCAGCTACACTCTATAGACCCAGGGAGGCCAATGCCTCCTCCAACCAAACTCATCCCGTTAACCTCCTCCCCTCCCTGACACACACAACCTGGGTTAGGACCACATCATGGCCCCTCACAGGGCCCCTGAGCTTGTCTAAACAGAGCTCCTCCTCTCCAAACCTCCTAGACTGAAAAAACATACATTTATTTCCAAAATGTATTCCTTACATTTTGGAAGTAAATCAACAGACTTTGCAATAATCAATGTGTGAACCAAAGCAGAAGTGAATTTTTTTAGATTAAATGATAATGTAAATATTACACATCAAACCTACGAAATGAAAAAATGAAAAACCATGTGTGCTTGTGAGTGTGTGTTTATGTGTGTTAGCATATATGTGAGCATATAAGTGTTTGCATAAATGTGTATGTGTGTGTGAATGTGGGTGAGTGTATATATGTGTGGGCTGTATGAATATATATGTGAATGTTTGAGAGCAGTGTGTGTGTGTGTGTGTGTGTGTGTGTGTGTGAAGGTATATGTGTGTGTTTTGGGTGTGAGTGTATGTATTATGTGTGTGAATGGGCCTAAATATGTGTCAGTAGGTGTGTACGTGTGAGTGTGTAGTGTTTGAGTGTATATGTGTGTTGGTGTTTTAGTGTGACTCTGTACATGTGTGTGAGTGTATATGTGTGTGAGTGTCTGAGTATGTATGTTTGTGATCACTTATCTCTGTAAGAGTTGTGTGACTAGTAATGACAGTGGATATGTGCGTATGAGTGAATATGTGTGTAAGAGTGTGTAGACAGTGCATGTGAGCCTGTGTGAGCATATATGAATGTGTATATGTGTGAGTGTATGTATGTAAGAGTGGTCAAGTGTGTATGCTTATGTGTGTGTAAGTGTCAAGGTGTATGACTATGAGTGTATATGTGTGTGAGAGTGTATGTGTGATAGTGTGTGTATCTGTGTGTGTGATCATATGTGTGAGTATGTAGGAATGTACGTGTGTGTGAGAGTGTGAGTGTGAATGTGCTCATGGACAACTATACCCATCTGTCTGAGGGAAGCAGAGGTGAGAGCTGAGGGGGGAGGGTCACATCTGGATGATCATGAACAGCCTTGAGTTCAGAAGGAAGAGCCTGGACTCACCCTGAAGACAGTGAGGACCATGGAAGGGTTTAGGCATAAACAGCTTCTGAAAGGGAGTGGCCAGGGCAGATGTGGAGGGTGAACTGGAGAAGGGAGTGAGGGTGTGGAGCTCAGAGTTCAGGAAGGAGGTGGACGTGACTGCTACCGTGAGGGTGTGAAGGTGACCTCCCTCTCTGCCTTGTTGACTGGGGCCACCAAGTGGCCCTCAGGACAGTGAACCCAAGGTTGGGGGAGGGAGGAGCCTGGGATTGTGCAAGATGCACCTGCTCCCACAGGGCAGCTCAGCACCTCTTCCTGGCCCTTGGACACAGGTCCTATGTCTGACACAGGTTCCATCTGAATTTCTGTCTCTGTGAGCAGTGGGATCTCTCCATCTCCTGGGGGTCAATCATCTGAGTCATTTCTGCCCCTTCAAAGCACCTTTGATGCCGGGTGTCACTCTCTTCTTCAAACTGTGGAGACTCATCAGGATTCAGACAAAACAATATTCATGGGATTCCTTCCAAGAGGCAGCAACACACACAGACACATTAAATATCAATGTGGTGCTACCATCTGAGTGGTTGAAGGACACTTGAGCAGGCTACTTCCTCCCTTGATGTCTCAGCAATACCAATGTCTTCCCCACAAAGATGGTGAGAATTTTTCTTGCCTGAGATATGGAGGAAATGAAACCAGCCATTCAATGCTGATGGAGATAGTGGAGGTTTGAGGAATCGAAAAACAGAGACGCCTCGTCCGAAGGAGCAGAAGGGAGAGTCCAGGCCAGACCCCTCACGTGGAGTCACCTGGATCATGACAGACCCTTGCCGGACTGCCCGGGGAGGTCATGGCCTTTCTATCAGGTGGTGCTAGGCCAGTGAGTGAGTCTGTGGCACACAGTGAACGTCTTACGTGCGTCCACCATTTACGCAATGCCAAATGGGTGACAGATCAATATGAGAAAAAGAAACCAATTACTTTTTCTTTTGAGAAAAGAAAAGGGGTGAACTATCTTATTAGCTTGTGGCAGACACATTTTCCCACGATCTGGACACAAGAACACCAACTTAGGGGGGACATGGACACAGTGGAATCCACTAAGATGAAGAACTTCTGTTCCTTGTAAACACCAGCGAGACAGTGAAGATGATAGATATTTGCGATGTCAAAATGAGACCACTGAATGGCACTGAGATCATTAGGAAACATGTACAAGTTGTTATGTGGCACCAGAGAGCAATAGAAAAGCAAGCAAAAACTTAACAAGCAACTGATATTGACATGCAAATGTTCAGTGGCATTATGTAAAGGTGATGAGCTTGCGTTGGCTGGTGTTTCTCAGTGGTTAGAGCATCAGCCTGACCACCGAAGGGTCACAGGTTTGCTTCCGGGTCAAGGGCGTGTGCCTTGGTTGCAGGTTTGCTCCCCAACCCTCATTGGGATGCAAGCAATTGACGCATCTCTCTCACATTGTTGTTTCTCGCTCTCTCCTTCCCTCTCTCCCTTCCATCCTCTCTAAAAGTCATTGGATGTAATATCCTCAGGTGAGGAGTAACAAAAAAATGTTTAAATAAAAGGTGCTAGGCTTTATAAATCATAGGCGATATAACTGTGCATCAAACCACAGGGTGGTACCAATACCTACACTGAATAATGAACATTAAAAAGGCAGGGAACACAGAGGGTCAGCAGGGATGGGAACCTACCAGGACCCCAAACCAGGGGAAGTTGAGAAAATGCTGAGGCCACTAGGAAACTGCTCAGCAGAATCTTTTATAAATGAGATTCCTCAAGAGCCGTGGTCGGGTGTCTCATTGGGCTGTTCAGAGCCAGACTCTCAGGGGCTGAGTCAGGACCAGAACCTGGGTTCCGCCCTCTCTGAGCAGGAGCCAGACCAGCAGACACATGAGACGCTGAGGCTCAGAACCTGCTGACTAGCCTCCTGAAACCTGGACTCTCTGGAGCCCTCATCCTGGGGAGATGAGGAGCCAGGCTCAGGGCGGGGCTTACCTTGCTGGGGGTGTGGTAACCCCCGAAGGGGTTGCAACAGCCTTTAACTCGTCACATCCTGTGAGACTCTGTTCTGCAGGCTCAGGCTTCCTCCATCTGCAGAGCAGGAGCCCTCAGAGCAGACGCCGTGATGTCCATCCTCTCTGCTCTTCTCTGCCTCGGTTAGTTGTTGAAACAGGGACAGGGAGCAAGAGGGGCAGCTGTGTCCTCTTGTTCGTGGGGAACCTCAGGCTCAGGCAGCTCGAGTGGATGGGCCCTGATGGGAAGGGGATCAGCTCAGACGTCCGGGTGCAAACCTCTCACAGGGACTCTCTTCCAGGGCTGAGTCTGGGCCAGAGGACCCGTGTGCAGGCAGGTGAGTCCTCCCCAGGCTCCATGTCCCTCCTCTTACTTCATCCCTGGGGCTCAGGAGGGAGCACAGAGGTGCTGGGGTGAGGTGATAAAGAGGAGGTTCTAGCACTAAGCTAGGAAATGAAGGTGGGGAAGGTCTTGGAAATGCAGCCTCCGGTTTCTTTCCAGGGACCCTCCTGAAACCCACCATCTGGGCTGAGCCAGCCTCTGTGATGCCCTGGGGGAGCCCCGTGACCATCTGGTGTCAATGGACCGGGGAGGCCAAGGAGTTCTGTTTTGAAAAAGAGGGAAGCATGTTGCTATGGGGAAGAGTGAAACCACTAGATCCAATGGACAAGGGCATGTTCAGGATCACAAGCCTGACAGAGCATGGTGCTGGGATATATGACTGTTACTATCGCAGGCCTGATGGTTGGTCAGAGCGCAGTGACCCACTGGAGCTGGTGGTGATGACAGGTTGAGAGGACACTCAGGGGTCCCAGCCTCAAGCTATGCCCTCAGGAAGGGGGTCTGCTCTCAGGTCTCCCTCTCACAGCCCATCCCTGAGGGGCATGAGAGAGGTCTGAGCCCATTTCACATGCTGCCTCCTCCTCTCCTAGGAGCCTATAGCAGACCCAGCCTCTCAGCCCTGCCCAGCCCTGTCGTGCCCTCAAGAGGGAACATGACCCTCCAGTGTGGCTCATGGAAGGGATTTGACAGGTTCATTCTGACAAAGGAAGGAGATCACAGGCTCTCCTGGATCCAGGACTCATCGACAGAATCCAGGAGGCAGTTCCAGACCCTGTTCACTGTGCGCAACGTGACCCCCAGCCACAGGTGGACATTCAGATGCCATGGCTGTTACATGGACAGCCCCCAGGTTTGCTCACACCCCAGTGATGCCCTGGAGCTCCTGATCTCAGGTGAGTCACATTATTGTCCCGTCCATTGATTTGGGCATAAAACTGGGATATTATTAGGGTCATTACTTGGAGGGATGCCCCATGTGAATGGATGGCAGGAGGGGAGCAGAAAGCCTCCAGGGCCAGAGACACAGAAACAGACAGTGAGACCTGTAGGCCAGGCCAGGAGAAGGGGTTTATTGGAGGAGCAGCCTCTGCAATTCACTTCTGGTCTCCCCAGGTGAGTCTGGGAAACCCTCCCTCCTGAGCCAGCAGGGCCCCATCGTGGCCTCTGGACAGAGCCTGACCCTCCAGTGTCGCTCTGATGGCGGCTATGACAGATTCGCTCTGCACAAGGAGGGGAGACGGGACCTCACCCAGAACCATGTCCTGAAGCCTCAGGCTCGGCTCACTCAGGCCCACTTCCCCCTGGACACTGTGCGCAGCTCCCACGGAGGCCGGTACAGATGCTACGGTGGATACAAGCTCTCCTCTGAGTGGTCGGCCCCCAGTGACCCCCTGGACATCTTGGTGGCAGGTGAGAAGCCAGGGGGTTCAGTCAGGACTGGACACTGCATAGGCCCTGCTGGGGTCTCAGGTGGCGAGGCCTGAATGAAAGTGCAGGGCCAAACAGAGGGAGAGAGACAGAGTGAGGCAGGGGTTGGTTGCCGAGAGGGGAGACTCAGAGAAACAAAGATAGACAGAGAGGAGGGTCCTCAGAGAGAGGCCTGGTGACTCTCAGATCAGAACAAGGAGGGCAGGCAGCCCTCACCCTCCCTCTCTCTCTCTAGGACACCTGCCCGAAACACCCTCCCTCTCAGTGCTGCCAGGCCTCAGGGTGGCCTCAGGAGAGAATGTGACCCTGCTGTGTCAGTCCCAGAGCCCGAGGGACACTTTCTTTCTGTCCAAGGAGGGGGCAGCGGATCCCCCCCTGCGCCTGAGATCAGAGCACCGAGCTGGGAAGTACCAGGCAGAATTCTCCATGAGTCCTGTGACCTCAGCGCACAGGGGCACCTACAGGTGCTACAGCTCACTCAGCACCTCCCCCTTCCTGTTGTCACCCCCAAGTGAGCCCCTGCAGCTCCTGGTCTCAGGTGAGGGCCACTGGCCTGTCTGCTGAGCTTTCAGCTCAGGCTCCTGTCCCCAAAACAATCATGGGCTGAAAGGCAGTGGGGGGCTCTAGGGATGGTCACCCAGAGGAGATCTCCTCCTTAGAGGCCTCTTGCCCAGTCCATCCCCTTCCGCTCACCTGGATACTGAAGCAGTGGGGGGGGGGGCTCAGGGGCCACAGCACCGATGAAAGATGGTGTCTGTGTGAAATGGGGTCCACGATCATCCCAATCCTCACCCTCTCCTTGTCCTCATTTCCAGGACCCTCTGGAGGCCCCAGTCCCCGACCCACAGGGCCCACCTCCCCAGCTGGTGAGTCCCGGGGAGCTCTGCTCAGAGGGAGCACAGCCCACTCAGAAAATCCTGATAGTCGGTCAGGGGATCGAGTGACCCAGATCCTCAAGGACATGCTTGTGTCCCAGGGGGGCTGGGAGTCCCAGGGTCTGAGGCACATGATGGGTGGAGTGGTCATGGCAGAGGGAGATGTGGGGGCCCAGGCTGAGGCGGAGGACCTGGTCCCATTTGGGGTGATGGCAGCCTCCACCCTCCTGCCCTATCCTCATCCACAGGAGGCTCTGGGGATCAGAACACAGAGGTGCTGAGTGAGGCTCTCTGTGGGGAGGTGGTGGGTGCCTCCATGGGGGACAGGGGCTGAGCCATGCAGGGGTTCAGGCCCTCTGGATTTGCTGACCTGTACTCACCATTTCCCTGCCTGGGCCTCAGTGTCTCTAAGTGTAAGAGGGAATTCATGTCCAGAGCTTAGATTTCCTGTCAGTTCTGACCCTGACCTCCTGGGAGAGGGGCCTCACAGGGAAGCCCACAGGACGTGATGTTATAGGGCCTGTCCCCTGTGTATCAGTGACGGTGACACTATACAGCGAGGGACATGCAGAACAAGGTTCCGGGAATAGAGACCCATGGGTGGAAGGGACCCAGGATAGACTCAGAGTCCACCCAACAACTCGCCCATCCGTGTCCCAGATGCTCAGGGGGCGGGTAATGAGGAAGGACCCTCAGCTCCAAATGAGACCTGGACAGGCCCCTGCAGAGGAGGAGTCCAGAGCACAAAGCTGGTGTCCACCTGAGATGTGGGGGTGGGGCTGTGAGGCCAGCACAGGGAACCCACAGTCCCGGGTTCCAGTCCCTGCCCAGTCTCATCCAGGCTGGGTGACCTGGGGCATGTGGTTAACTTCTCTCAGCCTCAGTGAAGTGGGTGGTTGGGTCAGCAATGCCTGGTGCATGACTGCTGTGAGGTTAGAGGGGATAAATGACAGGTCCCAGCATGTGCCTCTCACACAGTAGGTGCTCATTAAATGGCATCATTGACTCATTTATGATGTCACTAATGTCCTAGGTTCCAAATGGTACTGGATAAGGGTCTTGGTGGTCATGGTCCTGCTGCTCTCACTTCTTCTCTTCCTCCTCCTCCTACATCGGTGTCAGAGCAAAGGCAGGACCTCAGGTGAGTAGGGAAGGGGGTGACCTGGGTCACACAATGGGGGGCTCAGAGCACATGGTACAGGAAAACGAAATAGATGGAAAAGGTCAGTTGGGAAAAGGATTTCTCCAGAATCTCAAATCAGAAAACCTAGGGAGAATACACTCACTGGCAGCACAGATGGAAAGAGGTAAGGTCATCTTTCATCCCTTTCAACCTCATGAATATGAAACATTCTAACAAGCGCTTTTTCTGAATCTATTGATAAGATCATGTGATTTTTATCCTTCATTTTGTTTATGTGGTGTATCACGTTTATTGCTTCGCGAATATTGAACCATCCTTGCATCTCCAGAGAAAGTCCTGCTTGGTCATGGTGTGTGATCTTTTTAATTTATTGCTGGATCTGGCAACATGAAGATAAGTGACAGGAGGATTTCAACAGTGGAATCAAGGAGTCGCTGTTCTGTGTCACTGTCTCTCTCCAGCAGAACAGGCAGCATGAAGGCCCCCAGGGAAACTGTACGGCCAGGTGAACTGCTCAACATCAAGACTCAGGCAGGGAATGACCACCTCTCTTTCTTTCCTATCAGGGGAATTTTTGGACATGAAGGACAGACAAGCAGAAAAGAACAGACAGATGGACAATCAGGTGGGTCCAATACTCCTCCGACCCGATGTTTCTCAAACCCCAACCACATTTCATCCATCTCTCTCCCCCTGCTCCAGGCTGCTGCATCTGATGCCCCGCAGGATGTGACCTACGCACAGCTGAACCTGTTGGTCCATAGACAACAGACAAGTGCACCCCCATCCTCTCTATCACAGGAGCCCTCAGAAGAGCCCAGTGTGTATGCTGCTCTAGCCATCCACTAGCTCAGGAGGGAGCCAGACCCCACATTCCAGGAAAGGGCCTGCAGGGACCCCAGTAGGCAAGAAAGCTGTCACCTGTGACACTCGGCTAGTGTCCCATGCACCGTGGATACCCGAGGTGCCCCTGGGACTCTTGGGGATTCAGCTTATTCTATAGTCAAAGATAAGCCAATGTCTCTACATTTGGAAATCAAGGCAACAGACTTCCCAAGAATCAATGTGTGAACAAAAACAAGTGGATGTTTTAACTGGAATTGTAATGTAAATATGACACATCAAACCTATGAAATAATAAAATTAAGAACCTTAAAAATCTATGGCCTAATCTATCATGTCAAGGATTTAGAAAAACAAAACAAAACATTGCATTGAATCTTTAAATCCATAGACAACTAGATGATAAAGATGTGGCGTGTATGCACAATGGAATATAAACCAGCCATAAACAAAATGAAATCCTGCCATTTTGGACAACATGAATGGACCTGAGTGAAATGATTCAGACAAGAA
>NW_006284352.1:46266-53449 GCF_000327345.1 Myotis davidii | reverse complement strand
CCCTCTATGATCACAGCAGCCTTATTTACAAAAGCCAAAATCTGGAAACAGCCCAAGTGCCCACCAGCAGATGAAAGCTATGGTATATTTACACAATGGAATATTGTGCAGCTGTAAAATAAAGAAGAAACTCTTACCTTTGGCGACAGCATGGATGGACCTGGAGAGCATTATGTCAAGTGAAATAAGCCAGTTGGAGAAAGACAAGTTCCCTATGATTTCACTCATTTTGGAATCTAATAAACAAAATAAATGGAAAAAAACATAGTGGAGAGAGACGTATGTATACAGAGAACAGACTGACAGCTGTCAGAGGAGGGGGGTGTTGTGGGCTGAGGGAGAAGGGCGAATGGATTAAGGAAAGAGATAAAAGAAAGACTGATGTACTCAGACAATACTATGGTGACTGCCAGACGGAAGGGTGCTGGGCATAAAAATGGGGTAAGTGCTGTTGAAATACACTAGACTTAGGGTGATAAGCACACAATACCATATACAGATGACATAGTGTAGAATCATATACCTGAAACCTGTATAATTTTATTAACCAATGTCACCCCAGTAAATAAAAAATTCAATAAAAAAACAAATACATGTAGGCTGTTCGGAGATGTGGTTCCACTCAGACCCTCGGCACCTGCTATTTTTAGGGTGAGAAGGTGTCAACTTCCTGTGAGGCAAGCACCTTGTGGACAAGGCGCAGGTGATCGTGTGAGGACCCTGCCCCCACATCCTGTGGCCTTCTCTGTTTGGCTCAGCCCTTGCCTCCTCTTCCTCAGAAGCACCCTGGTCCCCAAGTCCTCAGTCTCCGGAAGTGCAGGTCGACAGGAGCTGAATATGGACTTAGTGTTTCTGAATTTCTGCTCCTTGCCTGCTTCTAAGGTGACAACACAAGATGAGACAGTCTCCTGGGAATTTTATGGCTTTGTGACTTACACTGAAGTCTTTTATCCATTTTGAGTGTACTCTTGTGTATGGTGTAAGTGGATGGCAAATTTCCTTCCTTCCTTCTTTCCTTCTTTCCTTCCTTCCCTCCTTCCTTCCTTCCTTCCTTCCTTCCTTCCTTCCTTCCTCCCTTCCTTCCTTCCACCCTTCCTTCCTTTCTTTCTGTTTTGCATTTACCTGCACAATTTTCCCAGCACCATTTATTGCAGAGCCTGCCTTCACTCCGATAATTCACAAAGTCACTAATCATCCGGGAAAGGCAAGTGCTGGATGTAGAGAAGAGGGAGCCCTTGTGCACCGCTGCTGGGGATGCAGCCAGGTGCAGCCATTGTGGAAAGCAGCATGGAGGTTCCTCAAAATGTAAAAAAATGGA
This sequence comes from Myotis davidii, assembly GCF_000327345.1. Classification (NCBI taxonomy): domain Eukaryota; kingdom Metazoa; phylum Chordata; class Mammalia; order Chiroptera; family Vespertilionidae; genus Myotis; species Myotis davidii. The sequence continues at coordinate 52,131 of NW_006284352.1, read as the reverse complement.
ACTGCCATTTGACCCAGTGATCCCACTTCTGGGGATATCATCAAAGAAACCTGAAACGCTCATTCGAAAGATTATACACATCCACTATGTTCATTGTTGCATTATTTACAACAGCCAAGATGCGGAAGCAGCCTACGTGGCCATCAGTAGACGAGTGGAGAAAGAAGGGGTATGCATGTACTACGGAATATTACACAGCCGTTTTTAACGAAAGATGAAACTTTGCCATAGGCAACAACATGATGGGCCTAGAGGGCATTGTGCTGAGTGAGAGAAGACAGAGAAAGACAGGTGCCATATGGTAGATGAAAGCAAATTAGTAAAATGTATATGAAAGCATCCCTCCTGTCAGAGTCTGGGGTGTACTGCAGGACCCAGAGTCAAGTACCCGACCACCCACATGTGCCTAGAAATCATGGGAGAGCCAGACCTGGCCAGCTCCACTCCTGTCAGTTCCCGCTGGGAGAGGGGCACAGCCTCAGGTCCCCTGGCCGAGCCTCAAGTCACCTGGCCCTGGCATGAGGGCGCAAGGGTGTGAGGGTGTGATGACCATTTTCATATTAGCTCTTTATTATATAGGACTTTTATTGTTGACTCTGTTATAGTTGTCCCCCATTTCTCCCATTTGCTCACTGCAACCCACCTCCACCTCCCCCTCCCTTGGCCCTCACTACTCTTTTGTCTGTGTTCTTGGGCTGTGTATATATGTTCTTAGGTGAATCACTTCACATTCTGCATCAAGTCCCCCCACCCCCACCCCACTCTCCTCTCCTCGGACATCTGTCACTCTGTAAATTCGTTTCTCTTCCTGTCTTGGTATGTATCCCATAATGTTGCCATGAGCATTCTTATTTTCTTTCTGTTCTAGAGGCCCGGTGCACGGATTCATGCACATGTGGGGTCCCTCAGCCTGGCCTGCACCCTCTCGCAATCCAGATCCCCTTGGGGGATGTCAGACTGCCGGTTCGGCCCCATCCCTGCAGGCCAGGCTGAGGGATTGAACCGAAACTGGCAGTCTGACACCCCGCCAAGGGATGTAGTAGTGCGCAAAGTAGCAGGTGGGCGAGGAGGAGCCCAAGCCTGGGCTGGGTGCCATGCCACTCCCGCTCATCCCTGCCGGCCCTGCAGTGCCTGCCACCACCATTCAGTAGTGTTGCCGCAGAGGTGGGAGAGGCTTGCAGCACTGCAGCCTTGCTCGCCAGCAGTGAGCCCGGGTCTGGCTCACTAGGTCAGTTGAATAGTGCTTCAGCTGTGTGAGCACACTGACCACTAGAGGGCAGCTCCTGCATTTAGTGTTTGCCCCCTGGTGGTCTGTATGCAAACAATCGACCTGTCGTTTGGTCGCTTAGGCTTTTATATATATAGATAGTCTTCCCCTTCAAAATAATACTGTATCTTTTGTAATATTATTGACATTATTACAGATGACCTTCATCTCTGCCTGTATGCCGCCTCCAACCAGCACACACCACACTGCAAGCCTTCTGCACACTAATATCTATGGCTTTGAGCTATGCATATATGCAGGTAAGTTCTTTAGTTAATCTTTTTCTGCCTGCCGCCCTTACTTAAGATCTGTCTAGTTGTTCCATGCAGCATGCCTCTGGACTTATTTTTTTGATCAAGTTATATTGTTCATTAGAGTCCACATATAAGTGAAATCCTGCAATATTTGTCTTTCTCTGACTGGCTTATTTCATTCAGCATAATATTCTCCAGGTCCCTCCACGATGTCTCAAAAGGTAAGAGATCCATCTTTTTTTATAGCTGCGTAGTACTCCATAGTGTAAATGTACCACAGTTGTTTTATCCACTCCCACACAGCTGGGCATCTGGGCTGTTTCCAGGTCTTAGCTATTGTAAATTGTGCTGCTATGAACACAGGGGAGCATACATTCTTTCTGATTGGTGTTTTGGGTTCTGAGGACATATTTCCACAAGTGGGATGAGCTGGGTCCATCAGCAATTCCATTTTTGAGTTTCATGTTACCAACTGCGGAATAAAAAACTCAAACCTCTGCTATAAAAACGTCCATTGTGAGTTGAGACAGTTTCCTGATGGATGAACAGCACCAACATGACACTGCAAAGTCCATTCAAAATTGTCGTCACAGAATCCAAAGGCCAGACCAACTAAGGATATGATCCTTGCAGTGCCCGGGAGGGATTGGGCACCTGCCCCCTTAGAGCCTTCTCTCCTCCTGAGCCCTCAGTTTGGGGAAACTCAGAGCCAGGCCCAGGGCGGGAGAGTCCGCATGCAGTGGGTACACAGCTTGCGGACCCGGAAGGGCTGCAACAGCTTCTGACCCACCACATCCTGTACGTCTCTGTTTTTCCGACACTAAGTCTTCTCCATTTGCACAGCAGTAGCCCTGGGAACAGAAGCCATGATGTCCATCTGCTCTGCTCTTCTCTGCCTCGGTCAGTGGTGGACATGGGGAGGGCTAGAGGAGGGGTGGCGGGACCCCCTTGTTCATGGGGAACCTCAGGCTTTGGCAGCTCGAGTGGACGGGGCCCTGATGGGAGGAGAATCAGCTCAGACATCCAGAAGCAAATCTCTCACATGGACTCTCTTCCAGGGCTGAGTCTGGGCCAGAGGTTCCACATGCAGGCAGGTGAGTGCTTCCCAGGCTCCAGGTCCCACCTGTTACTTCCCCCCTGGGGCTCATGAGGGAGCAGAGAGGTGTTCTCCATCACACACATGACAGAGCATGATGGTGGGAGATACTCCTGTTATTATAACAGCCCCACTGGCTGGTCAGAGCCCAGTGACCCCCTGGAGCTGCAGGCAACAGGTGAGAGGACTCAAAGGGGTCCCAGCCTCAGGTTCTGCCCTCTGGAAGGGGGTCTGCTCTCAGGGTGTCTCCCTCTCAGAGCCCACCCCAGTGGGACATGAGGGAGGTGTGAGCCCATTGAACACGCTGCCTCCTCCTCTCCTAGGATCCTACAGCAAACCCAGGCTCTCAGCCCTGCCCAGCCCTGTCGTGCCCTCAGGAGAGAATGTGACCCTCCACTGTGGCTCAGGGCAAGGGTTTGACAGGTTCGTTCTGACTAAGGAAGGAGATCACAGGCTCTCCTGGACCAAGAACTCAGATTCACACTCCAAAGGCCTGTCCCAGGCCCTGTTTTCTGTGGGCCCCGTGACCCCCAGCCACAGGTGGTGGTCCAGAGACACAGAGAGACAGAGATCTGGGAGGCAAGACCAGGAGAAGGGGGTTATGGGGGAAGCACCCCCTGTAACTCATGTCTGGTCTCCCCAGGTGAGGCTGAGAAGCCCTCCCTCCTGAGCCAGCAGGGCCCCATCGTGGCCTCTGGACAGAGCCTGACCCTCCAGTGTCGATCTGATGTCAGCTATGACAGATTCGCTCTGCACAAGGAGGGTGAACCGGACCTCTCCCAGAGCCTTGTCCTGCAGCCCCAGGCTGGGCTCTCTCAGGCCCACTTTCCCCTGGACACTGTGAGCAGCTCCCACGGGGGCCGGTACAGATGCTACGGTGGATACAGCCTCTCCTCTGCGTGGTCGACTCCCAGTGACCCCCTGGACATCCTGGTGGCAGGTGAAGAGCCAGTGGGTTCAGTCAGGGACCCGACTCTGCACAGGCCCGGCGGGGGGTCTCAGGTGGTGAGGCCAGAATGACAGTGCAGGCCCCAGGGAGGGAGAGACAGAGAAATGTAGGAGTTAGGAAAGGAGAGGGGAGACTCAGAGAAACAGAGATAGACTGAGAGGCGGGTTCTCAGAGAGAGGCCTGGTAACTTTCAGGTACGAACAAGGGGGGCAGGCAGCCCTCACACTCACTCCCTCTCTCTAGGACACCTACCTGACAGACCCTCACTCTCGGTGAAGCCAGGCCCCAGGGTGGCCTCAGGAGAGAATGTGACCCTGCTGTGTCAGTCCCAAAGCTGGAGGGACACGTTCCTTCTGTCGAAAGATGGGGCAGCTGGTCTCCCCCTGCATCTGAGATCAAAGCACCGAGCTCGGCGGTACCAGGCAGAGTTCTCCATGAGTCCTGTGACCTCAGCCCACGAGGGCACCTACAGGTGCTACAGCTCACACAGCATCTCCCCCTTCCTGCTGTCACTCTCCAGTGAGCCCCTGCAGTTCCTGGTCTCAGGTGAGGGCCCCTGACCTGTCTGCTGAGCTGTCAACTTAGGGTCCTGTCCCCCGAAGTATTCTGGGCTGAATCTGGGGTGAGAGGCTCTCGGGATGGTCACCCCTAGGAGATCTTTTCTTTAGAGGCCTCTCATCCCATCCCTCCTTCTTCCCCTCACCTGGCTACTGGAGCAGTGGGATGGCCTCAGGGGCCACAGCACAGATGTAAGAGGGTCCAGGCTCAGCCCAAGCCACTCACCCTCTTCCTGTCCTCATTTCCAGGACCCTCTGGAGGCCCCAGCCCCCCATCAGCAGGGCCCATTTCCACAGCTGCTGAGTCCCAGGGAGCTCTGCTCAGAGGGAGCACAGCCCCGCCAAGCAAATCCTGAGAGTCTCTCAGGGGATCAAGTGACCCAGATCCTCAAGGACGGGCTTGTGTCCCAGGGCGGCTGGGAGTCCCAGGGTCTGAGGCACATGATGGGTTGAGTGGTCATGGCAGAGGGAGATGTGGGGGCACGGGCTGGGGAGGTGAACGTGGTCTCATTTGGGGAGAAGGCAGTTCCCACCCTTCTGCTCCATCCTTATCCACAGGAGGCTCTGGGCATCGGTCTCTCCCACCCACAGTTTCAGGCACACAGACGGGTAAATGAGAGCTCTGTGGGGTGGAGGTGGGTTTCTCTATGGGGGACAGGGGCTGAGCCATGCGGCGGTACAGGCCCTTCTGGATTAGCTGACGTGGACTCACCCTTTCCCTATTTGGGCCTCAGTGTCTGCAAGTGTAAAAGGACGGAATTATTGTCCAGATCTTAGATTTCCTTCGTTGGTTCTGGCCCTTGCCTCTTGGGAAAGGGGAGCTTCACAGGGAAGCCCACAGGACGTGGTGTTATGTGGACTGTCCCCTCTGTCTCAGTGAAGGTGACACTGTAAAGGGAGGGACATTCAGGACCAGGGCCCAGGGACCCAGTCCTCCCCCTAAGCTCAGGCTAAGCTCAGAGGAGGGAACATGGTGGATCAGCTCCTGGCTCTGAGGCTCCTGCTGTGGCGCTGGGTGGTCCTTTCTCTCCTCTGCGTGTCGAGGTCCTGTCTGCTCATCCCTGGTCCCATCCTGCTCACAGGCTGCTGGGAGATGAGGTGACATAAGGGCCTCACAGAGCTCAGGAAGGGAGGGCACTAAGCCCAACCCAACCTTCCTATGGGGCTATCAGAGACCCATGGGTGGAAACCCAGGATAGACTCAGAGTCCACCCAACAACTCGCCCATCCGTGTCCCAGATGCTCAGGGGGCGGGTAATGAGGAAGGACCCTCAGCTCCAAATGAGACCTGGACAGGCCCCTGCAGAGGAGGAGTCCAGAGCACAAAGCTGGTGTCCACCTGAGATGTGGGGGTGGGGCTGTGAGGCCAGCACAGGGAACCCACAGTCCCGGGTTCCAGTCCCTGCCCAGTCTCATCCAGGCTGGGTGACCTGGGGCATGTGGTTAACTTCTCTCAGCCTCAGTGAAGTGGGTGGTTGGGTCAGCAATGCCTGGTGCATGACTGCTGTGAGGTGATAGGGGATAAATGACAGGTCCCAGCATGTGCCTCGGACACAGTAGGTGCTCATTAAATGGCATCATTGGCTCATTTATGATGTCACTAAAGTCCTAGGTTCCAAATGGTACTGGATAAGGGTCTTGGTGGTCATGGTCCTGCTGCTCTCACTTCTTCTCTTCCTCCTCCTCCTACATCGGTGTCAGAGCAAAGGCAGGACCTCAGGTGAGTAGGGAAGGGGGTGACC
>NW_006284352.1:42950-43682 GCF_000327345.1 Myotis davidii | reverse complement strand
GTAAAAGAAAGACTCATGGACACAGACAATACTATGGCGACTGCCAGAGGGAAGGGTGGGGTGGGCAGAGGTAAAAATGGGGTAAGTGGTGTGGAAATAGACTAGACTTAGGATGATAAGCACACAATACCATATATAGATGACGTAGTGTAAAATTGTATTCCCGAAACCTGTATAATTTTATTAACCAATGTCACCCCAGTAAATAAAAAATTCAATAAAAAAATACATGTAGGCTGTTTGGAAATGTGGTTCTAGTCAGACCCTCAGCACCTGCTATTTTTAGGGTGAGGAGAAGGTGTCGCCTTCCTGTGAGGCAAACACCTAGTGAGGACCCTGCCGCCCACATCCTGTGTCCTTCTCTGTTTGGCTCAGCCCCTGCCTCCTCTTCCTCAGAAGCACCCTGGTCCCCAAGTCCTCCGTCTCTGGAAGTGCAGGTCGACAGGAGCTGAATATGGACTTAGTGTTTCTGAATTTCTGCTCCTTGCCTGCTTCTGAGGTGACAACACATGAAGTGTCACTCTCCAGGGAATTTTATGCCTTTGTGACTTACATTGAAGCCTTTTTTTCCATTTTGAGTGTACTCTTGTGTATGGTGTAAGTTGGTGGTCTAGTTCCTTTTCCTTCTTTCTTTCTTTCTTTTCTTTTTTTTGCATGTACCTGTCCAGTTTTCCCAGCACCATTTATTGCAGAGCCTGCCTTCACTCCACTATTTATTCACAAAGTCACTAA
>NW_006284352.1:40960-42611 GCF_000327345.1 Myotis davidii | reverse complement strand
GAAAGTATCCCTCCTGTCAGAGTCTGGGGTGTGTGTGCTACAGGACCCAGAGTCAAGTCCCCACCCACCCACGTGTGCCTCGAAATCGTGGGAGACCAGGACCTGGCCAGCCCTACCCCCATCATGCTCCGCCTGGCAGTGGGGCACAGCCTCAGGTCCCCCATCAAGACCTGATGGGTGCGAGCCACAGCCTCAGGTCCCCGGACCGAGCGTCAGGTCACCTGGCCCTGGTGTGAGGGCACAAAGGTGTGAGGGCATGATGACTATTTGCATATTAGCTCTTTATTATATAGGATTTGTATTGTTGACACTGTCACAGATGTCCCGATTTCTCCCATCTGCCCACCACCACCCACCCCATTTCCCCCTCTCTTGGCCCTCATTACACTGTTGTCTGTGTCTTTGGACTGTGCATATATGTTCTTTAGTGAATCGCTTCACATTGAGCATCAGGTCCCCCCCCCCACACACACACACACACACTCCTCTCCTCAGACATCTGTCAATCTGTAAATTCGTTTCTCTTCCTGTCTTAGTATGTCTCCCATAATGTTGCCATTAGCATTCTTATTTTCTTTCTATACTAGAGGCCCAGTGCACGCATTCATGCACATGTAGGGTCCCTCAGCCTGGCCTGCACCCTCTCGCAATCCAGGACCCCTCAGGGGATGTCAGACTGCCAATTCGGCCCAATCCCTCAGGCCAGGCTGAGGGATTAGACCAAAACCGGCAGTCTGACATCCCCTGAGAAACCGGCAGTCTGCCCTCCCCTGAGGGATGTCGTAGCATGCAAAGCAGCAGGTAGGCAAGGAGGAGCCCAAGCCTGGGCTGGGTGCTACGCCACTCATGCTTATCCCAGCCAGCCCTGCAGCGCCTGCCACCACCATTCAGTAGTGCTGCCACAGAGGTGGGAGAGGAGAGGCTTGCAGCACTGCAGCCTTGCTCGCCAGCAGTGAGCCCGGGTCTGGCTCACGTAGGTCAGCTGAATGGTGCTCTAGCTGTGTGGGCACACTGATCAATAGAGGGCAGCTCCTGCATTTAGTGTCTGCCCCCCGGTGGTCTGTGTGCAAACGACCATCAGTCCTTTGGTTGCTTAGGCTTTTATATATATAGATAGCCTTCCCCTTCAAAATAATACTGTATCTTTTGTAATATTACTGACATTATTACAGACGACCTTCATCTCTGCCTATATCCCCCCTCCACCCAGCACAGACCCCACTGCAGACCTTCTGCATGCTAATATACTTGACTTTGAGCTATAAATATATGCAGGTAAGTTCTTTCATCAATCTTTTTCTGCCCGCCCCCCTTACCTGAGATCTGTCCAGGTGTTCCATATAGCATGACTCTGGACTTATTTTTTTTGATCAAGTTATATTGTTCATTAGAGTCCACATATAAGTGAAATCCTGCAATATTTGTCTTTCTCTGACATGGTTATTTCACTCAGTATAATACTCTCCAGGTCCCTCCATGATGTCTCAAAAGGTAAGAGCTCCTTCCTTTTTTATAGCTGTGTAGTACTCCATAGTGTAAATGTACCACAGCTGTTTTATCCACTCACGCACAGCTAGTCACCTGGGCTGTTTCCAGATCTTAGCTATTGTAAATTGTGCTGCTATGAACACAGGGGAGCATATGTTCTTTC
>NW_006284352.1:34783-39906 GCF_000327345.1 Myotis davidii | reverse complement strand
TCCCTGGAGCTCCTGGTCTCAGGTGAGGCCCATTATTGTCCCATCCAAGGATTGAGGCACCTGATACATTGTTGGCATGTTTGCTGGGAGTGGAGCCCCATGTGAGAAGGTGGGGTGAAGGCTTACATGGGCTTCTGGGCCAGAGACACAGAGAGACAGTAAGATCTGGGGGCCAGGCCAAGAGAAGAGGGTTATGGGAGGAGCACCCCCTGCAATTCATGTCTGGTCTCCCCAGGTGAGTCTGGGAAGCCCAACCTCCTGAGCCAGCAGGGCCCCATTGTGGCCTCTGGACAGAACCTGACCCTCCAGTGTCGCTCTGATGTCGGCTATGACAGATTCGCTCTGCACAAGGAGGGGAGACGGGACCTCCCCCAGAGCCTTATCCTGCAGCCCCAGGCTGGGCTCTCTCAGGCCCACTTCCCCCTGGACACTGTGAGCAGCTCCCACGGGGGCCGGTACAGATGCTACGGTGGATACAACCTCTCCTCTGAGTGGTCAGCCCCCAGTGACCCCCTGGAAATCCTGGTGGCAGGTGAGGACCCAGTGGGTTCTCTCAGGGACTGGACTCTGCACAGGCCCTGCTGATGTCTCAGGGAGAAAGGCCAGAATGAGAGTGCAGGGCCCAGGGAGGGAGGGAGACAGAGAGAGAGGCAGGGGGTAGGTGGGGAGAGGGGGAGACTCAGAGAAACCGAGTCAGATAGAGAGTAAGGACCTCAGAGAGAGGCCTGGTGACTCTCAGGGCAGAACAAGGTGGGCAGGCAGCCCTCACCCTCCCTCTCTTTCTCCAGGACACCTGTCTGACAGACCCTCCATCTCGGTGCAGCCAGGCCCCAGGGTGGCCTCAGGAGAGAATGTGACCCTGCTGTGTCAGTCCCAAAGCTGGAGGGACACGTTCCTTCTGTCGAAAGATGGGGCAGCTGGTCTCCCCCTGCATCTGAGATCAGAACACCAAGGTTGGCAGTACCAGGCAGAGTTCTCCATGAGTCCTGTGACCTCAGCCCACGGGGGCACCTACAGGTGCTACAGAGCACACAGCATCTCCCCCTTCCTGCTGTCACACCCCAGTGAGCCCCTGCAGCTCCTGGTCTCAGGTGAGGGCCCCTGACCTGTCTGCTGAGCTGTCAACTTAGGGTCCTGTCCCCCGAAGTATTCTGGGCTGAATCTGGGGTGAGAGGCTCTCGGGATGGTCACCCCTAGGAGATCTTTTCTTTAGAGGCCTCTCATCCCATCCCTCCTTCTTCCCCTCACCTGGATACTGGAGCAGTGGGATGGCCTCAGGGGCCACAGCACAGATGTAAGAGGGTGTCTGTGTGAAATGGGGTGCAGGCTCAGCCCAAGCCTCTCACCCTCTTCTTGTCCTCATTTCCAGGACCCTCTGGAGGCCCCAGCCCCCCATCAACAAGGCCCATGTCCACAGGTGGTGAGTCCTGGGGAGCTCTGCTCAGAGGGAACACAGCCCCCCAAGCAAATCCTGAGAGTCTGTCAGGGGATCGAATGACCCAGATCCTCAAGGACGTGCTTGTGTTCCAGGGGGACTGGGAGTCCCAGGCTCTGAGGCACTTGATGGGTGGAGTGGTCATGGCAGAGGGAGATGTGGGGGCGCAGGCTGGTGAGCTGAACGTGGTCTCATTTGGGGAGAAGGCAGCCTCCACCCTCCTGCCCCATTCTCATCCACAGGAGGCTTGAGGCATCGGTCTCTCCTACCCACAGTGTCAGGCACACAGAGGGGTAAATGACAGGCTCTGTGGGGAGGAGGTGGGTTTCTCTATGGGGCACAAGGGCTGAGCCATTCGGCGCTACAGGCCCTTCTGGAAGAGGTGACGTGGACATGCCCTTCCCCTGTCTGGGCCTCAGTGTCTTCAAGTGTAAAAGGAGGGAATTCTTGTCCAGAGCTTAGATTTCCTGTTGGTTCTGGCCCTGGCCTCATGGGAGAGGGGCCTCACAGGGAAGCCCCCGGGACATGGTGTTATGGGGACTGTCCCCTCTGTCTCAGTGACGTGACACTGTACAGGGAGGGACAGGCAGGACAAGGACCCAGCCATCCAGTCCTACCCCTCAGTTCAGGCTCAGCTCAGAGGACGGAACAGGGTGGATCAGCTCCTGTCTCTGCTGCTCCTGCTGTGGAGCTGGGTAGTCCTTTCTCTCCTCTGAGTGTCAGGTTCCTGTCTGCTCATCCCTGGTCCCATCCTGTTCACAGGCTGCTGGGAGATGAGGTGCCAGAAGGGCCTCACAGAGCTCAAGAAGGCAGGGCCCCAAGCCCAAACCGACCTTACTAGAGGGCTGTCAGAGACTTGTGGGTGGAGAGGGATCCAGGAGAGACTCAGAGTCCACCCCACAACCCGCCCATCCCTGTCCCTGCTGTTCTGGGGGGGGGGAATGAGGAAGGACCCTCAACTCCAAATGAGATCTGGACAGGCCCCTGCAGAGGAGGAGTCCAGAGAACAAAGCTGGTGTCCACCTGGGATGTGGGGGTGGGGCTGTGAGGCCAGCACAGGGAACCCACAGTCCCGGGTTCCAGTCCCTGCCCAGCCCCATCCAGGCTGGGTAACCTGGGGCATGTGGTTAACTTCTCTGAGCCTCCGTGAAGTGGGTGGTTGGGTCAGCAATTCCTGGTGCATGACTGCTGTGAAGTGAGAGGAGATACATGACAGATCCCAGCATGTGCCTCACACACAGTAGGTGCTCACTAAATGGCATCATTGGCTCATTCATGAGGTCACTATTGTCCTAGGTCTCAAATGGTACTGGATAGGGGTCTTGGTGGCCTTGGTCCTGCTACTCTCCCTTCTTCTCTTCCTCCTCCTCCGACATCGGCATCAGAGCAAAGGCAGAACCTCAGGTGAGTAGGGAAGGGGGTGATTCTGGTTCACAGGAGGGGGGCTCAGAGCATCTGCTACTGGAAACCAAATAGAAGGGGAAGTTGAGCTGAGAAAAAGATTTCCCCAGAATCTCAAATCAGAAAACATAGGAAGAGTACACTCACTGGCAGCACGGATGGACAGAGGTAAGGTCATCTTTCATCCTTTTCAACCTCATGAATATGAAACATTCTCACAAGTGCTTTTTCAGAATCTATTGATAAGGTCATGTGATTTTTATCCTTCATTTTGTTTATGTGGTGTATCACGTTTATTGATTTGCGAATATTGAACCATCCTTGCATCTCCAGAGAAAATCCTCCTTGGTCATGGTATGTGATCTTTTTAATTTATTGCTGGATATGGCAACATGAAGATAAGTGACAGGAGGATTTCAACAGTGAAATCAAGGAGATACTGTTCTGTCTCATGGCCTCTCTCCATCAGAACAGGCAGGATGAAGGCCCCCAGGGAGTCTGTATTCCCAGGTGAACTGCTCACCAACAAGACTCAGGCAGGGAATGACCACCTCTCTTCCTTTCCTATCAGGGGAATGTTTGGACATGAAGGACAGACAATCAGAAGAGGACAGACAGATGGACAGTCAGGTGAGTCCCATCCTCCCCAGGCCCTAAGGCTCTCAAACCCAAACCGTGTTTCATCTCTCTCTCTCCCCCTGCTCCAGGCTGCTGCATCTCATGCCCCCCAGGATGTGCCCTACGCACAGCTGAACTTATTGGCCCATAGTCAACAGACAAGTGCACCCCCATTATCCCCATCAAAGGAGCCCCCAGTGTGTATGCTGCTCTAGCCATCCGCTAGCTCAAGATGGACACAGACCACCACACTCCACGAAGGGGTATGCAGGGACCCCAGAAGGCAGGAAAGCTACCCCTATGGACACTTGGCTAGTGCCCCACCACCCATGGAGACCTGATTTGCCCCTGGGACTCTCAGGGAGTCACCTCATTCTATAGTCAAAGAAAAGCCAATATCTCTACATTTGGAAATCAAAGTAACAGACTTCCCAATAATCAACGTGTGAACTAAGTGAATGTTTTAACTGGAATTGTAATGTAAATATGACGCATCAAACCTATGAAATAATAAAATTAAGAACCTTAAAAAATCAATGGCCTAATCTATTATGTCAAGAATTTAGAAAAACAAAACATTGCGTTGATACTTTAGATCCATAGAAAACTAGATGATAAAGATGTGGCTAGTATGCATTTTCTGTAATAATAAAAGCATAATATGCAAATTAGACTGGACAGCAGAATGACCTTCCCAACATCAATCTGGATGAAGTCTCAGTGGCAGGGGCCGAGGCAGAGGCTGTTAGGGGTGATCAGGCAGGCAGAGCGGTTAGGAGTGATCAAACAGGCAGGCAGGTTAGTGGTTAGGAGCCAGTGGTCCTGGATTGTGAGAGGGTGCAGGCCATGCTGAGGTACCACCAGCCCCCACCCCCACTCTGATGCACGAATTTCATGCATTGGGCCTCTATTGAAATGTAAACCAACCAAAAATAGAATGAAATACTGCCATTTGGAACAACATGGATGGACGTAGAGTGCATTATGCTGCGTGAAATGATTCAGACAAGGAAAGATCACAGTTATCTCTGGGATTTTTCACATCCTCAAAGCAAATGAAACAAAAACGAACCCATAGAAATAAATAACAAACTGATTATTGCCAAACAGGAGGGAAGGGAGGTTAGGTGAGAAGGGGAACGGAAGATAGTCAATAATAAATATCATATTTGTGATGCACATCTAAAACTAATATCACATTGTATGCCAACTATGGTTTAATTAAAAACAGTCAATTAAGAATGATTAGTTAAACAATAGAATTTTTTTCTAAATGAAGGCGTAAGGATGAAATGATAAGGCTTTGCATAGCAAAGGAAACCATCAACAAAATGAAAAGACAACTCACCGAATGGAAAACTATTAGCCAATACATCTGATAAGGGCTTATTGTCCAACATTTATAAGGAACTTATAAAGCTCAGCACCAAAACCCCCAAAACAATTCAATAAAAAAAAATTGGGCAGAGGACCTAGATAGACACTTCTCCAAAGAGGACACATCGATGGCCAGTAGACATAGGAACAGATGCTCAACATCACTAATCATCAGAGAGAGACACAAATCCAAACCACACACCTTTCAGAATGGCTATCATCAATAAATCCACAAATATCTATGCCCCTCTATGATCACAGCAGCCTTATTTACAAAAGCCAAAATCTGAAA
>NW_006284352.1:33104-33845 GCF_000327345.1 Myotis davidii | reverse complement strand
GCTTTTTATTTTGATGTAGCCTTTTGTTTATTTTCTCCTTAGTTTCCTTTTCCCTAGGAGATGTATCCATAAACATATTGCTGCTAGAGATGTCTGAGATTTTGCTGCCTATGTTTTCTTATAAGATATTTATGGTTTTGTGACTTATATTGAAGTCTTTTATCCATTTTGAGTGTACTCTTGTATATGGTGTAAGTTGGTGGTCTAGTTTCTTTTCCTTTTTCTTTTTTTTTTTTTTGGATTTACCTGTCCATTTTTCCCAGTACCATTTATTGCAGAGCCTGCCTTCACTCCGATGATAATTCACAAAGTCACTAATCATCTGGGAATGGCAAATGCTGGATGTGGAGAAGAGGGAGCCCTCGTGCACCGCTGCTGGGCATGCAGACGGGTGCAGCCTCTCTGGAAAGCAGTATGGAGGTTCCTCAAAAAACAAATGGAACTGCCATTCGACCCCGTGATCCCACTTCTGGGGATATCATCGAAGAAACCTGAAACGCTCATTTGAAAGACTATACACATCCCCTATGTTCATTGTAGCATCATTTGCAACAGCCGAGATGTGGAAGCAGCCATGTGCCCATCAGTAGATGAGTGGATTAAAAAGCTGTGGTACATTTACACGATGGAGTACTATGCTGTCCAGTATTACTTTAATTGGATGGATGTTTAATATTCTCACATTAGTCCCTATAAACATAAATGCAAAAGCTAAGCAGTGAAAATTTGCATTTTTTAGCA
>NW_006284352.1:29241-31418 GCF_000327345.1 Myotis davidii | reverse complement strand
CATTTCTCCCGTTTGCCCTCCTCCCCCCCCCCCATTTTTCCCTTCCTTGGCCTCACCACACTGTTGTCTGTTTCCGTGCACTATGCATATATGTTCTTTAGTGAATCGCTTCCTATTCTTCATCAAGTCACCCCCCCCCTCCTCCCCTCTGACATCTGTCACTCTGTAAATCCGTTTCTCTTCCTGTTTTGGTATGTCTCCCATAATGTTGCTATTAACATTCTTATTTTCTTTTTATACTAGAGGTCCAGTGCATACATTCTTGCACTGGTGGGCTATGTGGAGAAGAGGGAGCCCTCGTGCACCGCTGCTGGGCATGCAGACGGGTGCAGCCTCTCTGGAAAGCAGTATGGAGGTTCCTCAAAAAACAAATGGAACTGCCATTCGACCCCGTGATCCCACTTCTGGGGATATCATCGAAGAAACCTGAAACGCTCATTTGAAAGACTATACACATCCCTTATGTTCATTGTAGCATCATTTGCAACAGCCGAGATGTGGAAGCAGCCACATGCCCATCAGTAGATGAGTGGATTAAAAAGCTGTGGTACATTTACACAATGGGGTACTGTGAGAAACAAGGAAGTCTACCTACTGCGACGGCATGGATGGGCCTGCCGGTTTGTATGCTAAGTGAGATAAGCCACTCAGAGTAGGACACGTTCCATATAAAATCACTTAAATGTGGAATCTAAACAGCAAAATCATTAAATATATTTAAATTTTATTGTTGACACTGTTACAGATGTCCCCCATTTCTCCCGTTTGCCCTCCTACCCCACCCCCATTTTTCCTTTCCTTGGCCTCACCACACTGTTGTCTGTCTCCGTTCGCTATGCATATATGTTCTTTAGTGAATCGTTTCCCATTCTTCATCAAGTCACCCCCCCCCCACTCTCCTCCCCTCTGACATCTGTCACTCTGTAAATCCGTTTCTCTTCCTGTTTTGGTATGTCTCCCATAATGTTGCTATTAACATTCTTATTTTCTTTTTATACTAGAGGTCCAGTGCATACATTCTTGCACTGGTGGGCTCTATCAACCTGGCCTGCACCCTCTCACAGTCCAGGCTGCAGGATCGGACCGAAACCAGCAGTCTGACATCCCCCAAGAAATGTAGCAGTGTATGAAGTAGCAGCGACTGAGGAGGAGTCCAAGCCCAGGCTGGGTGCCACACCACTCCTGCTCATCCTGCCAGCCCTAAGCACCTGCTGCCACTCGGTAGTGCTACCACGGAGGCAGGAGAGGTTCGTACCAGCACAGCTTTGCTTGCCAGCAGTGATCCCGGCTGAATGTAAACTGAACGGAACTCACGCTGTAGGAGCGCACTGACAACCAGGGTACAGCTCCTGCCTTTAGCATCTGCCCCTGTTGATCAGTGTGCTTCATAGTAACCAGTTGACCAGTCAACCAGTATTTGTGTAGTTTGGTCACTTAGGCTTTTATATATATAGACTAGAGGCCCAGTGCATGAAATTCATGCAAAAAATAGGCCTTCCTTCCCCCATCTGCCAGCACTGGCTTCCCTCTGGCACCCGGGACCCGGGCTTCCCTTGCAACCTCTGTTTCGTCAGAAAGTCATCTAGAAGGACGTGCAGTCTAATTAGCATATTACCCTATAATTATTATTATAGATAGCCTTCCCCTTCAAGATAATACCCTATCTTTTGTATTGTTATTGACATTATTACAGATGACCTTCATCTCTGCCTATATGCCCCCCCTCCACCCAGCACACACCCCACTGCAGGCCTTCAGCACACTAATATCTATGGCTTTGAGCTATGCATATATGAAGGTAAGTTCTTTAGTTAATCTCTTTCTGCCCCCACTCCCTTCCCTGAGATCTGTCCAGTTGTTCCATGCAGCATGCCTCTGGACATATTTTTTTGATCAAGTTATATTGTTCATTAGATTCCACGTATAAGTGAAATCATGCACTATTTTTCTTTCTCTGACTGGCTTATTTCACTTAGCATAATATGCTCCAGGTGCCTCCATGCTGTCTCAAAGGGTAAGGGGTCCTTATTTTATCAAAGCTGAATAGTATTCCCTGCTATAAATGTACCACAGCTTTTTTACCCATCCATCCACAGATGGGCACTTGGGCTGTTTCCAGGACTTAGCTATTGTAAATACTGCTGCTATGAACAATCTTTCTGATTGGTGTTTTAGGT
>NW_006284352.1:11643-27295 GCF_000327345.1 Myotis davidii | reverse complement strand
CTCTCCTCTGAGTGGTCGCCCCCCAGTGACCCCCTGGACATCCTGATGGCAGGTGAGGAGCCAGTGGGTTCAGTCAGGGACCCTGACTCTGCACAGGTCCTGCTGGGGTCTTAGGTTGTGAGGCCAGAATGACAGTGCAGGCCCCAGGGAGGGAGAGAAACAGAGAGAGACAAGGGGTGGCGGGGGGGGGGGAGACTCAGAGATACAGAAACAGACAGAGAGGAGGGTCCTCAGAGAGTGGCCTGGTGACCCTCAGGTCACAACAAGGTGGGCAGGCAGCTCTCACCCTCCCTCTCTCTCTCTAGGACACCTGCCTGACAGACCCTCTCTCTCCTTGGAACCAGGCCGCAGGGTGGCCTCAGGAGAGAACGTGACCCTGCTGTGTCAGTCACAGAGCCCGAGGGACACATTCCTTCTCTCTAAGGAGGGGCAGCCGACCCCCCCCTGCATCTGAGATCAAAGGATCCAGCTCAGCTGTCCCAGGCTGAATTCTCCATGAGTCCTGTGACCTCAGCCCACAGGGGCACCTACAGGTGCTACAGCTCACACAGCACCTCCCCCTACCTGCTGTCACTCCCCAGTGAGCCCCTGGAGCTCCTGGTCTCAGGTGAGGTTCCCCTGACCCTGTCTGCTGAGCTGTCAGCTCAGGTCCCGTACCCAGGAGAATTATAGGCTGAAATAGTGGTGAGGGGCTATAGGATGGTCATCTAGAAGCTTTTACTTCCTTAGAGGCCCTCCCACCCTGTCCACTCCCTCCCCCTCACCAGCGTCCAGAAGGGGTAGGTGGGCAGTGGGAGTGTGTTAGGAGCCCCAGCACAGATGTAGTAGAAGTCTGAGAGAAGCTCCTACTCCAGCTCCTCACCCTCTTCTTGTCCTTCCCAAGAACCTGTGGGACCCCAGCCCTTCACCACAGGCCCAGATGAGGAGCCCAGAGAACACAGCTGGTATCCCCCTGGAGGACAGTGTGAGGACAGCACAGGGAATCCACAGTCCTGAGTCCCAGTCTCAACCCTGCTCCATCCAAGCTGGGTGACCTGGGGTATGTGATTGACCTCTCTGAGCCTCAGTGAAGTGGGTGGTGGGGTTAGCAATCCCTGGTGCATGACCGCTGTGAGGTTAGAGGAGATGAGGGACAGACCCCAGCACGTGCCTCACACACAGTAGGTGCTCATCAAATGGCATCACTGGCTCATTCATGACATCACTCATGTCCTAGGTCCCAAATGGAACCTGAACACTCTGATCGGGATCTCGGTTACCCTCGCCCTGCTGCTCTCCCTCCTCCCCTTCCTCCTCCTCCGGCACCAATGTCAGAGCAAAGGCAGGACGTCAGGAGAGTAGGGAACGGGGTTACCTGGGTCACACAATGGGGGGCTCAGAGCACCTGCCATAGGAAATCAAATAGATGGAGATGGTCAGCTGAGAAAAGACTTTTCCAGAATCCGAAATCAGAAAACCTAGAAAGAAAACCATGTCAGACAGTCTCATGAAATATGCACACAAGTGGGTGTTAAGGTTTTGGTTATTTTAATCTTTACTGTCCAGATTATTACAGATGTCCCTCTTTTTCTCCTCCATAGCTCCCTTCCACCCCTTTCCCACTCCACCCCAGCCCCTGCCACCCCACTGTCTGCGTCCATAGGTACTGCATACATACATATAAGATCTTTGTCCCATCTCTTCCCGCACTCCCCCCACAACCCCTTCCTCCCAAGAATTGTCAGTCCACTCCATTTCCATGCCCCTGATTCTATTACATTCACCAGTTTATTCGGTTCATCAGATTTTTTATTCATTTGATTTTTAATTCACTTGTTTATAGATATGTATTTGTTGTCACTTTGTTGTTCATCACTTTTTATCTTTACCTTTTTCTTCTTTTTCCTCTTCTTAAAGAATACCCTTCAGTATTTTATATAATACTGGTTCTGGTGGTGATGAACTCCTTTAGTTTTTTCTTATCTATGAAGCTCTATCTGACCTTCAATTCTAAATGATAGTGTTGCTGGGTAGAGTAATCTTAGTTGTAGGTTCTTGCTATTCATCACTTTGAATATTTCTTGCCACTCCCTTCTGTCCTGCATAGTTTCTGTTGAGAAATCAGCTGACAGTTGTATGGGTACTCCCTTGTTTTTTTGCTTCCTCATATTTCAAATCATTGATTTTATTATCAGAATCCTCTACTCTACTGTTGAATCTCTGTATATTATTCTTTATTTCAGTCAGTGTATGCTTAATTTCTTACTGGTCCTTTTCCATTTTTTTGGAGGTTTCTAAGAAGATTCTTAAGTAACCTTATTACCATGGTTTTGAACTCTATATCCAGTAGTTTGCTTTCTTCCATTTCTTTCATTTGTGACATGTTTCTTTGTCTTTGGCTGCTTCCCTGTGTTTGTTTCTGTGTATTGGGTAGCTGTTAAGTCTCCTTGAGTTGATAGAATGGTCTTGTGTAATAGGTGTCCTATAGGGCCCAGTGATTCAGCCTCCTCAGTCACCTGAGGTAGACACTCTTGGTGCACCCTTTTGTGGGCTATGTGAAGTCTTGTTGTAGTTGAGCCTTGATTGCTGTTGGCATCACTGGGATGAACTGAACTCCAGACCAATGGAAGTGCTTCTGTGCAGCAGATACCCTTATGGAGCAAGACGTGCTTCATTGGAGCTTTGGTCCTCCCTGAGTCTGACCCTTGGGTGTGTCACTTATGGATGTGAAGAATTGTAACCTGGTATGATCTTACACTGAGCACTGGGTACACAGGCTCTTGGATCTCCAAGGAGGTGCAAAGTCAGCCACTACCTGTGGCCACCCAGAAGGAGCTACAGAGAGATCTGCAGATTCCTCCTCTTTGTGTGGAATTTGGAAGTGCCCAGATGAGGCCCAGCTGTGAAGCAAAGCAGGCTGCTGTGGTGCTGGCCTTTGAATTCTTTTGATAGCTTTGGGGCTTCCTGACCCAACTGCAGTTTGACAGGTTTTGGGCAGAGAAAGGACCAGTCATTCATATGCAAAAGCCGCTGCACACAGCTTGGGTGGGGTTGTAAATTGGGTAGGGTGGGGTCTCAGGGAATCTCCAGGGTAGAGCAAACAGCAATGGCTGCCAGTCAGCTCTGCCCTGGAGAGGTCCCAGCTCAGGAACAATGACTATTTTGAACACCTCCGTCTGGAAGAAAGCCTCCCCCATGTTCCTGCCCTGATGCCAGACAGAC
Source organism: Myotis davidii (assembly GCF_000327345.1). Taxonomy (NCBI): domain Eukaryota; kingdom Metazoa; phylum Chordata; class Mammalia; order Chiroptera; family Vespertilionidae; genus Myotis; species Myotis davidii. Next base: position 24,094 of record NW_006284352.1, on the reverse strand, counting down.
CAGTTTCTCTCCATATGTGTCTGGTTCCCCCAAAGTCTCACCCAGTACTGGAGCTCAGAACAAGTGGGAGCTTGTATCTCCCTCCCAATTAAAAAAAGCGGCATACCCAGGTGCTAGCCCAATCTGTGCCTCCGCACCTCCTACCAGTCTCAATGTGCTTTCTTCTTTACCTCTCTAGTTGTAGTACTTCCACTCAGCTAGCTTTCCTGCAGTTCTGGATGATAGGTGTTCTGTATTTTAGTTCTAATTTTGCATGGTTGTGGGAGGCAGCAAGTACATGTGTTTACCTATGCTGCCATCTTGGTTGACTTGAGTGTTAAGGTTTTATTCTTTCCTGTGGAATCACATGGGGAGTGTCTCCTAACCTCACAGCACTGAGACTGTCCCTCTTGACCAGCCCAGAGAGGGGCTGATGTCCAACCTCCTGTAAGGGCCACAGACCCAGAGCCCAAGGACAGAGGCCTGCAGATCATGTGACTCCTGCCCCAAAGGCCTGAAATATCCACCATCTATGGCCCATCTCTGACCCTAAAACTCATGTCTCCTCCCCCAGTTGAAGCCCAGCTTTGGACAGCCAAGAAGAGACTCTTTGTGAGAGGAAGAGACAGCTGCTCTGGGGGAGCGGGCACAGGGATTTCAGGAGGCAATTGGGACAGTTAGGCTGGGAGGGTGTGGGATCAGAGTGAGAAGACCTGAGATGCACACTGCCTGACCTGATGCCTCAAATCACCCCTGAGTTAGTGGTCCATCTGGGAGCAGGCAGGGCCTGCAGCTCTCAGAACTTGGGGACCTGCCAGGAGACACCTCCCTGTTCTGCGCCAGCAGATGCTGTCGTGAAGGACCCACAGCCTGGGGAGAGTGTGGAGCTGGACCCTCAGGTGAGAACCCTTCTCCTGTTCAGGCTACAAGGACATTTCTGTCACCCAGTTTAATTCAATGGTTCATTCCCTGTCTCCACCTCTCCTTGTTCTCAGCGGTGTCCACACTGACCTCTCCTTCTGGGCCCCCAGGCCATCCTGCTGAGCCTCACTCCTCCTGGTTTCCTTGTGACCTCATGGCTCCTTCTACTGGGCCTCCTTTGTTGGCCCCTCATCCTCTGTCTGACCTTGTGAAGCCCCAGGTCTCAGGAGGATGCAGAAATAAGTGAATTACCCATAGGTCACCAACATCCCTTTCATTCATTCATCCAGCAAATGTGAAAGGGGCTGTTTACAGCTGCTTTTAGGGGCCATTGTGCAGCCCTGAGCCACACTGTCTCCACACTCCTTGAGCTCACCTGTGTGTGAGGGAGACAATATGCAAACAAGCAGACAGTGTCTCAGAGAGCAAAGTGCTGTGAAGGAACATAAAGTAAGAGGGGGGGATAGAGTGCATGGTGGGGGGACAGGGAAAAGAGCGGGTGCTGAGGCAGGACATGCTTCTTCAGGAAGGTGGGCCATGAGGCTGGAGCCAAATGAGCAAGAGAGAGCGCATTAGGATAAGAGTCAGAACAATAGAAGCGTCCAGAGACCCCAGGTCTTAGGAAGGCCCTGAAGATTCCATAAGGAAAGGGAGCTAATCTGTTTAAAGTTTAAGTCATCTCTCTCTCAACATGTGCTTGAAGTCTGGAGGATTTCAACAGTGGGATAAAGGAGACACTATTCTGTCTCACTGTCTCCAGCAGAACAGGCAGGATGAAGACCCCCAGGGAGTGACGTACGCCCAGGTGAAACACTCAAGACCAAGACCCAGGCAGGGAATGGCCACCTCTCCTTCCTCCCTATCAGGGGGATTACTAAATAAGAAGGGAAGACAAGCAGAAAAGGACAGAAAGATGGACAGTCAGGTGGGTCCTATCCTCTCCCTACCCCAAGGCTTCCCCAACTCTAACCACATTTCATCCTACTCACTCTCCCCCTGCTCCAGGCTGTCGCCTACGCCCAGCTGAACCACTTGACCCTCAGACAGAAGACATGTGCACCCCCTTCCTCCCTGTCTGAGAAGCCCCCAGATGAGCCCAGTGTGTATGCTGCTCTGTCGGTCTACTAGCCCAGGAAAGACCCAGACCCCACCCTCCAGGGAAGGGATTCACATTTCCCAGGAGGGGTGGAAACCTGACATGGACCCCCACAGCTCCTGGAAACCTCTGGGAGTCACCTGATTTTATAGTCAAGATAAGCAATATCACCTGACCAGTGTTGCTCATTGGGTGAGAGTCAACCTATGAACCATGAGGCGACAGTTCCTTTCTTGGTCAAGGAACATGCCTGGGTTGCTGTCTCGTTCCCCAAGAGGAGGTGTGCCGGAGGCAGCCAATCAATGATTCTCATCATTGATGTTTCTATCTCTCTGTCCCTCTCCTCTCCTCTCTAAAATCAATAAAAATCCATAATAATAAAAGGCTAATATGTAAATGGTCATCACTCCTTCATGCATAACAATTGATCAGCAGGAGGCTGCATCCCTGCCCGGCATTGGCTAGGGATGTGACTGATCCTGACTGACTCTGCATCACCGCCCAGTGCCAGCCAGGGACATGATGCGCTGGTGAGGCTTCACGGAGGTGGGGCCAGCCAGGTCTGGGTCTTGTTCAATGGGGTTGGGGCCGGCTGGGTCTGGGTCTCGCACAATTTTGAGGGTGTGTGGGTGGGCGGGGACTTGACTCTGGGTCCCACTGCATTCCCCAGATTCTGACAGGAGGGAGATTTTTTCATATACATTTTACTAATTTTCTTTCATTTCTGACACTTCTATTATAGAGAAAAGGCAAATAGCAACATTAAAATATTTCCTCTAATTAATTCCCTTTTAATATGCGCAAATTTTGTGCACTGGGCCAGTAGTATATTAATAATGAGATAACAAATATCCTTACATTTTTTTAAATAAAGCAACAGACTTCTCAATAAGGAATGTGTGAACCAAAACTGAAGTGAACATTTTTAATTAAATGATAATGTAAATATTACACATCAAATCTATTAAATGAGAAAACTAAAAACCATGAATGATAGAAAAGAAAATGCCTTAAAAAAATCATCGGTCTATGCTATCATATCAAGTATTTAGAGGGGTAAAAAGATTGGATTGAATCTTTAGCTCCATAGATGACTGGATGAGAAAGATACACAATGATGTATACACAATGGCATATAAGTCAGCCATAGGGAGGGGAAAATGGGAGCTGGATAGGCAGACCTGTCAGGCACATGGTCTGAAGGCCAGGCTTGAAATGCAACTAAATTGGAGCACATTCACCTGGAATTTCCAACTGTGGTCCAGCTGAAGAGGTAACTTATAACAAGGAAGAACAGAAGGCATCTGAAGCCCAAACATGGGAGTTTTCATTGGCAACTACACACCTGAGGCATTGGCTCAGGGAGGGAGATGTGAGTTGCCTGAGGACAGGTGAGGGAGGGAAGCAGGGCAGGGAGACCTGAAGAACCAGTAGCCAGGAGTCCTGCATTGGGTCATTCATATGCTTCCAAACCCAAATGGCCATTTTCCCTGGGAGGAGCTATGGCCTCTCAACACTCAGAGGGAAGGTAAAGGGGAAAAAAAACCTGCCCTCAGTGATACAGCCTGTTACACCCTGCATTTTGAGCTTTACTGAGGAAACAAAGGCAGAGGCCAAGCTTATGGGTCTGAACAGTCTCAAGGAGCCCTCAGTGACGCGAGTGGAGAAGGGGCCGTCCGCCCCACTCTTCTAGGAGCCAGACTGATAAAAATTCCAGAGTGTCCCATTGGTCTCCATACTAGGATCTCTGTCCTTGTAATATTTAGGCCACTCATGGAGGAGCAGCTCTGGGTCAGGAAAAAACACCCATCTTATTCCCTGAAAGCAAAACAACGCCAACCCTACCAGAAGCCCTGTCAGAAACAGACTATTGAGTGATTAAGACTGACAGCTGGTGGGCAGGCAAAGAGGGCAGATTGGGCCCTCCTGCTTGACACCAAGGTCCTGTGGAGACAGACACAAGCAGTGGACCGGTGGATCATGTGGAGCTTCAAGCAGGGAGTTAAAAGTCAAAAGACAGTGCCTGGCAGTAATTAGTACCTAAATACCTAACAGGAAGCCTAGAATTGGCAGACAGAAGATTGGGATCCTATGCCAGTTCCACAGGGAATTAAAACTTGGCTGAAGCGAAGGACACTTCACTTCATTTTTTAAAATTTTATTTCTTTTATTTTTTTGCACCTTTTCCTTCCTCTCTTCTCTTTTTTCCCCCTCCCATTTTTCTACACCTTTCTCCTTTTTAGTTTTCCTCTTTCCTTTCCTTTCCCCCTTTTTCAAAAATGGATCTTCTTTATCTATCTGCTTTATTCATTGTTATTATTCTAGTCTCTTGTTTTGTCCATACCTCTAATTTCCTCTTCCCTGCTCCAATTCAATTTCCCTTTTTATTTTTTTTTTTACTACTCAATTTTTATTATTTTTTCTCTCTTCTCTTTTTCTTCTCCTTTTCTCCTAATTTCTTCCATTGTGCTGTTTATGGTCGCTATGTCATTCTTCATTTCTTCTTTATGACAATGGAAGGTTTCAACAGTAGACTAGACTAGTAGACTAGAGGGCAAAATAAGTGAGTTAGAAGACAAGGCAGAAAAAAACACCCAAGCAGAGCAGCAACTGGAAAAAAATTAAAAAGCAGGAGGAAAGTCTAAGAGAATGTTGGGACAACATGAAATGAAACAACATCCAAATAATAGGGGTTCCAGAAGGATAGGAAGTGGAGCAAGTAATAAAAAGCCTGTTTGAAGAAATAATGACAGAAAACTTCCTTGACTTTTGGGAAGAAAAAAGTCACATAAATCCAAGAAGCACATAGAGTCCCAAGCAAAATGAACCCAAAAAGACCTACACCGACACACATCATAATTAAACTGGCAAATGTAAAATACAAAGAAAGAATCTTAAAGGCTGCATGAGAGACAGAAAGTTACCTAAAAAGCACCTCCCACTAGACTATCAACTGATTTCTCAATAGAAACACCGTAGGCCATAAGGGAAAGGAATGGAATGAAGTATACAGAGTGATGAAAAGCAAGGGACCAAATACTCTATCCAGAAAGTCTACCATTCAAAATTAAAGGTGAAATCATGAGCTTTGCAGACAAAAAAAGGCTAAGGGAATTTATTACCACCAAACCAGCAATGCAAGAAATGCTGATCAATGTTTCTAATTCTCTCCCTCCTCTCTGTAAAAAATCAATAAAATATATCTTAAAATGCCAAAGGGACTGTTGTAAAAAGAAGAAATGGAAAGGGAAGAAGGAACACAAGCATAAAGAATAAAAATGGCCACAAACAAGTACCTATGTATAATAATAATAGTGTAATATGCTAATTAGGCCAGGTGTCCCTCCTGACGAAGCCGGGCTGCGAGGGAAGCCTAAGTCCTGGTTGCCTGCCTGGGAAGCCCAGAGGCTGGGTCAGTGGAAGCTAAAAGCTGGTGTTTCTCTCAGGTGTCCCATGAGCTCCCTGGAAAGTGGGGGGAATGGCCCCATCCCAAAGCAACTCACTGACAACCCCTGCCATTGCCCAGCCTTCTGAGCCCCAGCCTATGCTGCTGACCCCTCAGTAGGACTTCAAGTGTTGGGTGGGGCGAGGAGTATTCCACAGGGCTGGGCAGGTGGAGTGCTTTTCCTCAGGCTGATGCTGCTTGGAGTGGATCGATTGTTCCGCCCAAGAAGAATGACAGCTGTGGTATTGGTGGATGCTCTAGCATCGGGTCCGGGTCGCCACGCCTCCACACCTCTCCCCAAAGCCAGACACCCCAGACTCTCCGTGGGTGAGTCCAGTCTTCACATCTTCCCTCTGCCTGTGGGTGAGTGGCTGAAAATGTAAGTTTTGTGTGTTGGCCCTTTATTAATTTATTTTAATTATTTTTTAAAATACTTTTTGTTGATTTCAGAGAGGAAGGGAGGGGGGAAGGAAGGGAGGGGGAGAGGAAGAGAGAGAGATAGAAACATCAATGATGACAGAGACTGCTTCCTGCATGACAAACACTGGGGATCAACCCTGCAACCCGGACATTTGCCCATGACAAGAATCCAACCTGGGACCCTTCACTCCACAGGCTAACACTCTACCCACTAGGGCTTTTTACTTATTTTTTAACACTCAGCCAAGGATATTTTTTCAATTGATTCTTTTTTTCAGAGAGAGTGAGAGGGAGGAAGGGGTGGGGGAGATAGAGAAACATGAGTGTGACAGAGATGTATTGAGGGATTACCTCCCACACATGCCTGGAGAGGGGCTGTATCGAATCTGTAACCCAGGTACATGCCTTTAACTGGGACTCAAAACCCTGACCCTTCTGAGTGTGGTCTGATGTTCTAACCACTGAGAAAAACTAGCCAGGGATGAACATGCTCTTTGTGCTAAACACAGGAAGAGGATAAAATACCTATGTAAGATTTAAAGACACTTGTAGTGAAGGTAAACCCTTTAAAAAATAAAGATCTAGAAAACATTCTACATAAAACACATGGACGTCATATACTCATAGTTCTTGCCCCTTTTACATGAAATTGAAGAGACTTTAGGAAAGAAACATATCTAGGTGCCCTATGGATGGGACTGGAGCTGTCCACAGCCCAGTTCTGAATTCACAGCACGTCTCAGGATGAACATACAAAATAGGGCAGAATTAGGGGAGATGGTGGTGGCCCATGGTCTTAAGATAAACCTCCTAGATACACACCCACATTCCTGGTCAAGGCTGTACCAGGTCTGTGTCAGCTCGACCTCTTCAAAGAAGGTGAGCTGCCCTGGCTTGTGGATTCTGTGATGACAACTTTGAATTCACTTTGTGGTAACAAGTTCGCTCTCTTTATGCATCAGGAAAAGGGATGAACTTCCTGTGGAAGTTTTTATAGCAGAGGTTTTGATGACTTATTTTTCAGTTGTTAAGGTGAATGTCGAGAGGCAAGTTCACAGGATGTGGTGGGCAGAGTCCCCACACCACAGTGTGTGCAGGGCACAAGGTGCTGGTCACACAGGAAGTGGACCAGCTCTCCTCACCCCCCAAAAATAGCAGGTGCTGACGGTCTGACTTGAGCCACATCTCTGAACTGTCCTGTGTAGTTTTCCTAAACTCTACAATCAAATATTGATTTTAACATAGCTCTCTGCCATGTGAAAGTCAAAACAATTATTTGGCTTACATGCTTAATATTCCAGTGCCAAGCTAATGAATAAAATGGTTAAGGATATCCTTTTGTGATAAACACCTCATCAATGTCCTTGTGAGGTGATCACCACACCCCTCCCTCTCTCTTCCACCCTTTCAGACAATTCAGACAGTCTGTATGTGTCCAGGGGCTTCTAGAACATTCTTTCCTCTCTACAATGTTCTCATCCACCTCTTAGGTCTCCACCTACGCACACAGCCCATCCTTCAAACACAGTCTAGACAAGGTCCCAGCTGTTCTCATACAGTTCTTTTTAAATTTCCTTTTTGTAAATAATTAATTCGTACATTAGCCTTAGAATGTCCTAGTCTACTTGTCTGAGTTCTCAAAATACAGGCAGTGTGTCTCCTGGATCATGGTTGTATTTCTGGTACCTGGATTAAATACCTGGCAAGTAGAAGGCGATACATATTTGTTTATGGACGAGTCCAAGAAAGAAAGTAAATTCCACTTGTGGTGGCGGAGAAGGTACGTGATTGCCCTCTTTAGAGCCAGCCAGTCAGGGGTTGCCTCCAACCAAGAACAGGCACCGGCCCTCTTGGAGCAGATGTTCAGACCAGAGTCCTGGAAGTCAGATGAGACCTCAGAGCTGAGCTGTGTCTCCAGAGGCCTGGACTCCCCTGAGCACTCATCCTGGGGAAACTCAGAGCCACCCACGGCGGGGCCACCCATTTGCTGTGGGTCCACATCTGAGGGAAGCCAGAAGGGTGGCAGCAGCTCCTGACTCACCACATCCTGTGCGTCTCTGTCCTTCAGGCCCAGGCCTCCTCCATCTGCAGAGCAGGAGCCCTTAGAGCAGGTGCCATGACGTCCATCCTCTCTGCTCTTCTCTGCCTCGGTCAGTTGTGGACATAGGGAGGGAGAGCAGGAAGGGAGAGGAGACTCATTAGCTATAGCTCATGGGGAACCTCAGGCTTAAGCAGTTCACATGGTTGGGGTCGTGATCAGAGACAATCAGCTCTGACGTCCTGGTGCAAATCTCTGACAGAGACTCTCTTCCAGGGCTGAGTCTGGGCCTGAGGACCCGAGTGCAGGCAGGTGAGTCCTCCCCATGTTCCATGTCCCTCCTCCTACTTCACCCCTGGGGCTCAGGAGGGAGCACAGAGGTCCTGGGATGAGGTGGTAAAACAGGAGGACCTTGAGCTCACCTGGGGAATGATAGGTGGGGAGGGTGCTTATAATGCACCTCTGCTTTCCTTACAGGGAAAGTTCACAAACCCACCATCTGTGCTCGCCCAGGCTCTGTGAAGTCCTGGCAGACACCCTTGAAGCTCTGGTGTCAGGGCTTCAAGAAGAACCCTATTTTCAATCTGTATAGAGAAGGAAAACATGTGCCCTGGGGTGAAGAGACCCCACAGGAGACCACAGACAAGGGCAAGTCCACACATAGGACAGAGCATTCTGCAGGGAGATATCGCTGTAACTGTCTCAGTCCTGCTGGCTGGTCAGAGCACAGTGACCCCCTGGAGCTGGTGGTGACAGGTGAGAGGACACTCAGGGGTCCCAGCCTCAGGCTCTGCCCTCAGGAAGGGGGTCTGCTCTCAGGGTGTCTCCCTCTGCAGCCAAGCCCTGGGGGATGCGAGGGAGTTGTGACCCCATCTAACACGTGCACTCCTTCTCTCCTAGGATTCTACACAATACACAGACTCCCAGCTATGTCAAGAGCTGTTGTGACTTCAGGAGGGTCCAGGATTCTCCCGTGTACCTCACAAGAGGGACTTCATTGGTTGGCTCTGAGGAAGGAAGGAGATCACAACGTCTCCTGGATCCTGGACTCAATGCCACACCCCTATAAACAGCCCCAACCCATTTTGGCCCCAGGCCTTCACCACAGGGCCTTTGGCCCTCAGGGGACTTTCCACCTCAGTTGGACATTCATGTGCGACCACTATTTCAGGAAGGACCCTCAGGAGTGGTCACACACCAGTGAGCCAATGGAGCTCCCGGGCTCAGGTGACTTTAACTTTTGTGACCTCGAGGTGCTGTCCCGAGGAGAGAAATACGGGCTGAAAGCAAAGTGACAGGGTTCTCTGGAAAGGGTCACCCCACAGAGATCAGCTCCTTGGAAACCCTTCGACTTTCACCCACCTCTCTGCCTCACGTGGGGTGTGAAAGGTGCCCGTGGGAGCGGGGGGTCTTAGGGAGGCTACAGGGCACATGCAAGAGGATAATCTGGGTAATTTGGGAATGAGGTTTAGCCCCAGTCCCTCAAACTCTTCCTGTGCTCATTCCTAAAACCCGATGGGGGCCCCTACCCTGCCTACCAGGCCTGATGAGTCACCTTGAACTCTGATCAGAGGGAACACAGATGACCCAAGAAGTTCTGAGTCTCTCAGGGGGTCCAGTCGCCCCTCAAATATTTAAGGCTTGTGTCTTAGGGCTGCTGGGTGTCAAATGAGGATTCTGTGGGACCACAGGGATTCAAAGGTCTGCTGGGAGGTGACGGGAGGGATGGTTGTGGCAGAGGGAGATGTTGGGGCCCAGCCAAGGTTAAGTGAGGAGACGGCAGCTCCCACACTTCACTTTCCATCCTGATCCCCAGGACCCACTGAGAATTGGACACCCACAACCACAGTGTCAGGCCTTCAGAGAGGTAAGTGAGGGTCTCTGTGGGGAGGTGGTGGGTGTGTCCATGGGGGGTGGGGGCTGAGTCATGCAGAGGGTTCAGTTACCTCTGATTTGGACACATCTTTTCCCTTGTGTGTCTCCAAGTGTAAGGGAGAGGTCACTGTCCAGAGCTTAGATTTCCTGTCAGTTCTGGCCCTGACCTCCTGGGAGAGGGGGCACCACAGGGAAGCCCCCAAGTCGTGATGTTATGGGGCCTATCCCCTCTGCATCAGTGATGGTGACACTGTACAGGGAGGGACAGGCAGGACAAGGGTCCGGGCACCCAGGTCCTGTCCCTCAGCTCAGGAGGGAACAGGGTGGATCAGCCCTGGTTAGGCTCCCAACTCTGCTGCTCCTGCTGTGGGGCTGGGGGGTGAGGGACGGTGCAAAAGCTATGATCTGAGAAGTGGGGTATCTGACAGCACAGGGCCCAGGAGGAAGGCTCCTGTCTCCCCAGGTCCTCACTCACACCCTCATGTCATGATTCTCAGGAGCAGATGACACCCTCCGCCCATCACCAAACAACTCAGACTCCAAGATTGGTGAGTAGGAGAAACCCTTAGTTATGGGGCTGGGATTAGAGGGTCATGTCCTGTCAAGGGGAGGTGGGTGCTCTGGGTGGATATCCAGGGCCCTGGCCTCTGTGACCTGTTTTTCCAAATTCCCAGCCTCCCACCCCCAAGACTACACCGTGGGGAATCTCATCCGGATGGGCGTGGCTGGCTTGGTCCTGGTGGCACTCGGGGTGCTGCTCTTTCAGGCTTGAAACAGCCAGAGATGGACCCAGGATGCAGCCAGGAGGTGAACCCAGAGGGAACAATGCACTTTTTCGGAGTGGGGGAGCCTTGGAGCCCATCTGAGGACCCCAGGACGTGCTGAAGGCAAGTTGGGGGAACTCCCTGCTGATTTTACGAATGGAATGAACATGGTTTGGTGCAGGAAATGTCCAATTCCCCCTGGACCAGCTTTTTCCTCCATTAAATGTGAGTTTCCAGTTTCCTCTCCATGTCTTGGTTGACTTTCTGTAATGACCCCCACTTCTTTCCTCACCCCTGTGATTTGAAGGATCATCCCACATGGCAGGTGTGGGTCCGCACATCTAACACCTCATGCTCTCCTCCACTTTTTTTAAAAAAGAAAAATTACATTTATTGGGGTGACATTGTTTAATCAATTGTACAAGTTTCAACTGTACAATTCTATTGTACAATATCTGTCTATTTTTACGTGATACCATATTAGTTACTTTTTATCTCCACGTGACCAGATGAAGATAATTGATTCCTTTCTTCTGTTCAGAGGACTTTGCTTGGATTCGGTAACTAAACAAATGGGCAAAATTAGATACAAACCTAGAAAAGAGAATCCAAAACGATGCCTATGCCCCTCTCTGGACCTCACATTCCTTCCAGTCATCATCAGATGTCAACTGTGCTACTTCCCCAATAGTGATATCACTTGGATTTGGCATATCAGTGTTTGATGGGACAGCCTTGTGCTGTGCTGCCTCTGAAAATCATCACTTCTTAGTCTGTGGCATTTGCCATTTTCTGAGTGCATATAATACAAGAATACCATTCAGCCACGAAGGCATAAATCCTGCCAGCTCTGATATGGGTGAGGCCTTGGGGCATTGTGTTAAGTGAGATGAATGGGACTGAGGGAGACAGATACTGTATGTTCTCACTTATATGTGGAGTCTACAAATTCCAAACTCATAGAAACATAGAGTGGAATGATCCTCAGCACAGGCAGCATAGGGGAATGGAAAGATGTTGGACAGAGTGGCAACTTCCAGCCCTGGCCAGTGTTTCTCAGTGATTAGAGCGTTGACCCATGCATCAAGGGTCACAGTTTCAATTTCTGGCCCTGGTCTGGACATGTTTGGGAAGCAACCAATTGATGTGTCTCTCTTACCCAGCCATGGGCCAACTACGCCCCACGGGCCGGATCCGGCCTGTTTGAAATGAATAAAACTAAAAAAAAAAAAAAAAGACCGTACCCTTTTTTGTAATGCTGTTAACTCTAAATTTATATTAGTTCACACAAACACTCCTTCCATGCTTTTGTTCCGGCCCTCCAGTCCAGTTTAAGAACCCATCGTGGCCCCTGAGTCAAAAAGTTTGCCCACCCCTCTGTTCCGGCCCTCCGGTCCAGTTTAAGAACCCATTGTGGCCCTCGAGTCAAAAAGTTTGCCCACACCTGTTCTTACCTCTCTCTCTCCATCTATACTAACAAAAGGGTAATATGTTAATTAGACCAAACATCTTCTGGACGTCCTTCCAGACAAAGCCACAGTGCCAGAGGCCAAGACAGAGGCAGTTAGGGGCCTATCAGGCTGGCAAGGGAGGGCAGTTAGGGGGTGATCAGACCTGCAGGCAGGCAAGTGGTTAGGATCCAGCAGCCCCAGATTGTGAGAGGGATGTCTGACTGCTGGATCGGGCCTAAACCGACAGTCAGACATCCCCTGAAAGGTTCTGGATTGGAGAGGGTGCAGGCGAGGCTGTGGGCCTACCCCCCCCCCATGCACAAATTTTGTGCACCAGGCCTCTAATATAAATATAAGACACTGATTTTGACTCATACACAATAAATAATTTCAACTAAAATAACAAAAAGCAGACTTTGTTGGTTGTTTTCTCCTTTAGAAATGCAGAATTCAACTGTCCTC
>NW_006284352.1:10218-11396 GCF_000327345.1 Myotis davidii | reverse complement strand
TCGACAGAAGCTCCATGTTCCCCAAGTCCTCGGCCACAGGAAGTGCAGGTCAACAGAGACATCTCACAGGGGCTGAAACTGTGCTCAGTGTTTCTGAATGTTTGCTCCTCAGGCAACGACAAGAAGGCTCACTGTCCAGAATGCAAGAAGTGCACACACCTGGCTGTGTGAGGCGGTGAAGCTGGAGGGGGAAGGAGGAAAGTTGCTGACATCCATAAACCAAGGGCACACATATCTTTATGAATAAATGCTTTTACCTTTTTCGCATTGATACCCATGGGAGGGGTTGCCATTGGCATTCTTATTGTCTTTAACATACCCTCCCCCTTAAAGATAACACTGCATCTTGAGCTTCACTTTAGCAGCTGAAGAATAAATCATCAAGAATCCTGCTATAGCCCTAGCCGGTTTGACTCAATGGATAGAACATTGGCCTGCAGACTGAAGGGTCCCAAGTTTGATTCTTGTCAAGGGCACATGCCCAGGATGCAGGCTTCATCCCCAGTAGGGGGCATGCAGAAGGCAACCAATCAATGATTCTCTCTCATCATTGATGTTTCTATCTCTCTCTCCCTGCCCCTTCTTCTCTGAAATCAATAAAAATATCTTTTTTAAAGAGAACTCTGCTATAGCACCTTCCACGGGTCGTTTCGCACTTTTCCTGATGGATGATCAGCACCAACCCGACACTGCACAGTAAATTCAAAGTTGTCGTCAGAGAGTCCGCAAGTCAGGACAGTTCTCCTGGTTTCAGGAGGTTGCGCTGATTCACAACAGCTCAAATCTTGACCAGCAACATGCATGCGTATCTATCAGGTTTTCCTTAAGACCATGGAGCACAACCCTCTCCCCTAACTACCTCTCACTTTGTATGTTAATCCTGAGAGGGTGGAAGCGAATTCAGCACCGGGATGTGGACAGCTCCACTCCCCTTCTGGTGGGCATCCAGGTATGTAGCTTATCCTATGTTCCTTGAATTTTATATAAAAGGGTAATATAAACATGAGTCTGTGCTGTACATATGATTTATGACAGGGTTATTGTTAGGCTCAGGCTTAGGGATTGTTCTTCTTCAAGGACAGTAACACCCACAATTAAATGTAAGTTGTTGCAGAACCACATCCTGCATGGGTGAATGGTCAGATCTCCACAAAAGGCCTGGGGTGGGTGGGGCAGGA
>NW_006284352.1:6347-9796 GCF_000327345.1 Myotis davidii | reverse complement strand
CTGCAGACTGAAAGGTCCCAGGTTCGATTAAAGTCCCAGGTTCGATTCTGGTCAAGGGCATGTACCTTGGTTGCAGGCACATCCCCAGTGGGAGGTATGCAGGAGGCAGCTGATCGATGTTTCTCTCCCATCGATGTTTCTAGCTCTCTATCACTCTCCCTCCCTCTCTGTAAAAAAATCAATAAAATATATTTTTTAAATGCAATATCTGACAAAAAATGTAAACAATGATTAAACCCCAATATACTGTGTCATCTGAGGAAGACAGGAAGTATTGTGGGGTCCAGAGTGGGTGTGAGACATCATTTTAAATTTCTCTTTCCTAGGTTTGTATCTAATTCTGTCCACTTAGTTAATTTCTTTAAATATATTTTTATTGATTTCAGAGAGGAAGGAAGAGGGAGACAGAGATAGAAAATCAATGATGAGAGAAAAATATTGATCAGCTTCCTCGTGCACACCTTCTACTGGGGATCAAGCCCACAAGCCAGGCATGTGCCCTGACCAGAATTGAACCGTCACCTCCTGGTTCATAGGACGACACTCAACCACTGAGCCACACTGCCTGAGTTATTTAGTTACTGAATTCTGGTGAAGTCCTGTGAACTGAAGAGAAGACTCAACAACGCCCATCCGGTCATGTAGTGATAAAAAGTAAATAACATAGTATCCCATAAAAATATATAGATGTTGTACTATGGAATTGTACATTCAAATCCTGTGCAATTTATTAGACAAGGTTCACCACAATAAATGTAATTTTCTAAGCAGGAATTACAGTGAAGGAGAGCATGCGGTGTTAGATGTGTGACCCACACCTGCCATGTGGGATGGACCCTCAAGTCACAGGGGTGAGGAAAGAAGAGTGGGGGTCATCACAGAAAGTCAACCAAGGCACAGAAAGAAAATACACATTTAATGGAGGAAGAAGCTTGTACAGGGAGCCCACAGACATTTTTGTGCACTCAAACCATGTTGTTTCTACTAGAAAAATCAGCACGTAGTTCGACAAACTTGGGGTCCCTCACACCCACTCGGGACCCCACAATACTTTGTGTCTTCCTCAGAGTCTCTTCCACCACATCCTGAGACATCCAGATGGGTTCCAAGGCGACCCCTCTCTGAACCATGCATTGTTCCCTCTCTGTTCACACGCTGGTGGCATTGTGGGTCCTTCTCTGGCTGTTTTGAGCCAGAAATAGCAGCACCCTGAGCACCACCAGGACCAAGCCAACCACACCCATCCGGATGGTATTTCCCACGGTGTAGTCATAGGGGTGGGAAACCAAGAATTGTAGGTAAACAGGTCACAGAGGGCAGGGCAGACCAAATTCACCTGAGGACCCTGGTTGCCCACCCAAGGCACCCACCTCTCCTTGACATGACATGACCCTATAGGCCCAGTCCCAGGGAGGACCTTGCATATCCAGTCGTCTAGGATTTAATGCAATCTTTTTTCCTAAGTTTTTTTTTAGTTTATTTTTATTCTTGACAGTATTACTGATTTCCTTTATTTCCCTCCACCTAGCCCCCAATGCAGGCCTTTAATTCTTGATATAATAGCTTAGGAAATTGAATATTTAAGGCTTTTCCTTTTTCCAAAATATTTATTCATAGTTTTCAGTTTTCTTATTTCATAGGTCCGCTATGTATCTACATAAAAGCCTAAGTGACTGTTACGACCAAACAACCAAAACGACTGGATGACCAGCCAGTAGCTAAGATGCGCACTGACCCAGACCTTGCTGCTGGGGCCCTGATGGCCCTGAATCTGATTCACCCACACCCCGGACCCAGAGAGGAGGGAGGAGGGAGCCCGATTCCTGGTGGAATTGGCCATTGGTTAGCTTGCTGCTGGGGCCAACCTCTCATGGTCCGTCCCCCTCAGGAGGCTGCCTGCCCTTCATGGCCTTGATTGCTGCCCAGGCTGAGGGACCCCACCCATGCAAGAATTCATGCACCAGGCCATTAGTTTACATTATAATATAATTTAAAATATTCACTTCTGGTTTTGGTTCACATATTTATTATTGAGAAGTCTGTTGCTTCATTTTCAAAAGGTAGAGATACAGGTTATCTTTGACTATAAACCTGGAGACTCCTAGAGGCCCCAGGAGCTTTGGGTGTTCCACATCAGGCCTCCAGCCTGGGGCACTAGCCGAGTGTCCATGGGGCAGCATTCTGGCCTTTCCAGGTATATGCAGGTCCCCTTCCTGAAATGTGAGGTCTGCGTCCTTCCTAGGCTAGTGGACAGACAGAGAAGCATACACAATGTGCTCATCTGGGGGCTCATCAGATGGGGAGAAATGGGGTGCAGTTGTCTTCTGATTGAGGGTCAGGAGGTTCAACTGGGCGTAGGTCACATACTGGGGGGTATCACGTACAGCAGCCTGGAGCAGGGGGAGAAAGGGGGATGAAACGTGGTTGGGGTTGGGGAAAACCTGGAGGTCTGGAGAGGACAGGACCCACCTGACTGTCCATCTGTCTGTCCTCTTCTGCTTGTCTGCCCTTTGTGTCCAGCAATCCCCCCAACAGAGGTGAAAGAGAGGTGGCCATTCGCTGCCTGGGTCTTGGTCTGGAGCAGTTCACCTGGACGTATGTCACTCCCTGGGGGCCTTCATCCTGCCTGTTCTGCTGGAGACAGTGAGACAACACAGAGACTCCTTGATTCCACAGTAGAAACCCTCCTGTCAATTATCCTCATGTTGCCAGAGAGATGATTGACACTTTAAATCGCTCAGGTCCCTCTCCTGATGGAATCTGACGGGACTTCCCAAGCCTTGAGGCCTCTGGATGCTTCTATCGTTCTGACTCTTATCCTAACGTGCTCTCTCTTGCTCACTTGGCTCCAGCCTCATGGCCAATCCTCCCAAGAAGCATGTCCTGCCTCAGGACCTTTACACCTGCTCTTTTCCTGTCCCCCATCATGTACTCTGTCTTCTCCTCTTGCTTTATGTTTCTTCACAGCACTTTGCTCTCTTGGACACTGTCTGCTTGTTTGCATATTGTGTCCCTCACCCACAGGTGAGCTCGAGATGTGTGGAGACAGTGTGCCTCAGGCTGCACGATGGTCCATAAATGAAGCCAATAAACAGTGAGCCCTGTCACATCTGCTGGGGGAATGAGTGAAGGGGATCCTGGGGGCCTGTGGGTGAGTCACTCATTCCTGCCTCCTCCTGAGGCCTGGGGCTGCACAAGGTCAGACAGAGGACGAGGGCCCGGCACAGGGGACTATGTAGGAGGGGCCATGGGGTCACAAGGAAACCAGGAGGAGTGAGTCACAGCAGGACGACCTGGGAGCCCAGAGGGGAGGTCAGTGTGGATGTTGCTGAGAAGCAGGTGAGGTGGGACAGAAGGGTCCATTGGATTAAACTGGGCAACAGAAGGTCCTTGGTGGCCTGGACAGGAGCAGGGGTCTCACCCAAGAATCCAGCTCCAGGCACCCCCAG
>NW_006284352.1:4074-5690 GCF_000327345.1 Myotis davidii | reverse complement strand
GACCTTGTATTTGTGTCGAGATTGTTTTCTTTCTATATTTCCTGATTTCAAAATCTCGAGAAATCCTTTTCTCAGCTGACCTTCTCCATCTATTTGGTTTTCCTGTGGCAGGTGATCTGAGCCCCCGTTCTGTGACGCAGGTCACCGCATTCTCTACTTACGTGATGTCCTGTCTTTGTTCTGACATCGGTTTCTGAGGAGGAGGAACAGGAGGATGGAGAGCAGCAAGACCAAGGCCACCGAGACCCCGATCAGGATGTTCAGGGGACCTAGGACATAGGAGACATCATGAATGAGCCAATGATAACATTTAAAGGGCACCTACTGTATGTGACGCACATGCGGGAGTCTGTCCCTTAAATCCTCTCACCTCACAACAGTCATGCACCAGGGATTGCTGACCCCACCACCCACTTCACTGAGGCTCAGAGAGGTTAATCACATGTCCCAGGTCATCCAGCCTGGATGGGGAGGGGCTGGTACTGGAACCGGGGACTGTGGGTTCCCTGTGCTGTCTTCACACAGACCGCCACCAACCTCCCAGGTGGACAGCAGCTCTTGCTATGGGCTCCTCCTCTGCAGGGACCTATCCAAGTCTCATCTGGAGTTGAGGGTCCTTCCTCATTACCCACCCCAGAACAGCAGGGACAGGAGGGGAAGTGTGGGCTGGACCCTGGGTCTCTCCCTCATCCATCCCCACCCTGCAGACCCTGATGCCCCCTTAGGAAGGTTGGGCTTGGCTGGAGGCTCTGCCTTCCTGGGCTCTGTGAGGTCTTTCTGTCATGTGATCTCCCAGCAACTGTGAGCAGGATGGGGCCAGGGATGAGCAGACAGGAACCCGACACTCAGAGGAGAGAAGGGACCGCCCAGCCCCACAGCAGGAGCAGCAGAGCCAGGAACTGAACCAGGGCTGATCCACCCTGTTCCCTCCTCTGAGCTGAGCCTGAGCTGAGGGGTAGGACTGGGTGCCCGGACCCTTGTCCGCCTGTCCCTCCCTGTACAGTGTCACCATCACTGAGACAGAGGGGACAGTCACCATAACATCACATCCTGGGGGCTTTCCTGTGAGGCCCCTCTCGCAGGAAGTCAAGGTCAGAACTGACAGGAAACCTAAGCTCTGGACAAGGATTTTTTCCATTCACACTTGGAGACACTGAGGTGCAGAGAGGGGAAGGGCGTGTCCAAGTGAGAAACTTCAGAGGGGCCTGAACCCCTTGTAGCTCAGCCTCTATCCATACGGAGGTTCCTACCTCCCCACAGAGCCCCTCACTTACCCATCTGCGTGCCTGACCCTGTGGGTGGGAGAGACCAATCCTCAGAGCCTTCTGGGATGAGGATGGGGCAGGAGGGGTGGGGCTGTCATCTCCACACATTAGCTCAGCTCCCATCCTCAGCTTGTGACCCGGCATCTCCCTCTGCTATGACCACCCCACCCACAACCAGCTCAGCCACTGGGTCTCCCAGCACCCCTGGGACACAAGCCGATCCTTGAGGATCTGGGTCACTCGATCCCCTGACAGACTCTCAGGACTTGCTGGGTGGGCTGTGCTCCCTCTGAGCAGACCTCCCCTGGACTCACCAGCTGGGTAGGCGGGCCCTGTGGGTGGAAGGCTGGG
>NW_006284352.1:3277-3658 GCF_000327345.1 Myotis davidii | reverse complement strand
CTTCAGTTGTCCTAGAGAGAGGGAGGAAGGGTGAGGGCTACCTGCCCAACTTCTTCTGACCTGAGTCACCAGGCCTCTCTCTGAGGACCCTCCTCTATATCTGTCTTTCTTTCTCTGAGTCTCCCCCTCTCCCGTCCCACTCCCTCTCTCTCTCTTTCTCTCCCCGTCCCTGGGCCCTGCACTTTCATTCAGGCCTCACCACCTGAGACCCCAGCAGAGCCTGTGCAGAGTCTGGGTCCCTGACTGAACCCCCGGACTCCTCACCTGCCACCAAGATGTCCAGGGGGTCACTGGGGGCCGACCACTCAGAGGAGAGGTTGTATCCACCGTAGCATCTGTACCGGCCCCCATGGGAGCTGCGCTCAGTGTCCAGGGGGAAGT
>NW_006284352.1:2046-3150 GCF_000327345.1 Myotis davidii | reverse complement strand
TCCCGTCCCTCCTCCTTGTGCAGAGCGAATCTGTCATAGCCGACATCAGAGCGACACTGGAGGGTCAGGCTCTGTCCAGAGACCACGATGGGGCCCTGAGGGCTCAGAAGGGAGGGCTTCTCAGACAAACCTGGGGAGACCAGACATGAATTACAGGGGCTGCTCCTTCCATAAACCTCATCCTCTTAGCCTGTCCACAGTTCTCACGGTCTCTCTCCTTGTCTCTGAGCCAGGTGCCCCTGTACTCACCTCACCATCTCCCATAGGGCTAGAGTCAAGGCAAAGATGCCAAATATGTATCCAGTCCCTCAATCCTTTGATGAACCAATAATGGGACTCACCTGGAACCAGGAGCTCCAGAGCATCACTGGGGAGTGAACACAGGTTCAATCTGTTCCTGTAGCAGCCATAGCATCTGAACCTCCACCTCTGTGTGCGGGTCACAGGGCCCACAGGGAACAGGGCCTGGGACCACCCACTGGGCTGTGGCTGTGAGTCCAGGGTCCAGGAGAGCTTGTGATCCCCTTCCTTAGTCAGAATGAACCTGTCAAATCCTTCCCACGAGCCACACTGGAGGGTCACTTTCCCTCCTGTGGTCACGACAGGGCTGGGCAGGGCTGAGAGGTTTGGTTTCCTAGAGGATCCTAGGAGAGGAGGAGGCAGCGTTTAAATGGGCTCACACCTCCCTCTTGTCCCCCAGGGCTGGGCTGTGAGAGGGAGACACCATGAGATCAGACCCCCTTAGTGAGGGTACACCTGAGGCTGGGGCCCCTCAGTGTCCTCTCACCTGTCACCACCAGCTCCAGGGGGTCACTGCGCCCTGACCAGCCACTGGGACTGCGAAAGGAACAGCGATATCTCCCTGCGTCAGGCTTTGTCATGTGTGTGATGGAGAACTTGGCTCTGTCCCCGGGATCCAGTGTCTTCTGTTGGTACCACGATGCTGCGTTTCCCTCTTTATACAGACGGTACACCTCAACCTTTGGGGTCCCCTGACACCAGATGGTCACGGAACTCCCCAAGGGGATCATAGGGCCTGGCTCAGCCCTGATGGTGGGTTTGGGGATGGCCCCTGGGAGGAAACCAGCAGCTGGCTTTAAAACA
>NW_006284352.1:0-915 GCF_000327345.1 Myotis davidii | reverse complement strand
CACTTGAATAAAAAAATCACTCTCACAAGTTAATAAGATAGTTTGTTAAAAGAAATAGTAATTAAAATATTTTTCATGTTTGGTCTGTCGCCCATCTGGCATTGCTTATTGTAAATGCTGTGAGGCAGGTGAGATGTTCACCGTGTTCAAGAGACTCACCCACTGGCCCAGCGCCATGCAATGAAAAGACCATGACCTCCCCACTGAACGGATCAGGTACCTCCACACGAGGGGTCTGACCAGGAGTCTTCCTTCTGCTCCTTTGGACGAGGCGTCTCTACTGTGCAATTTCTCAAACCTCCACCACCTCCATCGGCATTGTATGGCTGGTTTCGTTTCCTCCATATCTCAGTCAAGAATTGTCACCATCTTTGTGGGGCAGGTGTTGGTATTGCTGAGAAGTCAAGGGAGGAAGTGCCCTGCTCAAGTGTCCTTCAACCATTCAGGATGTGGTAGCGCCACATTGATATTTAATGTGTGTCTGGGTGTGTGGCTGCCTTGGAACAGGACTGCCATGAATGTTGTTCTTGTCTGAGTCCTGATGAGTCTCCACAGTTTGAAGAGAAGAGTGACATCCACCATCAAAGGTGCTCTGAAGGTTCAAAAATAACTCAGATGATTGATCCCCAAGACATGGAGAGTTCGCACTGCTCCCAGAGACAGAAAGTCAGGTGGAACCTGTGTGACACATAGGACCTGAGTTCCAGGGACAGGAAAAGGCACGGAGCTGCCCTGTGGGAGAAGATGCATCTTGCACAGACCCCAGGCCTCGATCCTCCACCCCCGGGCTCACTGTCCTGAGAACTCCTTGGTGTCCCCAGTCAACCGGCATGGAGGGAGAAGAGATTGGCTCAAATAGAAGTTCAATAAATGTGTCCCCAGGTATTAGATTATAACCTGGTAATTGTCTCCAAC
>NW_006284351.1:46168-47434 GCF_000327345.1 Myotis davidii | reverse complement strand
TGGGGCGCACTGGCCGCCTTGCTTCCCTGCACCGGGCACCAACACGGGGGAAGTGAGGCTGCATCCCTGCCTGGCACTGGAGTCCTCTTTTTCTCCAGGGTGCTCACGCCAGACAAACAACCCCCGTGCACCACACCCCGTCTGAGAGCACTCTGCCTGGGGGCGCCACTAACCCGGCCCCCCGCCACCCCCCAAACCCCTGTAGGAGGAGAGATAAAGAGGGTGGGAAGAAAAGTTTTAAAGGGGAGCTGGTACAGCTTCAAAGGAGAATGGGAGGAAGAAAGAAATGGGGGAGGGAGCAAAACAGGTCCGAGGGAGGAAGTGAAGAAAAAATTAAGGTGGGAAGGAAGGAAAAGGGTAGGGAGGGCTGGGGTAGAGATAAAGGAAAGAAGGAATGAGGGGAGGGAGAGAGGGAAGGATGGAGGGTAGGAGAAAGATGGGAGAAGACTGATGGAACAGAAGTAGGAAATAAGGAGGAAAGAAAAGTATATAAATAATGAATCAGTATGAAAAAGTGTTACATAAAGGAAAGAGAAAAACTGTGTCAGAGGGAGAAGCCAATAAGAAAGTCAAATACAATTGTGTGTAAAGGGGATAAGATTTTTAAAAAGTTAATAGGGGTGACAAGCTCAGCAGGGGAGGGCAGTTAGGGGTGACCAGGCCACTAGGAGAGGGCAGTTAGCGGTGACCAGGATGGCAGGTGAGGGCAGTTAGGGGTGACCAGGCCTACTGGGGAGGGCAGTTAGTGGTGACCAAGTCGGCAGGGGAGGGCAGTTAGGGGTGACCAGGCCAACAGGGGAGGATAGTTTGGGGTGACCAGGTCAGCAGGGGAGAGCAGTTAGGGGGATCAGTAAAAAAAGGGGGGGTACATTTTTGCTTCTTTGCCTGTTTAGTATTTTTTTTTTTATTGAAAATTGGACATTGTAGCTAATACACTCTTGGCTAAGTATGTTATGTTCTTCTGCGGATTATTTGGGTCATATTAGGTGGGTAACTTGCTCTAATTCATTTCAACCTTATTTTTTCCTCAGGCCATACAGCTGCTGATATTAGTTTTTGTGGCCTCCCACTTCTTATCATTTAGTCTTCCCCCACACCCCTCCCTTGGACATTTTTCTTGTGCTTGAGAAATTTGGAGATCAGGAAGGGACTTGGGCAAAGCTGGTGTTCACCTTCTATGAGTTCCTTGATTCTAGGGGTTCCCCATGATTTACGGCTGCTCTGCAAGCTTTGGACTCGGTATTCCAATATTTCAAAATCAAGCTT
>NW_006284351.1:34184-35883 GCF_000327345.1 Myotis davidii | reverse complement strand
ACTACTCAGGCTTTTCATTTATATGTGTGTTTTTTCTTTTTTCATTTTTATTGTATTTTATAAAAGTATTGAGCCTCAACAGGTTGGAATTTTTTTTAAAAGACCTTGGTTTTTCTTATAGACAGTTTGAGAATCTCTGCACAGTTCCTACTTAACAGTGGCGTTTCTGTCCTGATGGGTAGGTGCATCTTTGGCTCGACAAGCTGTTACCAAGTCGCACTCCAGAATGGTCAAGTCAGTGTCCAATCTCATCTGCAGCCTAAGAGTTTCCTTTTTGTCATCATCACACTATTAGACTTTAAATCTTCACCCCCTCGATAGCTGTGAAATATTTGCTTTTAATCAGCATTTCTCTGATTGATAGTGGTTTGTTAGGTTCCTATTTGTTAAACCCACTTTAACAAGGTGGGTTTTCCCAATGTGCAGTTGTGGGGAAAGTGTGTCTTTAACAATCGCGCTAAAAGAAGTAAACTGTTATTACAGGCATAGCTGTTTTGATGAGGAAGAGCCTAAGGATAGCTAGTTCTGACTCGATGGGGGACAGGGAAAGCAGGTTGTGGCAGATTCATGCACGGGCAGTCCTTCAGTGTTTTTTTTTCCTCGGGAAAGTGTGTCTTTAACAGTCTAGCTATAAGAGGTAAAGTGTTATTACAGGCATCACTGGTTTGATGAGGAAGAGCCTAAGGATAGCTAGTTCTGACTCGATGGGGGACAGGGAAAGCAGGTTGTGGCAGATTCATGCACGGGCAGTCCTTCAGTGTTGGTTTTTTTCCTGATATTTCGTTTTGGGGATATTTGTTTCTGAATTGCCCGTTTACATCTTCTCCCCATTTTTCTAAGTAAAACAGAACCCGAAATACAATGTGGATACACGAGAAAGCTTTCCAGTTCCGGGTCTGTGTTCTAACTTGTCCTGAGTGCGTGTTACAGAGTTTGACAGGATGGGCCAGAGGTGGCAGCAGTGAGGCAATACTGGTTCTGAGTAAAGTCACATGACCGATGCCAGCAGTGCAAAGAGCTGCTAGGTTTATGGCCCTGAAACAAAGATTACCCAAAGACTGAACCCTGGGAAACATAATTGCCTGGGGGGGCCTCAATAAAAATGTATTTTTTTAAAAATCCAAAAAATTACCACACCACTGTCAACAACAAAAACAAAGAAACAAAAATAACTTTGTTATTTATTTATTTTTAATATATTTTTATTGATTTGGGAGAGGGAGAGAGAGATAGAAACATCAGTGAGGAGAGAGAATCATTGATCAGCTGCCTCCTGCAGGGCCACTAATGGGGATGGAACCTGGAACCTGGGTATGTGCCCTCGAATAGAATCGAACCCAGGACCCTTCAGTCCGCAGTCCAATGCTCTATCCACTGAGCCAAACCAGCTAGGGCCAAAAGTAACTTTCTTTAGCTTGATGAGGTTTGTTGAAACACCTCCGGTGCATACTGGGTCATTAGAGTTGGGATACCTTGCATTGTTACTGTGGAATTGTATTTGAATATTTACCCTGAGAGACTTTAATACCCACAACCTTGCCACGCTTGCTCTGCACAGGTGTCCCATGCATCTGGGGAAACATCTGGGGTACAAGAGCAAGAAAACATCTAGAGTGGCCTACAGGATGCTGCTGGCACCCTAACATTTAGTGTGGCGGGAAATCTGTTCTTAAACACATTGACTCCCTTCCTGGGAAGC
>NW_006284351.1:33401-34063 GCF_000327345.1 Myotis davidii | reverse complement strand
CAAAAGAAGCTGAGAAGACAGCTGGGTATGCAGGGCTCACGTTATTTACAGGCTGTCCTCCAGCACCTTCTGGAGAGCTTCTACATAGTAATTCGGTCTTTGAAGGTGTTCTGCAACCTGACCACCACTAGAGGGCAGAGCAGACCACTTCAGTTTTCATGCACTTTCTCCAGGGGTGAGGTTGAAAAAAAGTTGTGAGAACTACATGCTGGGCAGACCTGTACACTTAGATATCTCTCCAGCCCAGGACTTCATCCCACGGTGTGCTGGAGTGCTACGCGCTAACACAGGGGTTCTCCATCCTGCTACACCCTCACTTGGGAGCTTCTGAAAAACACAAATGTCCCGCCCACCACCCCTCCTGCATTCTGATTTCATTTTTGAAAATTCTCTAGATTATTCTAACATAAAGGAGGGGTTCGAGGCCTCTTGAGCTGTACGCTGGTCATATCTCACAGGGGAAACAAAAAATCCCAATTAGGACATGGGCGTCACCACTTTCTTCTCTTGAGCCCCAGGAATGAATTGAAACTTCTACGTACCTTTTCCTTCCACCTTCAATCCCTTGAGTGTTTAGTAGGTAAAATCTATTATCACAAATAAAATGACATTAAAATAAAAATGAGTAGGGTTGGGAATGCTGCACAGTGTTTATTTTCACT
>NW_006284351.1:31504-32291 GCF_000327345.1 Myotis davidii | reverse complement strand
CTCATTGCCTCCTCCTGGACTGTGGGTGGCAGCGCCCCTGTGCTTTCCTATAGAGAACATGTGGGGACAGCCATGTGGAATTCTTCAGCTTAGAGCATCTGCAAGACTTTCTTTTGCTACCAGTTACCTCCTCTCATTATTATGCTAACACATTACTTGCCTTTGTCATGTTACTTAGTCTTTCAAATAACTTTCCCCTGTGATGGTCAACTTGGTATGTCAACTTGCCTGGGCCATGGGACGCCCAAATAATCTGGTGAAACGTTATTTCTGGGTGTCTGTGAGGATGTTTCCAGGAGAGATAAGCATTTGACTTGGAGGACTGAGGAAAGCAGATTGCCCTGTCAGGGGGGTGGGCACCATCTAACGGTTGAATTCTCTCTCTCTCTGATACATTTCCCATCAGGACAGAGTGTGAGAGGAGGATAGAGATACAGGCGGTGGGAAGAAGGGGCTGCTGCTGGGAAAGGTTCCGCGATAGCTGGCATGTGTATTCTGGTGCTCCATTTGAAGCGCAATTTATCTGAAGCATCTACCCTCTGTGTCCACATGAAAGGTCGCAACCATTAGAAACTGCAGCCCGAGCACCATAAGGAAACCCACAGGCAACCATCCCCTTAACCTCGCCCTCACCCATTTTCAGTGCGATCTAATGGGGAACACATACCTGATGCTAAAATAGACATTGGTGGAAACAGGATTAAAGAAAATGTCTTGTCATCCAACAATGTCAATACTTATACACAAAAAATAAGAGGATTGGTGTATTCTGCCTGCACACCCACAC
>NW_006284351.1:22446-31184 GCF_000327345.1 Myotis davidii | reverse complement strand
ACCTCAGAGCGCACAGAATGGGAGGGGAGTTGGGGGTGAGAAAGGTCTGGATGCAGAGCCTGAGGACCAGAGACACAGTCACCCACGGGCGCCAGCACCAGCTGGGCCCACGCCTGGGAGAGCGTGTGAGAAACTGCTCGTGTTGGCTGCTGAGATGCGACTGTGGGAACTGTCACCACCAGAGGCCCCAGTCCTGTGGGCTTCAGCCAAGGGCCGGCTGCTGTGGGCAGGTCAGACCGGCAGCTGGGAAGATGGGCTAGACCAGGAGCAGAGGACAGCGGGACGAGCTGCCTCTTGTCTGCGGGTCACAGTGTCCGAGCACCACAGCCCCCAAGAGCAAAGGCCTCCTGCCCACCTGATTTCATAGTCATCATGTTCACGCTTTTCTTACTTTTTACCCCGATGTGTGCGTCTCCAAGCAATACGGGTTATCTTGAGTTTTACGTAAATTTTGAATATTTAATATAAATAAAAGCATGTTACATACATACTTTTGAGGCTGTGGTTTAGCTCAGCAGTATGCCTGACAAGTCGTTATATGTATTTGAAGAGTGTTCATCTGTGTTGCTGTGTAACAGAATATTGAATAAGTGACTCACACTTTATATTACCCTTCCACTTGTCGTGGCCTTTGGTTTGTTTTCAGGGTGTGGAAATTATAAACAATGTTGCTTTCAGTTTTCTTTTATGCTTGTGTGTCTCTCAAAGTTATTCACCTAGGAGTGCTCTGTGCCCTGGGATGTGGCTCTCGCTGTGTTACATTATGGTATGAACTATGTTCCCCAGTGCTCCCCGCCTTCTGGAAAGCTGGGAGCATTAGAGCACTTATCTCTTAGCCCATTGTATGCCATAAGCGTCTGCTGACTGGCCCACATTCAGGGTGACATGGAGGCTGCCAGCTCTGAGTGGGACGGGGACCTGGCAGGACACGGCA
Source organism: Myotis davidii (assembly GCF_000327345.1). Taxonomy (NCBI): domain Eukaryota; kingdom Metazoa; phylum Chordata; class Mammalia; order Chiroptera; family Vespertilionidae; genus Myotis; species Myotis davidii. The sequence continues at coordinate 30,250 of NW_006284351.1, read as the reverse complement.
GCGGATCCACATCCCGGTGCAGTCAGCCTCCATCCAGCAGCCCCCCCGGCGCTGGGGTCAGTGGTGGGAAAGACGCTGTGGAGCTGAGCCAGGCACCAGTGGAGCAGGGCAGTGCTGGCCCCAGGGGCTCTGGGTGAGGCCCCGCCATCCACAGCACCCACATGTACCCCCTTCGGAAGCTGCTCTGGGTGTGTGACTGGGACCTGAGAAGACAGAGCACGTGGCCAGGGGACACCAGCAGCCATGTGACTACAAGTGCCCACAGGCCCGGTTCTGGTTCCCCCACGAGGTCATAACTCCACAGGCCACCAGCCCATCATAAGGTGGACAAGGCGCATCTGTGGCTGAGACTGAATCACGTCAGCACCCACCAGAAAACACCCTCCCCTGACGAGGCTCTGAGCAACCAGACAGACAGACCGACCTCAGCCAGCCTGCATCACCGCTCAGCCCAGGATGGGCAGGATGGGCCCAGGAATGGAGGGACCTCATGGCAGAGATGAGGGCCAGCAGCACTGACTCCCTCTGACCAAGACTGTGCCAGGTATGGCGGCCTCAGCATGTCCAGATGTCAGAGTGAGGCCAATACCGGGCCCTTATGTGGCTCAGTTTCCTTATGTGACCAACTAGCCACCACTTGACAAGGTGACCACAATGAGCCCTGCCCTCTTGGAGAGTCAGAGGGTCATCCTCACAGGACGGCCCCCTAGTCCATGGTGGGTTCTCTTTCCTGTGCTCAGAACTTCAGAAAGAACCACCATCTGGTGGCTCCAAACACCTGATCCATGGGCTTGGGCCTGCTCTTAGCACAGTATCAGACCTGGGGTCCCAGATCCCAGTGAAGGAGGTGCAGGCTGGGCTGTGGCCATGGGATCCCCTGGTCATATCCCATCTGCACCGTCCAGGGGCTGCGGGCCACACAGGACCCTGGACAGGCTTCTGAAACCGCGATGGAAGCACCAGCTCTGAGGAAACATCCTGAGAGGACGGGTTACATCTCTCGGGACCCAGTGGATATCGGGGCACAGGCCTCTGTGTGGTGCTGACTTCTCAACAGGAAGAGTGTGAAGGCCCAGGACCAAGGGGTGGAAGCAGGGCGACCCCACTGCCCATCATTCAGCATCACCCACGGGGATGTTCCACTTCCTGTCTCCACATCTCTGGGCTCTCCAGGGTGGGAGGTCCAGGTTCTCAGAAGTGGGGGTGCTCTACAAGGGGCCACCCAAACTATATTATGTTTGTCACCAGGGACGTGTGGACTGCAGGTGCCTAGAGACCAGTAGGGGAGGAGTCCCCTCTACATGAGGCAGGAGGAATGACCCTGAGCCACAGGGTGTGGGGCTGCTGTCACTCAGTGGGGGCAGGAGGAGCATGTGGGGAACCTGGGTACAGGACTTCCCTCCTGCTCCCTGTGCCTGTGGGTGGACATGTACAGCAACCCAGCATGAGAACAGCTAGAGTTCCAAGTGCCCAGACCCCTCAGGAGGAAGGTTTGGGTCACACCCCAGGTAAGTCATAGGGGTCCCCACCACTGGGCTGGGAAATCCACGGCAGCCCCTGTGCAGAGGCCCCTTCCCACGGGCTGTTCCCAGACAGTGACCGGGCACTGCAGGGACTCTCTGCCAGCAATCTCTTACTCCATCGGGTAACATCCTTCTCTTTCCCCAACTTCTCTGCCAGCATCGGCTCCCTTGTGCTGGCCTTTGTATTATCTTTCTGAGGAAACAGACGCTTATGTTTCAAGCCACTAAAGTTCAGGGAAGTGCCTTGCTCTGCCGTGAATAAGTCACAAGACTCTCTTTGGTTTCTTTTATTGTGCATCGCTGTTTCCTTGCACCTGGAAAATGTTACCTGCACTCACTGTTTCCAGTTCCTCTCCTCCTGTTCTCTCTTTCATTCTGTCTTTTCTCCTTTCCTCCTTCTCTCTTTCCTTGCTTTATGCTTATTATCAGATATCTCAACCACCCTATATAATAAAACCCTAATGTGCAATTTGATCGAACCGCATTATGACCTGAAGAGCGACCGGTCACTATGACGTGCGCTGACCACCAGGTGTCGTACACTCAGCGCAGGAGCTGACCCCTGGTTGTCAGTGCGCTCCCACAGGGGGAGTGCCACTCAGCCAGAAGCTGGGCTCATGGCTGGTGAGCTCAGCAGCATTGGCAGGAGCTTCTGCCTCTGCAGCAGCGCTAAGGAGCAGCAAGCCAAGCAGTAAGGAGCGAGCAGGTGGGCAGTAAGGAGCGAGTCAGAGTGCCGTAAGAAGCAAGGGGTCCTGGATTGTGAGAGGGCCCATGCCGGGCTGAGGGACATCCCCTCTCCTCTGTGCTTGACTTTTGTGCACCAGGCCTGTAGTATAAAATAATACTCTGCGGTTATGCTAAAGGAAGCATTATCTCGGTGTATTATGTTAAAAGTATAAACACAAGGATATGGAATAGAAGGAAAGGAAAGGAAGTAATTAATAGTCTGAAAAGAAAATGCCCAGGTGATTCTGCAACCAAGGACCTAATGCTTTCAACTCCTAATGCTTCTATAAGCTGAGGTTGGTTGATTTTCAGAACAACTATATCAGCAACATGAAGTCTTCCACATTCCTGGTAAAAGCTTAAATAGGCACACGCACTTTTAAATCACCTGAGCATCATGGAGTTTGGTTAAAGTACAGACCCCACAGGGCCCAGCATTCCCACCCCTGAACACCTTCTCTGGGGAGTTTCTTGCCTTGTGCCTCAGGAGACATGTACACTAATGTTTGCAGCAAAAACTGGAATGCCCACTTATTCATCAGTAGGAAAATAGCAAAATTTCACTATAACAATCTATAAAAATAAAGACGTAATATGCTAATTAGACCAGAGGTCCTTCTGGACGACCTTCCAGACAATGCTGGGGCTGTGAGGGCCGATTCAGAGGCAGCCACACTTTTTTTTTTTTTTTAAAGCAAGAAATTATTTTAAAGGTATTATTGTTATGGAGCCCAGTCTTTAAACTGTTTGATCTAGCTATGATGTGTTCTCAATGTTGTAGCCACTTACTGTAGGGAACACTACTACTAAAGGCAACTCTAGGAAAAACTTACAAATATTGTTGTATCTCCTTGCTCTTTCTCAAACTTTTAATCATTGCTTTCCAAAAGTAAAATTTAGTGCTTTGTATAAAATAATCAGATAAAGGAAACATTGAATAACGGAATCCTGAAATAGCATTTAGTGTGAACTTTGGTTTTCACATGTGTGTGAATCTGTGACACTCCCCATTCCGGAGGTGGAGGGATTCCCTCCTCCTGAGGGCGGGGGCTGGAGTTGCTCACTCACTTCTAACTGAGGAGTAAGGCTGATGTTATGTGTGTGACTCTCAGCCTAGGACATTCACCTCACTCACCTTCCATCCTGGTTGCTCTCCCTCATCACTTGCTCTGGGACAAGAAGCCCTAGTCATTCACTGCCTTATGGCCGAGTCCCCATGGCTAGGAACTGAGGGCTCCTGGGACCATCCAGGGAGGAAATCAGGCCTCTGCCATCAGCTCTAGGAGTGAGCCATGTGTCAGCGGGTCCTCCAGCCCAGCCAGCCTTCAGACCATGCAGCCTGGCTGACAAGTAACTGCAACCTTGAGAGACGCCTGAGACAGAAGCACTCAGAACCCTCCTGGGTTCCTGACCCTGGGAAACTGGGAGATAACACACATTTGTTGTTTTTAGCTGCTAAGTTTAGAGTAATTTGGTAAGCTGAAAAGCATGACTAATACAGTGTCCAAAGAGAGAATGAATGATTGCCCTTAATTTTCATTTGTTCTAAATTAATTATAAGATACTTGGGGCCCAGTGCATGAATTCGTGCACCTTGGAAGGAACTGCAGACCACGAGGATGCAGTGGGCACAAGGACGGGTCTTGGTCCATCTTCCATGCCCCCACCTGGGCCCTCCATCCATGATCCAGTCCCCTGTCTGCCCACAGCCGTGCTCCCACAGGCTGATGGCACCAGCCCCGCTCACAACCACTGATGGCGCGGAGTGATTGGGGCCAGCACCAGCAGTGGGTGTGAGTGGGGCTGGCACCATCAGTGAGTGAGAGTGGCGGCTGCTACCCTGATCGCTCCTCAGGAACAGGGGGAGATGGAAAAGCCCTCAGGGGCAATCAGGGCCAGCAGTGGCCGCTCGCACCTGCTGACAGTGCCGAGCAATCAGGACTGGTACTGGGTGCCAGCAGCAGGTGCAAGCAGCAGCTCCAGTGCTGGCTATGGGTGCTAGAATGGCCAGTGTGGACAGCAGGTGTGATTGAAGGAGGGACTGCAGCACATGGGAGCAAAGAATTTTGAGTAACCACCAGACGCTTGCCGTGGTGACAGTGACTGGCGCCACCTTGATTTGGCGCCCCCACTCTCTTACTCCACAATCCCACCGTGGTCAACGCCCACATGTTCCAAACTCTGCCACCTGCTGCTGATGCCCTCCATGTTCCGTGCACACAACCTGGTGGTCAGCGCGGACTGAAGGGCCTCAGGTTCGATCCCATAAAGGGCCAGTACCTCGGTTGCAGGCTCTTCCCCCACCCGGGCCTGGTCAGGGTGCTTGTAGGAGACAACTAATCGATGTGTTTCTCTCACATCGATATTTCTCTCTGTCTTTCTGTCTCTCTTCCACTCTCTCTAAAAATCAATAGGAAAATATCCTCAAGTGAGGATAAAAATATATAATATTGGTATTCATCCATTCATTCACTCATTCAACAACTATGAACTTACTGTCTACTATGTACCAGAAGCAGTTTCATGTGATGGGAGCCAACTTTGACCCAAAGCCCCTGTGCTCCCATGTCTTACAGGCTGCAGGGGTGGGCAAACTTTTTGACTCGAGGGCCACAATGGGTTCTTAAACTGGACCGGAGGGCCAGAACAAAAGCATGGATGGAGTGTTTGTGTGAACTAATATAAATTCAAAGTAAACATCATTACATAAAAGGGCACAGTCTTTTTTTTTTTTTTTAGTTTTATTCATTTCAAACGGGCCGGATCCGGCCCACGGGCTGTAGTTTGCCCACGGCTGGAGAGGCTTCCCAGAGTGAGATCCAGCCACTGGGGCATTTGTAGAGATGAAACTACACAACCTGACTCACATTAGCAAGATTGCTGACCCTGTGGGGAGAATAGACCCCAGGTGGCAGGTAAGGGGGTGACACTATTGCCCTGGTCAGGAGTGGGAGGGTGATAGAGACAAAGGGGTGAAGAGGCCTGAGGGGTGAGAGACAGAGAAGGGCTGGACAAGCAGGGGTGAGGAAAAGAGTGGAGGTAGAGATTCTAAAGCAGTGGAACTCTCAGATTTAAATGTGTTTTATAGATCAACTAGAGGCCTGGTGCATGAAATTCATGTATGGGATGGGGGTCCCTCAGCCCAGCCTGCACCCTCTCCAATCTGGGAGCATCAGGGGATGTTTGACTGCCTCTTGCAATCTGGGACTGCTGGCTCCTAACCGTTCACCTGCCTGCCTGCCTGATTGTCCCTAACCACCTCTGCCTGCCTGATCACCCCAACTGCTCCACACTGCTGGCCTTATCACCCCTAACCACCTCTGCCTCACCCCGCATCTGGGACCCAGGATTCCCTCCTCCAGCCGGTTACAGGCACCCAGGGCCCGGGCTGGTTTCACCCAGGCCAGCCACAGCTGCAGGAAACCGCGTGGAGCAGGTGGCTTGTCCCTCTCCCAGGCCGCAGCCTGGCTGGTCTCCATCCCTCTCTCTTGAGCTCATTTGTGCCTGGCTGATCCCCAATCCTCTCTTGTGATCTCATTTGTGGCTGGCTGGTCCCCATTTCTCTCTCATGAGCTCATTTGTGCCTGGCTGGTCCCCAGTCCTCTCTCCCCAGTGTTGAGTATCTGAGCAGTTCCTGCACAAAGGCGTGAGGGTGTGATGACCATTTGCATGTTAGCTCTTTATTATATAGGATAGTAAATATGTCTACAGAGCTAGCAGGGTGTTCTTTACATTTGGTACTTAATACATTCTGTGGGGCTGCCTAAAAACTAATTGCCACCTTGTGTTAATCAGTTAAAAAATAATGTGTCCCAAGGAAAAAAGATGGCAGCTGGCAGGACGGAGGTGAGGGATAGGAAGTGAGTGAGTGATGGGATGAAAGGAGACTGTGTGAATGTGTGTGGTGTCTGTGTGAGTGAGTGAGGGACAGTTAAATCCGGCAGGAGCAGCAGAGGCTGGCAAACCAGGCTCGCTGGGACAGAGAGAGACTACCACCACTGTGGACACTCCACAGACTGTGGGACTAGGGCACGGAGCCCATGCCATCTTGAAGGGGAGAGGGGCCACTTCTAGGAACTCATCAGCACCACCACCCAGACAGGCCTTGGATACTGCCTACGACCTAGCTGCCACTCCAGCCAAAATCCTGCTGCCCCATCTGCAGACTCGCAGACCCTGGGATCTCCACCTCCAAAGGATCACTGCGCCTGCAGCAGTAAGTGCAACCTTCCCCCTCCCCAGCAGCAGACCTTGGACATCGCATTCGCGTGTCTCCAGCGTCCCGGTCTCTGAGGCACACTACTACATGGGAATCACTGTGAGCCCCAGCTGGCTGTGATTTTGTACAGACAGAGGCGCACTAGCCCCCAGTAGAAATTCTGAATTCCCTCTGCCTGAATAACTGCCCCCACACACCCAGTTGTACAACTTCAGCGCCAGGGTTCTTCAGCACCAGGGCCCCTCAGAGTGCCTCAGAGTTCAGCGCCAGCAAATGCCCACAGTTGCTCATTCCCCCTGAGCCCATCTATCCACAGGGCACTTTGGGAAGCCACAGTGAGCCTCCGCTGGGTCCGATCTTGAACAAATAGGGACGCACGACCCTGGGCAGTAGAAATTCTGAATTCACCCATCCTGGATACCTGCCCAAAGACACCTTGATTAAGCGTGCCAGGGCCCTTCAGAGTGCTTCAGTGCGCCTGCGCTAGCACACTCACTGAGGGTGCTCCTGTGTGCCACCACTAGGAGCGCGTGCCTATCCACCACAGGTACGTCAGCAAAAACTGAGTTTCCCCACCCCACAGCTGCAGAACTCTGGACACTACAGTTGCATGCTTTTCCAGTGTGCAGGTCTCTCAAGACCACCGCTCCATAGGCAGCCCTGGGGCCCCACTGTGAGCCCCACTGTACACGCACTTAAACAGGGGTGCGCTGCTGGGCTGTAGAAACGCTGAATTCCCTCTCCTGGGATACCTGCCCACAGACACTGCAATCCAGTGGCTTCAGTGCCAGGGCCCTTCAGAGTGTGTCAGTACACCCTGCTGGCAAACACACCATAGGTGCCCCTGTGAACTGCCACTGGGATCGCGTGTATCCAACCATGGAGGCAGCAGCAAAAGCTGAGTCTACCCACCCCACAACAACAGAACTCTGGACACCACAGTCACGCCTTTCCGGAACGCAGGCCTCCTGAACACCACCACCCCAATAGACGGTTCCTGGGTGCCACTGTGAGTCCCCGCTGGGCATGCGTGGTTTCAACCAAGGGCACAAGAAAACAAAAATTGGGACACCCCCTCTAGGGCTGCTGACTTCTAGACACCTCAGTTGCACCTTTCCAGCTTGCAAGAGAACCCAAATAGCTCAAGTAGGGAGCTACACTAGACTACCAAGCCCAGAAGACCTGAGAGGTCACACCAGTAGCACCATGCCCAAAAGCAAAGCAATTAGAGCTACAATACACCACAAAGAAAGAGAATTACAGGCCAATATCCCTGATGAACATAGATGCTAAAATCCTCAACAAAATCTTAGCAAATCAGATCCAGCATTACATT
>NW_006284351.1:9942-11702 GCF_000327345.1 Myotis davidii | reverse complement strand
GTGACAGAGAAGCATCTATCAGATGCTCAAAAATCAGAGGGAATGTAGGGGAGAGTGGGGGGAGGGGGAGAGATCAACCAAAGGACTTGTATGCATGCATATAAGCATAAGTGATGGATGTGGACAACAGGGGGTGAGGGTGAGGGCAGGATTGGGGGGATGAGGGGACATTGTGGTATAAGGACACATTTGTAATATCTTAATCAATAAAGAAAAAAAAAAGAATGCGTCCTGACTATGTGGAATGATATTTATCTTCCAAGTACATGGTCACATTTCTAACTGGAGTTTAAGCTATTAGAAGGCACAGCCTGTGTGTCACAGGCTCTTTTGTCTCCCTGTTTTGAGCACTCTGTCCTGCAGTTAAAGAGCTGCCTCAGGAGAAGTGTTTTGGCTGTGGTGGTGATGGTGGTGGTGATGGTGATGGTGATGGTGATGGTGATGGTGGTGGTGATGGTGGTAAGAGTAATTGTGGTTGGTACTAAGTAAAGAAGCAAAAAGGTTAGAGACAATTTGTTCCCTCAATATCAACAAAAGGAAATGTTTGTAGAAACATATAATACTAGGGGCCCAGTGCACCTTGAAAGAAACTGTGGGCCACAGGGCTGTGGTAGGTATGGGGCGGGTCTAGGCCCATCCTCCACTGTCCTGATCGCCCCTCAGGAGCAGCGGGAGGTGTAGAAGCTCTAGGGGTGATCAGGGCCAGCACTGGCACCAGCAGCAGGTGTGAGAGGTGGCTGCCAGACCCGATTTCCCCTCAGAAGCAGTGTGAGGTAAAGAAGCGCTAAGGGGCAGTTGGGGCCGGTGGCTGCTGCTGGCACTCGCTGACAGCACCAAGGGATAGTGGCTGGCACCAGGCGCCGGCAGTGAGTGTGAGCAGTGGCTTTGGTGCCAGCAGCAGGTGCCAACAAGGCTGGTGACAGCAGCAGGTGCAAGCGCCGGGTGGGACGGTGGTATGCGGGAGTAGAGAATTTCTAGTAACCACCAGAGGCTCATCCTGATGACAACTACCAGTGCCCTGCCTTAGTCTGGTGCACCTGGTCACCTGCTGCACCGCCGTGACCAATGCCTGGCATGTTCTGGGCACGCCCCCTGGTGGTCAGCTCACATCAAAGCGACCAGTTGTTTGGTTGTTCCAGTTTTCCCACCATGGGGTTATTTGCATATTAGCCGTTTATTATATAGGATGATTAAAACTCCTTTAAGAAAAGGACTACAGCCAAAACCGGTTTGGCTCAGTGGATAGAGCGTCGGCCTGCGGACTGAAAGGTCCCAGGTTCAATTCCGGTCAAGGGCATGTACCTTGGTTGCAGGCACATCCCCAGTGGGGAGTGTGCAGGAGGCAGCTGGTCGATGTTTCTCTCTCATCGATGTTTCTAACTCTCTATCTCTCTCCTTCCCTCTCTGTAAAAACTCAATAAAAATATATATAAAAAAAGAAAAGCACTACAAACTAGTAACCTATAATTCAGAATACAGGCTCTTGAGCCAGACTATCTACATTTCAAAGCCATTCCAAACATCTATTTATTAGCTGTCTGACCTGAAGCACATTATTCAATCTCTCTATGCCTCAGTTTCCGTGTCTGTAAAATGGGAATAATAGTGAAACCCATGTTTGTGAAAAATAATAATGTGTCCCGATAAAATATGCTCACTGCTTCCATATGAGTCATTCATAAGGATGGGCAGGGCAGGAGCGCTGGGAAGGGCACTGTAACCCACTGAGCACCTGCGACTGTGAGGATGCACAGGCTCCT
>NW_006284351.1:8394-9927 GCF_000327345.1 Myotis davidii | reverse complement strand
ACCTGCGACTGTGAGGATGCACAGGACCCTGCTGAAATGCAGTCACACATGCTCCCTGGGCTCCTGTAGGGAGGGTGTGGGGGACGCACAGGGACAGCTCAGGGCTGGGGAATGCAGGTCAGTGCACAATGTAACAGCCCCAGCCACACTCTTCCTGTGTGGGAAGGAGAGTTGAGGAGCTTTGTAGCTCTGGCTGCAGGGCTGTTTAGACACTTGGCATATGAAGCCTCTGAAATCACTCATTTTACAGATTAGCTTCCTGATGTCCAGGCTTCCCAAGACTGTGGTCCCCCTGCCCTTCACTGGTCTTTTCAGGCCCAGCTCCTCCAGGATTACAGAGGAGACCCTGTCCTCCGCCTCCTCTCACAGGGAGTTCACTCTCTGGCATCAAAGTCCCAGGGGGAGTTTTTCTCTTCCAGGGAGAGGGGTTCCAGGAGGAGAAGGGGAGGAAAGGGCTGGTCCCAGCCTGGGGAGTCTCCCTGGTTCTCACACAGCCCCTGGGCAGGACTGAGGGAGAGGGTGTGACTGAGAGCTCTCCCTGCAGGGGACAGGGTCAGGGCAAGGTCCCAGGTCTCAGGCGATATAGAAGCCAATCAGGGTCACCTTTGACCCCAGTTATAAGTCTCTGCGGACTCACCAGGACTCACAGACTCCCCAGAACTGCAGGATGCTGCTCAGGGGGTCCCCAGTCCTCCTCCTGCTGCTCTGGGGGCCCCTGGCCCTGACCCAGACCTGGGCGGGTGAGTGCGGGGTCGGGAGGGAATGGCCTCTGGGGAGGAGGAGCGAGGGCACCCGGCGGGGGCGCAGGACCCCGGGAAAGGGCGTCTCCACCCCCCCACCCACAACCCAGACCCCACCCCGACCTGACCCCTCTCTTCTCCGTCCCGCTGCCCCTGTTCCGTCTCCCGGGCCCCTTCCCCTCTCCTGTCCCCCCTTCCCCGGACGGGGTTCGACAGCGACTCCGAGAGTCAGAGGGCGGAGCCGCGGGCGCCGTGGATGGAGCAGGAGGAGCCGGGCTATTGGGTCAGGAGCACCCGGAACGCCAAGGTCTCCGCACAGATTTTCCTAGAGAGCCTGCACAACCTGCGCGGCTACTACAACCAGAGCCGGGACGGTGAGCAACGGGGTCCGGGGCCGGTCACCACCCCCATCCCCTCGGACGGGCCGGGGTCGCCCAAGTGTCCGAGTGCGAGTTTCACCGCAACCCCTCCCCCCCACCCATAGGCGGCAGGATCCGCCTGGCACACACCCGGGAGGAGCCCGCGGGGACTTGGACCCGGTTTACTCTTAGTTTCTGTTTAATCCCCCCGGGCGGGTCAGGGTCTCACACGCTCCAGTTGATGTATGGCTGTGAAATGGGACCCGACGGCCGCCTCCTCCATGGGTACCACCAGTCCGCCTATGACGGAACCGACTACATCGCCCTGAACGAGGACCTGCGCTCCTGGACCGCGGCCGACGTCGCAGCTCAGATCACCCGGGGCAAGTTGGAGGCGGCCGGTGAGGCTGAGCTAGTCAGGAACTTCCTGCAGG
>NW_006284351.1:4666-8171 GCF_000327345.1 Myotis davidii | reverse complement strand
TCCTCCTCCGCGGGTACCACCAGTACGCTTACGATGGCACCGACTACATCGCCCTGAACCAGGACCTGAGCTCCTGGACCGCAGCCGACATGGCTGCTCAGATCACCCAGCGCAAGTGGGAGGAAAATGGTGAGGCCGAGGAAAGGAGACACTACCTGCAGGATGACTGCCTGGAGTTGCTCAGCAGATACCTGACGATGGGGAAGGAGACTCTGAAACGCACAGGTACCCGGGGCCTGGGGCCTCCCTCCTCTCCCCTGGGGCTGGGGCTCCACAAGGAGACAGGACACAGGGTCAGTGTCAGACCCCCCTCCTGTGGGCCAGGAGACTGAGTCCGCCTGGCTTTTCAGATCCAGGGACGCCCCCCCTTCTCTCAGGGACACCGAGGGGTGCAGTCTCTCAGGGACAATTAGAGGGGAGACCAGCCTGAAGGAACTGAGCAGCGGTTCCCATTGGCCCTGCAGTGGCTCTGGGACCCATGGGGGACGTGCTCCCTCAGGCCCTGCTCCCTGCCCCTCCCCCAGTGTGTCTGAGGTCTGACCCCGACTTTTCTGAGTCCTTTGGCCTCCGCCCAGGACAGGACCAGAAATCCCTTTCTCCCCTGAGACCTGCCTCCTGCCCTGGGCTGTGTCACTCTGACTAGAACTTTCTAAAGAGGAGAGACCATCCCCAGGTGCGCTGTCCAGGCTGGTGGTGCCTGTGTGCTCCCTCGCCCACCCCAGGTGCCCTGTCCACGCTCGGGTGGTCACATGAGGGCTGCTGCAGGGTCCGCTGACAGTGCCATGTTCCTGAATTTCCTTCCCCTTCTTCTCAGACCCTCCAAAGACACGCGTGACCCACCACCCCATCTCTGACCGTGAGGTCACCCTGAGGTGCTGGGCCCTGGGCTTCTACCCTGCGGACATCAGCCTGAGCTGGCAGCGTGATGGGGAGGAGCAGACCCAGGACATGGAGTTTGTGGAGACCAGGCCTGCGGGGGATGGGCCTCCTTGGGCCACCATCCCCCCTGTGGGCCTGGTTGTGGGCCTGGTCATCCTTGGAGCTGTGCTCACTGGAGCTGTGGTCACTGGAGCTGTGATGTGGAGGAGGAAGCGCTCAGGTAGGGAAGGGGTGGGGCCTGAGTGTCTTGTCTCACTGGGGGTTGCCAGCCCAGGTAGAAGTGTGTTCTGCTTCATTAAGGGCAAGTACCATCTCCACACGTGTGGTTGCCCAGTGTGGGGCCTATTTGCTGACACTCACTCTTTAGTAAGACACGTGTGGAAATGAGGGACAGATTCGTCACCTTGATTCTAGTGATGGGGCCTGGTTCCCAGCACTCCCAGGTCAGGGTGGAAGGTCCCTGCTGAGGACAGACCTCCGGAGGATGGTTGGTCCAGTCCCCACACGTGTACTTTCCTCAGGTTTCCTGATCCTGCCCTGGGTCTGTAGTCACAGTTCTGGAAACTTCTCTGGGCTCCAGGACTAGGACTTCCTTTAGGACTTCATGGCCCTGCCTCCTCCCTGTCTTCTCATGGGATGTTTTCTTCCCACAGGTGGAAAAGGAGGGAGCTATGCCCAGGCTGCCAGTGAGTATGGAGGGTGACCCCTGAGACCTTGTGACAGTGCAGATGGGAGCCCATGGGGGACCTCACCCCCATAGTTTCTCCCTTAATCTCCTCTACTGGGGGCTCTGACCCTGTCCTGTTTTGTTCTACCCCAGGCAGCGATAGTGCCCATGGCTCTGATGTTTCTCTCACGGCTTCTAAAGGTGAGACCCTGATGATAGCAGGGGTTGTGGCAAAAGGGACAGGACTGGGTGATGGAGATTCTTTGGGCCATATTGAGCCTGCAGTGGGCTGTTGAGAAAGTCACTACTTACAGCCACTGAACTGAGTTTGCTCATGATCATTTTCTTCCACAGCGTGAGGCTCTTGTTGGGAACTGAGTGATGGGAGATTTGTGAACGCTTCCACTTTGTGATTCAAGAATCTCTGAGTTTCCTGGACCTTTCTGTCCCGGGAACGGCTGCAGCTCTCAGCCAGCGGCGCCACCCTCCTGGCTCCTCTCTGCTCCTCTGCTCTGCTCCGCACCCTGGGGTTCCCTGCGCAGAGCCTCCAGGATGGAAGAGGCCATCTCCTTCGCCAAGGACTTCCTTGCCGGAGGCTTCCCAGCCGCCATCTCCATGATGGCCGTGGCCCCGATGGAGCGGGTCAAGTTGCTGTAGCAGGTGCAACATGCCAGCCAGCAGATCACGGCCGACAAGCAGTACAAGGACATCATAGACTGCATCCTGTGCATCCCCAAGGAGCAGGGCGTGCTGTCCTTCTGGCAGAGCAACATAGCCAGTGTCATCTGTTACTTCCTCACCCAAGCCCTCAAATTTGCCTTCAAGGATAAGTATAAGCAGGTCGTCCTGGGGGGCGCAGACAAGCACACCCAATTCTGGAGGTACTTCGTGGGCGCCACCTCCCTCTGCTTGTCTACCCCCTGGGCTTCGCCCAGACCACCTGGTGGTCGACCAGGGGAAATCAGGCGCTGAGCGCCAGTTCAAGAGCCTGGTAGGCTGCCTGGTGCAGATCTCCAAATCGGACAGCATCGGGGCATGTACCACGGTTTCAACGTCTCTGTGCAAGGCATCATCATCTACCGGGCAGCTACTTCGGGGTGTAGGTCACAGCCAAAGTCATGCTCCCTGAGCCCAGGAACACCCACATCTTCATCAACTGGATGATCGCCCAGTCGGTGACGGCTGTGGCAGGGCCTGGTGTCCTACCCCTTTGACACTGTGCGGCGACAGATAATGATGCAGTCGGGGAGCAAAGGAGCCGACATCCAGTACACCGACACCATGGACTGCTGGCGGAAGATCTTCAAGGACGAGGGCGGCAAGGCCTTCTTCAAGGACGCCTGGTCGAACCTCTGAGGGGCATGTGCGGGGCCTTCGTGCTGGTCTTGTACGATGAGCTGAAGAGGGTCAACTAGGCACCCCGTCTGCCCAGACACCGGACCTCAGGGCAGCGGAGGCCCCTCACGGTTACAGACCATTGAACTTCCAGAAATTCCAACGTCCTCGCAGGCCAGATCATGGTAGCGCAGGGCGGGGCTCTAGGACGAAACCCTTCTGATCATGACCACTGACACCCCATTCCACGCCTCGATGGGGGGGATCGCCACGCCCCGCGGGGTCTCCCGCAGGGCCGCCCCTCCCCGCCTTGGGGGCCGTTGTGTGTAGCATTTATTTAAGGGAAATCATGCCACCATCAGTGCTTCCGCACTGTCCTCTCTGCTCAGGTGAGTATCCTCAAATCCCTTTTCTGTGGGACATTCCCCAAACAATTAAACCCAGACACAGAGGGAAAAAATAAAGAAGAACCTCTGATGTCTTTCTGCAAAGGGCATCTGAATGTGTGTGTTCCTATCAGCATAACGTGAGGAGGTGGGAGGCTGTCCTACCCCTGCCCACCACACCCCTTCCTGAGCCTTTCCTCTCCAGTAGAGGTGGGGCTGGCCCTCCCCATTCCTCTCT
>NW_006284351.1:3768-4622 GCF_000327345.1 Myotis davidii | reverse complement strand
ATGCATGAAGACTATATACCATAAAAGACTAATTGTACACAACAACTCTTTCAGCCTTATTCATTCTGCACCAGTATACTTAGATTTGAGAGTAATTATATAGTGTCTCTTTCTGGGGAGTTAAAGATGCACCAGTCCTATCTTCCTACCATGTCGATACGTAGTTGTAACACCCAGGCTATAGGGTTGGATGGTGTGTTGGAGATGTTCTCTCACACGAAGTTGAAGAGTCCCTTCAGTAGAACCTTGTCCCACCAGGACTTTCCATCACAGAGACTCAAACCTCCCCAGGCCTTGTACATTGTCCTAATGACGAACATCTCCAAACCCGTGGGCAGCAAGGCCTTCCTGTGTCCGGGTCCGCCTAGGCTCAGGCCTGGGTCCTGTCCTCATCTTCTGGGACTGTATTTGTTGTTTGTTTGTGTAGAGGATTATGCCTGTTTGCATTATGTTATAAGTTTTGGTCTCATCCTTCTTTTCAGTGTTTCCTATCCAGCATCAGCCAGAAGTGAGTTGTCTGTCATTGTGCCCACAAGGCTCAGGGGTCCCTGCACACAAGAGTCCATGGTATGGAGAGATGAATTTTCAGTCTCATGCTGCTCTTGGCTCCTTCTAGGAATTGATTGTTCTTTCCATCTTTTCCTAAACTCCCCAAGGAACCAGGTCCTGGAATTAGCAGGAAGGAGGGGTCCTGTAATTGGTCATCTTAGATAACTTCCTGTTGGAATTCTGCTCTGCTCGCCCACCCTCTCTCCCTGCCTTTCCCTCTAGTGCTGGCTGCAGTGGGAACCCTGGGATTTCTGAAGCAGAGTCTCCTGTAGATTCAGGGAGAGAAAATCTGTGGGAAGAGCAGG
>NW_006284351.1:1276-2982 GCF_000327345.1 Myotis davidii | reverse complement strand
CCACCGTCGTGGGTAGCAGGAGAATCAATGTTTTCTCTCATTAATTCAGAAAAGCACGTCCTGTCACCCGCTGGCAGGCAGGAGTGCTCTAGGCCCCAAGCAAGCGAAGCTCAGTCAGGGCAGCCTTCGCTCATGGGTGCTGGCACCCAAAGTCTACATTTCTCCTCTGCAGTCGCCCCGACTATCCCACCATTTCACTGAGAGGACAGAACTCCTTGCCTCCTCTGGGTTCCTGATCTCGAACGCTGAACAAAGGCACCTCAGCAAGGGCCGCCCGCACCCACCAGGTGTGTCTATCTGCACCTGCCCCCACCTCAGCACCTGCATTAGCCCCACGGAGGTGATCTCATCGCTGCACTGGCCTCTGCGGGAACAGGGCGTCACCTTTCCACCCTCTCACTGTCATCTCACAGGCACCCACCCTCAGCACCCAGAATACCCAGACACACTGCAAAGGACATGAGCATGCTGGAGGGGATGTGTGCACATCCTGTGGGGGACTTAGGCATGCAGGAGTTGATGGAAGGGGCAGGGGGAACTTGTGCGCACCTTAATCCAGGACTGTTGCAGGCGTGCAAGGGTGACAGTGTTCGGGGGGATGTTCACACACCAGCGGGGGAGGAGAGGATATGTGCACCAGAGGCCTGTGGCTTCGCAGATCCGCAAACCCCCGTGGTGCTGCCAGGAGGACATCAATGTGGCCCGCCAGAGTGGCTGATCCTACGATCCTGCACCTTCTGAGCCAGGAGGTGGGACTTGCACAGCCATACCTCAGCGCTGATGGCCTGCAGGTGCTACTTCAGCTCAGCTCCCAGGCTTGGCTTGGCTTGCTCATGTCTGCCACTGCAGCCATGTGGGGAGTACAGGCTGCCCTCCACTGGCTCACCTCCCCTGCACAGAGGCTCTCTGCATGCTGCCCACAGGCCCAGAGAAGCCTGGGCAGGGAGGGATGCTGGTGCGTGCTGCTCACCCGCCATCTTTGTCCGGTTAATTTGCCTACTCACTCCAATTGGATATTGAGCATAGTGGAGGGATGGATAATTTGCATGTTTCTCTTTTATTATATACGAATATATGGGATTATTGATTTCAGAGAGAAAGGGAGAGGGAGAGAGAGAGAGAGAAACATCAATGATGGGAGAGAATCATCCTGCTCTTGGCTCTTGCACGTCCCCTGCTGGGGATCGAGCTTGCAACTCAGGCATGTGCCCTTGACCAGAATCGAACCCAGGACTCTTCAGTCTGCAGGCCATCGCTCTATCCAGTGAGCTAAACTACCTATGGCATGTCTGTTTGGTTTGGGTGGCCAGCCAGTGGGGCCTCACTGGGAAGGTGGCTTGAGGAAAGCATTGAAGGACATGAGGAATTTTCCCTGGGGATGTTGGAAGGAAGTCCTTTTGAGCAGTGGCACCACCACTGGGAATGGCCTGGGGCAGGAGTGTGTCTGGTTTAAGAGGGAGGAGGCCAGTGTGGGAATGGAGCAGAGTGTAATGGAGATGAGATAAAGACGAGGCCACACCTCCTGGGCCTGTGGGATGGAAGAAGGGCGGGGACTGTGCTCTGAGTGAGGAGGGAGCCACAGGAGAGTTTAGAGCAGGAGAGGCCTGGCCTGATACTCCTTTAAAGGATCACTGTGTCTGCTGAGCTGAGAACACTTGGGAAGTGAGGGGGCAGTGTGGAGGCTGGAGGCGTGTGTGAGGGGCTCC
>NW_006284351.1:0-256 GCF_000327345.1 Myotis davidii | reverse complement strand
AGGCTGAACCCTGGCCCTGTGGCTAGGATGGCTACCTCTGCTGCTCCTGACACCTGCACTGTTACTGCCTCTCCCACCACCCTTGTCACATGCAGCCTGTGCAGTCCCAGCCACTCTGTTACCTGGTCCTGAGTCAGAATCCAGCATATGATTACGTGTGTAGATGCATGAATGTTGGGGGACGTGGATTTCCCTCTTTTATGGAGGGACATGATATCTGCCCCTCACCAAGTCTCTTTGTGTGTGGAATTCTCCT
>NW_006284350.1:17999-18660 GCF_000327345.1 Myotis davidii | reverse complement strand
AGGCTTGCAATATTAACATTGTTGGAAGATTGCCTCCAGTAATTAAATACAGAACTTGATTTTTCCTGACTCTTCTGAAGTTCCTCAACTGCTTTCTTCCTTGCATCACAGACAGGATATTTAGTACTAAATGACCCGTGTTTAGTTGTAACGTGTCTCTCCTAATTTGATTTCCTGTTACAAGCCAATTTTTCCTGACAAATAAGACAGGTCGGAAGGCCATTTGAGATTTGAATCAATGCGAAAGTCTCAGTCCATTCAACTTTAAATTCCTGGTTTTCATCTACCGCTTTTCTTTTTTTTAATATATTTTTTATTGATTAAGATATTACATATGTGTCCTTATCCCCACATTATCCCCTACCCCCCGCTCATGCCCTCACCGCTCCCCCTCCCCCTGTTGTCCGTGTCCATTGGTTAGGCCCATATGCTTGCATATAAGTCCTTTGGTTGATCTCTTCCCCTTACTCCCACCCTTCCCTACCTTCCCTCCAAGGCCCGACAGTCCAATCAATGCCTCTCTGTCTCTGGATCAGCCCTTGTTCATCAGTGTATGTTGATCATTATATTCCACAAATGAGTGAGATCATGTGGTATTTATCCTTCATTGACTGGCTTATTTCACTTAGCATAATGCTCTCCAGTTCCATCCAGGCTGTGG
>NW_006284350.1:13813-15250 GCF_000327345.1 Myotis davidii | reverse complement strand
GGTTCTTCCATCTGTTTATGTCTTCTTCTATCTCTTTTTTCAACGTCCTGTAGTTTTCAGCATATAGTTCTTTTACCTCTTTAGTTAAGTATATTCCTAGATATCTTAATTTTTTTGTGCAATAGTAAATGGGATTGTTTTTTAAATCTCTCTTTCTGTAAGTTCATTATTGGTTATAAAAAGGCCATTGATTTCTTGTCATTAATTTTGTATCCTGCTACATTGCCGAATTCATGTATTGATCCTAGTAATTTTTGGATGGAGTCTTTAGGGTTTTCTATGTACAGTATCATGTCATCTGCGAATAGTCGTCTACCGTTTTTCTTTGTTTCTTCTTTGTAGCCGCGTCAAATAGGGCACCTAAAAAATGTTTCGTTTTATAATAATAAAGCCACCAACACAAAAGAATTAAAATTTTTAAATTGATGACAAAAATACCTGTAGGATTTGCAGCTGGTTGGAAAAATACAGGTAACTTTATGCTTCGAGTAGGTACTTTTGTCACCCATGTGTGATTTGCGGATGCGACTAGAACTAACCACTGCACAATGAGACTGCTGACTGACTGGCTCACTCAACTTGTGCATGAGTCGCGAATGCCTCCACCGTGCTGCGTGTCCTGAGTCTCCTGTCGCCCAACCGACCAACACCCCCCACTTCTTCTAACACAACTTCAAAATAGACTCGTCCAGGCCGGAAACCGACTTCTGTGCATGGGCCACGAAGTTTCAATCGCACTGAATGTGCGTGCCCGCACATGGTATTTTGTGGAAGAGCCGCACTCAAGGGGCCAAAGAGCCGCATGTGGCTCGCGAGCCCTGGTTTGCCAACCACTGTCATACACCAAATCTCAGATTCAGAAATCTTAGAGAACACTAAGCAGAATAAATGCAGAAACAAAACAAACAGGAAATCAAAATAAAGAAAAAAATTCCGAAAGAAGCCAGAGGTAAAAAAAAAAACAAAACACCTTATCTATAAAGGAACAAAGATAAGAATGACACTCGACTTCTCCTCACAACCTGCAAGCAAGAAGAGAGTGGATTTAGATATTTAAAGTGTTGAGAGAAAAATAATCTCAGCCACCTAGAATTTTGTACCCTGCAAAATTATCCTCCAAAAATGAAGACTGAGTACTTTCTCAAACAAAAAGTTAGAGAATTTGTTGCCAGTGCACGTACCTTGTAAGAAATGTTAGAAGTTTTCTAAAGAGAAGAAAAATAATAAATGTCGGCAACTCAGCTCTACATAAAGGAAAAAAAGAGTATCAAAAAAGGAATACGTGAAGATAAAATATACATTACCAATTACCAAAACATTTTCTAAATTTTTAAAATATTATATTTTAGCTAAGAAGATCCTGGATAAAGATCTTATAAATTATTAGAATCCAGACAGTGTAACTCAGTGGTTAGGCATTGACTTGTGAACCAGCAG
>NW_006284350.1:12007-13429 GCF_000327345.1 Myotis davidii | reverse complement strand
AATTAATCTTTGCAAAGTATATTGGTGGTAACAATACTTCTTAGAAGTAAAATTGATAAATAGCAGACTCCAAACTGAACTTTGAAGAGGTTCATAAGCAAATTAAGAATGGATGAGTATTATGCTAAATGAAATAAGCCAATCAGAGAAACACAACTATCACATGAGCTCACGTATATATGGAATCTAACGAACAAAATAAACTGACAAACAAAATTGACCCAGAGACATGGAAGCAAGCAACAGACCGATGAATCTCAGAGGGAAGGGGTGCGGGAGGGGAGGAGGGATCAACCAAAGAATTTATATTCATATATGCAAAACCCATAGACACAGACAATAGTGCATTGAAGGCCTGGGGTGGGGGAAGGTACGGGATGGAGAGAGTCAATGGGAGAGAAAGGGAGGACATCTGTAATACTTTCAATAAAAGAAATAAATTTTCAAAAAAAAGGAATGGATGCACTAATATAAGGAAAGAAAAACCCAGGGAAGTAATACCCATAGCTAACATGTTCTAGAAGTTCTGAGAATCCAGAATGCACTCTAGAGCCAGATAGCCTGGAATTAAACCCTAACTCTGACACTTATCAACTGCCACTTGCATGTTACCACCTCCATCGCTACCACCCTACTCCCCGAGCCCACTCTCACCACCTTCTGCCTCAGTGACTGCAACAACCTCTGATTTGTCTTCCTGTTCCTACTCTCACATCCTCTTCAGGGCCCTCCAGTAGTCTGTTCTGAACACTGCAGCCAGAAAGTCCTCTCTCCCTGCCTTATTTTTTCTTCACAGCACTTATCACCTTCTATCCTATAGATTTTATTACTAGAGGCCCAGTGCATGAATTCGTGCACAGGTGGGGTCTGGCTGGCCCACCCTGATGGGAGCCCATCCAACTGGGCCCTCTGGGAAGAGGGGCCACAGGCAGTTGGTGGCTGTCCCTGCCCCTGATTGGGGTGTTGGGGCTCAATTGGGGGCCGGGTTGGCCGGGGGGTGCAATTGGGGCCCAGATCAGGCTGGTTGGCTGCCACAGTGCACATCACAGCCACCAGTCATTCTGGTTGTTCTGCCTTTCCAGTCGCTGGAGATATATATATATATATACATACTATTGTCTGCCTCCCCTACTGGAATATGTTTCACAAGGGCAGGAATTTTGTCTGTTCTGTGCACTCTTAGCATGTAGAGCATATCATCACTCAAAACCCTCCAAATCTCCCCTTGTACTCACAGCTTTAAAGTCCTTACCAATCACACAGACCATCTCCTCACAATCCTGCCTCTGGCCCATGCACATCATGTCATCCCACACAGGATCCTTCCCGCAGACAGCCTCAGCCTTGCTCTTTCTTTTCCTTCAGTCCTTTATCATTTCAGTGACACCTTCCCTGGCCACTCAATCCATCCTACTCCATCCT
>NW_006284350.1:9305-11127 GCF_000327345.1 Myotis davidii | reverse complement strand
TTGCTCATCAGGACCAAATAACATGATGTCATCAAGATATCAAACCAATATGATGTCCTGAAGAATGTTCAGGTGATCAAAGTCTCTTCAGACTACTAGATGGTGACAGAGGCAGGCACAGACTGCAGCACAGCTTCATAATGTGAGCTATGGATCATCCCAAATGAGGGAACGCTGCTTCTGATTCGCCTTACTTATGGGTATTGGAAAAAAATGCATTTGCCAAATCAATAGCCACATTACAAGTATCAGAACTGCTTCTCTTAATCTTTGCGAATCTATATAAAATGTATTTTGAAGAAAAAAACCCACAGCTTTAAAGATGTTTACAAATCACGTTATTAGATTAAGCTTGTTAAGTATATGCTTAAGATCTTCTGTGGGCTTTTCTTATTTTTGTAATCTGTCAAGGACTGATACGTTGAAGTCTCTCACTATTATTACCAGTATGTTATCAACTTCTATCATTTTCTCAGAGCCTTTAGTTAAAGATATGAGGGAAGTCTACATTTTTTTTATTTTTAAATAGCTGCTTCTATAGTTCTAAGGATCATTCTTTACCACTATGCCACACAGGAAATTAACATTGGTATAATATTATTTATGTCTAGAAGATTATCTTTCTCTTCCTTTTTTCTTACCTTAGGGTTTTTTAAATTCTTCTTTTTAATCCTCATCAGAAGATATGTTTATTGATTTTAGAGAGAGGGAGAGGGAGAGAGAGAGAGAGATCTATCAGTCGCCTCATGGTTGCCTCCTGGACGAGACCCAACAGGGGATCAAACCTGCAATCTAAATGTGTGCCCTGAGAAGAATCGAACCTGCAACCTTTTGGTGCACAGGATAATGTTCCAACCGACTGAGCCACCCAGCCAGGGCTTACTTTAGTGTTTGTGTGTGTTGTTGTTTTTATCATCATTTATCTCCCTTGTACCCTCTCACTCCTCCACCCATTCTTTCATTTCACTCTATTGTAAAATCTCCTGCTTGGATCCATTTTAATTTTCTTGAAAGCACAAAATGGCTACAGTTAAAATTTTTGATTCCTAGGGTAAATGTTCCAAAATGTTATTTTCATTCATCTGTTGAATAAAATGTCCCTTTACTCCTTTTTGTTATAAAGTGTTTATTTGCATTCTGGTGTTTCCATGCACATTTCTCTCATAAATGCAAGTCTAATATCTGTCCTAGATTAGGACGGATAGCCTCCTCGAGCATATATACTCAAGCATTATTTTCATCTTTCCATACGCACTAAAGCTAAAGGGGTGGGTATTAGAGTAAATATTCTTTCATCCACTACTTAGCTGCCTGTGGTAGAGGTGAGTGGATGGGAAGAGAGCTGTCTCTATGTACAATTGTAGTCTGGAGGATTCGACTCTGAATTTTATTTCTGAATTCATTAAAAGTCTTCCATTATAATTCATTTTGTGCTATTCCCCATTCCATGGAGGTTGGGACACCCCTTAAATTTGCACTTACTTTACATTTTCTGATGAGGAATCTATTTCAATATCGAGACTTCCTTTTACAGGGTTAATTTTGTGAGTGGGTATTATTATTTCTGGTCCACAGATCCAGTAAAGTTCCTCTATAGAGCTCTAATTACTTAAGAAGTTAAGTCAGAGAAACAGAATGATACTATTTACTTATTTATTTTTAATATTTTTATTTATTTCAGAGAGAAAAGGAGAGGGAGAGAGAGATAGAAACATCAATAAAGAGAATAATTGATCAAATGTCTCCTGCACGCCCCCTACTGGGGATGGAGCCTGCAACCCAGCATGTGCCCTGACCCAGACTGAACTGAGACCTCCTGGTT
>NW_006284350.1:7281-8867 GCF_000327345.1 Myotis davidii | reverse complement strand
TTCTTTTATGTAATTTTTTCTGCCTTTAACCTTTTATCATTTTATATACCAAGCATTCAATAAAAAGAACACCCCCTAAGCTTCTTAATCCATACAACCCACTCTGCACTGAACTCCTCGTCCTGTGAATTAAGTTTAAAATTAAAAGTTATTTTCAGATGTATGATTAGATCAACATATTTTGTCATAGCTAGCGTTTAGCTTATAGATAATCAGTTATAATTATACAACTGAAGCCAGATTTCCAACTGAGTTAAGCCTCAGAAAGAGCTTTAAAAGATGTTGACTCATTGTTCCTAATTGCTTCTAATTCCCCTAGTTCAAACCACTTAGAGTATTAACAAAGTTCCTAAAGTTCACTAAAGATAAATGTTTGAAATGTGGGAGTTTTCAATTGCACCTATAAGACAAAAATTCAATTCTCCTTGATGAAACACCTATTATATTGAATCAACTATGCATAGATAGGTAACAGTTTGGGACTGGATTTTCATAGTTGGACTTGAGATAAAACAATATATTTGGACAGAGGAAGTTATTTTATTTTAGTTTAGGTTTTGGCAAGCAACCAACAAGAGAAATTATTTTTCCAGTTTTCCAATAATCTGACTTAAGTTTAGGTCAGAGGACAACTTTGAAAGTGGGCAGAAAAGAACTTACTTAGGGAAACCAAGATGGCGGCATAGGTAAACACCAGAGATTGCTGCCTCACACAACCACTTCAAAAATACAACTGATAAACAGAATGGTACTATTTATTTATTTTTAATATTTTTATTTATTTCAGAGAGGAAGGAAGAGGGAGAGAGAGATAGAAACATCAATGATGAGAGAGAATAATTAATTGGCTGCCTCCAGCAGGACCCCCACTGGGGATCATGCCCACAACCTGGGCATGTGTGCCCTTGACCAGAATTGAACTTGGGACCCTTTGGTCCCCAGGCCAAAGGGGAGAGGGCTGGCGGCTGAGGTCAAGGTTGTCTTTTTCAATTGGGAGGGAGTCTCATGCTTTGAGCTCCAGTTCCAGGTGAGTCTCTGGGGACCCAGACTCATACAGAAGAATCCGGACTGTCTGGCATCGGTCAGAACTCGAGGGCAGCTTTCTCTCAGAGGCACACACAGCGATTGCCAGGCACTCTGAGGACAGGACTGAGAGCAGCCATACTGCTCCCTCTGCCCACCCAGTTGATCCACTGGGGCTCCGTCCCGCCCAAGCCTTGTGTGGAGGCTTTTGCATATGAAAGGCCCGGCTCTTTGTAATCTGAAAATTACTTAACAAACTGCAGCTGCCCAAGGCCCCAGGGAAACTTGCATTGCTTTCCAGCTGGCTTCTGCAGGATAGCCTCAGGCAGAGGCTAGATTAGCACCTCCTTAGAGATCCAGGAGACAGTGTACCCAGTGGTAAGAGTGGGACCATCCAATTATAACTCCACAGATCATAAGGAACACACTCAGGGGTAAGACTCAGTGAGCACCAAAGCCCCACTGAAGCAAGTCCTGCCCCATAAGGGTATCTCCAGCACAGTAGTTATTCTTATAGACACAGTGGGTCCTCGCAGTCAGCCAAAAATGCGAAGACAAAGAAC
>NW_006284350.1:2546-2979 GCF_000327345.1 Myotis davidii | reverse complement strand
ATTCCAAGGACAGGTTACTGGACCTTTTAAAGCCTTCCTCTTTGTGGTTTGTTCTTAGATCACTGTCATGGCAGAGATATCTCATTATTTTTGAACAGGTCTGTTTCATTTTAAATTGACTGCCATAAAAAAGAAATTATTTGTGTGTGAACACAACAAAATAATGTGGTTTTGGTCCATTTAAACTGTATTCACAAGCACAGATCAGAATAAAATCCTTACATTTTTTAAATTGTCCTGAACCAAATAGCTTATAGAGTATCATTAATTTCCTAAGAAGTTTTATACTAAATTTGCATGTGAAAGCCTGGACTGCCCCTTCATCAAAAAAAAAAAAAGCCAACAGAATCATGGATTTGCCATCTGTTCTCCTGATGAAAGTACAGTGATTAAAGCTGAGTATTGCAAGTAGTATAAAGCAATAATTTTTTTC
>NW_006284350.1:0-1893 GCF_000327345.1 Myotis davidii | reverse complement strand
CTGTGCCCACACCCTTTCCCCAGACTAAGCCCCTGACCCTCCAGGGGCCCAATGGGTGCCAAGTCCCATGCTGAGCTGGACCCACCCCTGCTGTCTGCACTCTGCCCTCCTCCTGCCCCAGGACCCCCCTCGCAGTCCTCCCCTCTCCTGACCTCCAGCCTCCACCTCAGACACATGTCCAGCCTCTTCCTCAGGCGCGTCTCCCTGCCACCGATCGGCCCGGCTCCTCCGGGAAGGTGGGTACAGGACTGGACTCTGCATGGGCAGGGCTCAGCCGCCTGAGACGAAGGTCACTGCTCCCTGTTCTGGGTGTTGTTGGTTTTGTTGTGTTTTTAAGTAAAAACAGTCTGATATTGAATGCGTATTCTTTAGGTCAGTTTGAACGTGTCACTCAGACCTCAAAAGTTTTTATTCACGTGGTCACTCAGTGGGTTGTCTCTTCTTATGAAAGTGCTCATTCTGCCCAGGGTGAGCATCAACCTAGGAACCAGGAGGTCACGGTCGGATTCCTGGTCAGGGCACAGGCTAGGCTGTGGGCTCCATCCCCAGTAGGGGGCGTGCAGGAGGCAGCCGATTGATGATTCTCTCTCATCATTGATGTTTCTATCTCTCTCTCTCCCTCTCCCTTCCTCTCTGAAATCAATAATATATATAATAAAAATTAAAAATGAGTAATTGAAATTACTAAAAATTTTTCACAAATGCAGCTATGTCACTCTGAACCTTTCTATAATTATGTGCAGTTAGCTTTTGCAGACCAAATTGAAAAGTATTACATTTTTTGTCTTATATTTGATATATTAAGAGAAAAATTTTCTCTCAGTCCTCTATTCATGTTCATTTCCCCTAAAACCTGATCAAGAAGTATCAGTTCTCACCTGGCCTGTGTGGCTCAGGGGTTGAGTGTTGATCTATGAACCAAGAGGCCAAGGTTCGATTCACAGTCAGGACACATGACCGGGTTTTGGGCTTGATCCCCAGTAGGGTGTGCAGGAGGCAACCAATCAATGATTCTCTCTCCCCATTGATTTTTCTCTCTCTTATCCTCTCCCTTCCTCTCTGAAATCAATTAAAGAAAATATATTTTTTTAAGAACTACAAGTTCTCAAAGTGCTGGTCAAGAGGAAATATATTACATCAAAATAGAAGGAAATTGTTAGATTAATGACTATATAGGGTGGGGTAAGAACAGGTTTACCATCGTTTCAATAATTTCTTTTGGCTTAAGTTCATTTCAGCTTGCCTTCTATAGGTTGCAACCAGAGTTGAGATCAAATGTTGTTGTCAAAGGAACTAATGCAATCTTAGTCTACAGTATTATTATAATTGTTTTTATTATTTTTCATACAATTTTAAACATACTCTATCCCACCCTGTACCTTATTTCTCAGTCAGCAAGATACTTAAAGACAAAGCATGAAAAAAAGAGATTACATTTTTAATATATTTTATTTCAAGAGAGGGAAGATTTTAAGTTGATTTTAGAAGCAGTGTATGCAAAGGATGATGACTGGGATTGTTAAAAGAATGGTTACAATAGTAGATAAAAGAGGATTTTAATTGATGAGAATTTCGGGGACATGATGCCCCTCTGTTTTTTTTCTACTCATATTGTCATGACCGGCATGAGTAAGACAAATACTTGTGACTCTTCATTGGTTTTCTTGTGCTACTACTCAGCTTCTGTGTAGGAGAAATGCCACATATTATATATGACAAAATATGCTTTCTAAATAGTTTTAGTGAATAACTTGAATTCTTAGAAATAATAAAAGCCAGAAACCTCAGTAAAGCTTCCTACTCCTTTCTGCCATTGGAAGATAGAACCCAAACAGAGAGAGGTAGGATGGAGAAAACACAGAAGCTAAAAATATAATACTACCTCAAGCCAAA
>NW_006284349.1:3901678-3903451 GCF_000327345.1 Myotis davidii | reverse complement strand
TACATATATATATATATAGATATATATATATATGATTTACAAGTCAAGTCAGAAAATCTTTCATCACTAATCTGTTCTCAATGAAACCCTGACTGTGCATCAGAAAACATTTTTTGTATTACACTTAGGAATACAACAATAATTTAGCTTTATTCTGTGCAATTAAATAATTTTGCATAATTCTTTCAGTCTTAGTAGCAGAAATTATAAAAACTGTGACTGTTCTCTTTTGAAACCCTGCCCTCTACTAAAAAACAGTTATTGGCATTCTTTCTTTCTGGTTTTAACCCAAGTTGAAAATAGATATTTAATTATGCTTCTGCAGTTTCTATGTCCTATGGCCAAAATGCAAATACGACACCAGATTTCTTGTAGAGATTTAAGCCACACCTGGCAAAATTCTGTTTTCTCTCAGTTACTTCTTAATAACAAATGGATAGAAGACAAGTGCAGAAACCTGTTTATAAGACTCGATGAAGTCGATGATGAGCTGCATGACTTTGGGCAAATAGTTTCATTTCTGTTTGACTCTGTTTACTCATCAGGGGAAGAGAGACCAAAAACCAACAATCTTTCATTTCAGGCCTTTCAGAACCTTAGAGTCAGGCAGACCCTGTACAAATCCCAGCTTAGCCCTGGCTGGTGGTCCCAGTGGTTAGAGCATCGGCCTGTGCATAGAAGGGTCTTGGGTTTGATTTCTGGTCAAGGGCACATACCTGGGCTATACGTAAGAGCCCCAGCCCCCAGTAGGGGTGCATGTGGGAGGCAGCCAACTGATATGTCTCTCTCACATTGATGTCTCTCTCACTCTGTCTCTCTCTCTCCACGCTTTCCTCCCTTCCTTTCACTCTCTCTGAAAAGCAATGGAAAAATATCCTCAGGTGAGGATTAACAAACAAAAAAAAATATCTTAGGGTATGGATTAACCAAAAAACAAACAAAAAACAAACATACAACAAACAAATCACAGCTCAAACATTTACAATGTGACATTGACCATTATAATCATTGAGGTCTCCTTTCTCATTTGTAAAATGAGATATCTTAAAGGCTATTGAATGGATTAAATGGATAAAAGTACTTTTCAAAGTTGTAAACCTTTGGTCTTCAAAGGAGCCCTCAGTAAATAGACTCTCTCTTCTCTACTTGGTTCTGAAGGTTTTGAGAAATAAGCCAAGCAGTAGATAAGGTGCCCAAAATATCCTTAAGGACAATGGGAAAAAAAGGTAGCCTTGAGAGACAGTCACATGTGTCTTCTAAGGAAAAGCCAGACTTGGGCAAATTTTACCCACCTATCACAAGTACAGCTGGAGCAAAGCAGGAGTTAACAAAGTGCAGGTAATGTTTAGCACAGATGGAACACAATTTCAGGGGTAATTTTGTTCACAAGAGAAATAAAGGGTAGGACTGAGCCAAACATGCACACTTCACAAATTACTAATCAGAGAAGTCACCTTGTCTCCCCTTGGTTGGGATAAGAGACAGCCAAGAGGTCAACAATTATGATGATTGGATTATCTCTCCCAAAGGAAAGTTTTAGAATGGGTTAGAAGTATGGCTGCCCATACTAAGCCACCGATATCTAATAATTAGTGTAATTATTTTTGGAAGTGTTACATTACTTTTTTTTTTAAGGTCACTATAATTTTGTTTAGATCTTTTTGATCTGCAGTTTCTTTCACTTACATACAGTGATATTAGTCAAAATTTGCAAAATGATCTCTTATCATGCTAAATTGTCTCTTTCTGAGAGTACTTTTCTCCAAACAAAAT
>NW_006284349.1:3885995-3900198 GCF_000327345.1 Myotis davidii | reverse complement strand
AGCTAATTATGTATATTTTCTTATCAAACTAAAAATAGTAATGTAAAATACATGAGTATGTTCTTGTTAAATTAAGGTGACAATCTCACATAGTCATTTCAGTGGAGTGTAATAAATAAAGGGCATGCTTTTTATAGTATACATGTTGTTGTTGTGTTGTGTTGTTGCTTTTTTGCTCTTTGGCCTCCATTTTCCCCTTTTCGATAATGCCCTAATTTCATGATGAGAAATTAGCTCTTTCTCCTTGGAATTAGGCTGGGGAGACTGTCATTAGGGTTTCTTCTTCTACTAGCCAAAGGATGGAAAGAACCCTCAAAGGAGGCTAATATGATGACCTTGTCATTCATTTGAATTTTGAGCAGATCAAAAAGACTGAAAATTCTTGGCATTCTTGTAGCAAGTGGTGTCCCTGTTCTACAGAACATAAGGGCCAGCCTGCCCAGGCTTAAATCCAAATTCTGTGACTTTTTAGGCAAGTGGCATCGGACAGGGAGCCGCACCATTCTGCCTTAGTTGGCTCATTTATAAATGAGGAGAATGGCAACAATGACCTTACAGGGTTGTGATGATGATCAAATGAGCTAGTATGTAAACACATAGTAATTGATGCATGTTGGACTCTGTTTTTTTCAATCCTCATTCGAGGATATTTTTCCATTGATTTTAGTGAGAGTAGGAGGGGAGAGAGAGAGAGAGAGAGAGAGAGAGAGAGAGAGAGAGAGAGAGAGAGATGGATATGACCCAGGTACATATCTTTGACAGGGAATTGAACCTGAGACCCTTCGGTGCACAGACCAACGTTCTAACCACTGAGAGACACAGGCTAGGGCTGCATGTTGACTCTTAGTCAATATTCAGCAGTGGCACCTTGCACATTTTACTTTTCTGGGATACCTATTTTCCCCCTACTCCTGCTTCCTAGCTTCCAGATCTGCCTTGGTGCTCCTCATTTTCAAGTTGTATCTCCAAATTTCTGTTGATCCTGAGTTCCTGGTGATTTTCTAATGAATTATTTTGTATTTAACTTATTCAGAGCCATTTTCTGTTGCTCATAACTGGAGAAACTCTTCTGATACCCATTTATATTGAGATAATGTCTAGACAACTCCAGTACAGATAATAAGATTTTAATTTTAAAAAATCAAGCTGTAGAAACTGGCATATAAAGAGATTGGTGTTCAGCTTGTAACAGTAGGATATATATGAATTCTAAATATGAACACTTGGAAGGTATTCTTTTGATTAGCTTCTCTGCAAAAATGACTCAATTAATTATCAACCACAATCAACAGGGTAGTGTATTTCTTCTTCAAGTAGATTTGAGTCCATGAGATGTATAAATATATTACTAGAAACTCTCCTAGGAATAGTAATGCAATTAAGGTCACATCTAAAGCATTCTTTCATCTTTTGTGTCCTGTACTTAAAACCTGAAATTAAGACCTTAATGGGAGCCCAGAGGAGCATAGAGAAAATTATTAAAAGAATAAATGAATAGCTTCTATAAGGAAAGTCTAGAAGAATTGAACATTTTTCAGAACAGCAAAGTAAGGCCCTATAAAGTACTAACTTTAAATAAATATTGAATATTATTTTATGAATAGTGAAACTTTTTTTTCCAGGTCTATATCAAATAATCTTACTCATAAAATATAGATTAGACAGGAAGAAGACCTATAGACTGTACATTTAAAATATTTTTATTAATTTTAAAAGCGAGAGGCAGGAAGAGAGAGAAACATCCATGTGAGAGGGAAACATTGATCAGCTGCTTCCTGAACTCCTCTTAGGTGGGATCGAACTCACAACTGGGCATGTGCCCTGACCAGGAATCAAACTGGCAATCTTTTGTTGCATGGAATGATGCCCAACCAACTGAGCCACACCAACCAGGGCTAGACTCTACATTTTATGGGAAATAGAAACATAGAATCAAGGAAAGTTTGGAATATAATTCTTCTAGAATTTCTTAAAGAGAAGGATCTGACATGGTTTGGCCCAGAGTGACCCAAGGCTCAGAGCTGCCCTACCTAATTCATAGGTGCAGCAGACTAGGTAAGGTCCTCCTGATTCCACACCAAAGCTGTATTATTTAAGTACCTCTACCAAGAAGTTCAAGGAGTCTATTCTTACATATGCACATTGGGAAAGAGAAACATGATGACGCTTGATGTGTGTATTAGCCTTATCCTGGATTGGATTGGATAGTGAACAGAACATTCCAACTAGAAGTCCACCTGGCTAGCAAGTTTGTGATGCTTTGAGCTAAAGATTTGATTCTCATGGACACACTCTAAACATGAAGCCTTCATGTGTGTGAGACATTTTTAGTTTGTTTTCATTTAGACTGTCTCTAAAGTATCTACTTTCCCCACTGGTATCTTCTTCTTCTTTTTTTTTCAAACCTTAACAATTCTTTTTTATATTTTCTTACTTTTTATTAAATTTATTGGTTAATAAATTTGGTTAATTTGGTTAATAATATTACATAGTTTTCAAGTGTCTATTTCTAGATACATGATCTTCATATTGCCTCATGTGCCCACCACCCAAAGTCTAATCATCTATTGTCATCATATATTTGATCACCCTTTACCCTTTAAAATCCCCCAAACCCCCTTTCCTCTGGCAACCACCATACTATTGTTTGTATCTGTCAATTTTTGTTTGTTTTTCTTGTTTGTTCATTTGTTGCTTTCAGCTTTATATGCCACATATACTTGAAATCATAAGGTTCTTAACTTTTTCTGTTGTTATTCTGTAACAAAATTGTCTATTTTTACTTTTTAAGGGAAATGCAACAACGTAACTGATTTTTAGTAGGAAACTGATGAGAAATGAAGAGAAAGTAGTTATAGTATACATTGTACAGTTAGATGGTTCTTATAACTTTGGGGGTGGTCTGAGTTATCTATTTCAAAATGGGGATAATGATAAAGGCTTCATCGGTATCACCTTCTTTAGAAAGTTACTGTGAGAAATAGAATTCAGAGGTTACCAGGTGTTTCGGTCTCATACAGCAATCAGGAATATCACAGTTAAAAAAAAAATCGGATTCACAGATACTTTTTATAATAGAATTCTTATTTGTGCTCATAAAATAATAAAAATGCAAAATCTAGAATAAAGAATTTTTTTTTACAAATACTTTTACAGTGATCCTAGTCACCTCAAGAATGTTTAATTCAATCATCATAAACAATCTATGAGACAGGTCCTGTTATTATTACATACATGTTTACAAATAAGGAAATTGAGGCCTATAATTGGCCAATAACTTGCCTAGTATTAAACAACCATAGTGAGGTAGATTCAAATTTGAACCCAGGAATTCTGGCTGCCAATTCTGTGCTGGTAACCACTCTCCATTCTGCCTCCTGGAACATGGTCAT
The DNA here is from genome assembly GCF_000327345.1 of Myotis davidii. NCBI lineage: Eukaryota > Metazoa > Chordata > Mammalia > Chiroptera > Vespertilionidae > Myotis > Myotis davidii. The sequence goes on along the minus strand of NW_006284349.1, from coordinate 3,896,806 downwards.
GGGTAGCATAACTTCCAAACAAGGGAAGGTAATCCAAGAGATGTAGGAAAGCTTGGGAGTAGTACACATCTTTTCCAGACAACTTCTTAAGATTTCCTCCAGACTAATTTTGTGCTGTTCTACACTTGACAAAGGAGAGGCTGACATTCTGTAATTGGTGGCCCGTGGGAGAACATTATGTCTGTAAACCTCTTTGAAGACTCTTTTCTCCAGGTGCTCACAGTGCTACTTGTACTTCTGTCCCCTGGAAAATAACAAAGTCAAGATGGCCTGATGTTTACAGTTGAGAATTTGAATGGTCAAGTTGTAACTGACAAAAATGTTTTTTCAGGGAGTCTGTTGTCATTGTTGACAGTCCAAATCAAAAATATGGGCTGCTGTCCAGAATTTATATAGGTGTGAGAACCTGAGATTTGTGAGATTGTTTAGGTATGTAATGGGAATGCAGAAAGCAACCCAAGAAACAAAAAAGAAGGAAGAGAAATCCAGTGAAATGTGTCTCTTTCTAATGCTAGAGTATAGACAATGACCTTAGGTGAAAATTGAATGCAATCCACTTATCAATTTAGTTGGGTTAAATCAAAAAGCATTTTTAAATGTATTCCTAATTATTAATTGCTAAGAATATGAGAAAAATAAATGTATACCAAGTTACATTCTATAAAGTTATTTTGTATAGTCGTGCTGAGAAGAGCCAAGGAAAGTCAAATTATGTTATGAATATAAGCTTTTGGGAAGCTCCCTATCTCAGAAAAATAAGCACTGTTATATATCAATAGGGTTGGTTCTCCAAACATATTTTTACCATACTATAAAACAGATATTATTAGGTACTAGGGGCCCAATGCACAAAATTCATGCAAGAGTAGGCTTTCCCACCCTAGCTGGTTTTGCTCAGTGGATAGAGCATCGACCTATGGACTGAAGGGTCCCAGGTTCAATTCTGGTTAAGGGCACATGCCCAGGTTGCGGGCTCAATCCTCAGTGGAGAGTGTGCAGGAGTTAGCTGATCAATGCTTCTCTCTCATCACTAATGTTCCTATGTCTCTCTCCCTCTCCCTTTCTCTCTGAAATCAATCCTACATGATAAAAGAATAATATACAAATTGACCATCACTCCAACAAACAAGATGGCACCCCCCATGTGGACAGAAGATGGACACTACAAGATGGGCAGCAGCGGGTGGGGGAAGTTGGGGGCAAGCAGGCCAGCAGGGGAGGGCAGTTAGGGGTGACCCAGGCTTGCAGGGGATGGCAGTTGGGGGGACCAGCCTTGCAGGGAAGGGCAGTTGGGGGGTCCAGGCTGGCAGAGGAGCAGTTAGGCATTGATCAGGCTGGCAGGGGAGTGGTTAGGGGGTGATCAGGCAGGCAGGCGAGCAGTTGGGAGCCAGCAGTTCTGTTCTATGAAAGAGGTGTCTGGCTGCCCGTTTAGGCCTGATCCCACCAGAATTGGGCATAAATGGGCAGTCGGACACCCATCAAGGGATTTTAGATTGGAGAGGGTGCAGGCTGGGCTGAGGCACACTCTTCCCCGCCTCCCCCGTGCACAAATTTCATGCACCGGGCCTCTAGTAAAATTATATTAAAAAAAAAAAGAGTAGGCCTTCGCAGCCCCACCTTCATCTAGAACAGGGGTGGGCAAACTCTGAATCCGACCCGCGGGCCGTAGTTTGCCCACGGCTGATCTAGAAGGTTGCCTGGACGGTTGTTCCACTGTTCGGCTGTCTGGTCTAATAAGCATATTACGCTTTTATTATTATAGATTATTATAGATTATGCCCCTCACCCTCCAAACCAGTGACCTTCAATCTGGAATTCCTAAGTGGAATTTACAGTCTAAGTAGAGAAAGTGCATATTTAAAGGAATTAAAAATTAATTTCAAATTTAAAAAAAATAATAATAAGCAAAGTGATTTACTTTAAGAATAATTGGGAGAGGAGAGGTAATGGAGACCACAGAAGGTTTCCATAAACAAACATTTTTCTAGTCCTAAATATTTCCTAGCTCAGAGATACCCTCAACTGATTAAGCAACACATTTTAATTGAAGGAGCATAAGCCTTAAAATTAAAGTCAAGAGTTAAAATGGAACTCTACAGTTTGGGCAAGTTATTTCGCTTTCTTGATCATCACCTTCCTTGTTAATAAAATGGAATCATTAACTTGAAGGGTTGTCTGGAGATGTACAACAATGTCAACTGTCTGGCACATAGTAGAAACTCAATAAATTATATAATTATGCCTGATGCCATTTTTATTACTGTCAATGATAGCAATAAAAATGCATTTGTTAAGTCTTAAGCTATCTGCCCCTTTAAAAATGTAAACGTGTAAATCTTTAGGTTGGTGTATTGATTTGTGTTGGTAAAATCTTACACTGCTAAATTACTTTAGTGTATACATGAATGCAGAAGCTGTCATTAATGGAGCTTGCTCATGGTAAAATATGAAAAGTCAAGAAAACTGACTGGGAAGTTAGAATACAAAGTAAGTAACTCTGATTTCAATACTTTATTGAGCTCTGTGTTAATTGTCTGTGAAAGTGTGAACATGAAAGATAATGTGGTTGTCATCACATAAGTCCCCAAGTGATTTCATGAACAATTTCATTGAAATAAAACATTTCAATCAAGTCTCGTGCATTGATTTGTGCACAAAAGAATCCAATATAGCTATTCTCTTCTTGAACATTTCCATCAGAAAAGGAAAAAAAATTCTGGCAACTTCACTGACTGAGCATCATTAATGTTTTTAAGCCTTCAGTATTTGTAAGGGGAATCTGTAAGTTGCTCCAGTCAAGTGTTTGCCTTGTTGGCTTTAGAAAATAACTAGGCAGATTAGAAACAGGAATTTAAAGATCTTTAAGTTAGACAGAAATAGGAACTACTGAATGTCTGATCCCCCCTTTTGTATGGGACAGAAGACCTGGTTGCAAGCGATCTGGAAACTTGTGTTGGTCACGAAGGAAGAGATCCTTTGGGGTCAATATTGTGAAAAAATGGAGTCTGGGAGCAATTAACAAGGACTGAGTTCTGAGAATTTCCACTTCTCACAGGAAGTCTAACAGGAATTTGTTAAAGTGTGGTCCATGATAACATGCTTCAAAACGATACAATTGAGTCTCTTAAAAATCCCCGAGTCACACACATACACACACACAAAAACACACAACACACTGTGGGAATAGATTCTCTGGGGGTAGGTCCCAGATATCGGCTGTTCTAACAAATTCCCCAGGTCTTGCTCATGCAAGCCAAAGTTTGGGAGGTATTCAGGTAGACAATCCGGGTCTAGGTTACCAAATCCATCCTGAAATAAAATAGGGCCCACAGATCTTGGAGGGGAGGTGTGCATCAAGTGTTTGGAGCAGGTTTTAGAAAGAAGAAACTAAGAAATTTTCCTGAACTCAAAAGCAAACAACTTCTTAGAATTGCATACTGACCTGTAATCACGTTCGCACACTGAGTGGTGAAGCGTCCAGGTCTGGAAAGACAGAAAGGAGCTAGGACAGGCTTTTAACTGAGTTGGCTTTTCCTGTCTTGCTAATGAAATGCTTTTCAAACAGGATATCAATGGCATAAATTATGTCCATTTTTTTTTTCCTGCTAGTGTGTGATTTTGAAAATGTCTTGTTTGGGAAAATATCTACCCTAACTAAGTTCTATGTCTGGCATATTTATTTACTAACCAGATTTTTAAATTGCACATATAAAAGAAAATGCACCAGATATTTGTTAAAAATGCCAAGGAAGACAGAATTTAAAATTATTACAGCAAGGGTCAAGACTATTGCAATAGGGATGAGAGAATGAGCTCACCTTCTCTGAAATAAAAAGTGAAGAAATTTTAAACAATGAGTTGTGCTAATGAAAAAAGTACTGATGACTTTAGGGAGGAGGTGGTCAAGGTTAATAGGGCCACCTGTGTTTGCTGGTTGTCACTTACAGAAGTTAGGCCCCAACCCTACCATAGAGAACAGGAGACAGGGCCCTCTCTTCCTTTCTTTTTTAAATCCTCACCCAAGAATAGGTTTTTCTTTGACTGATTTTGAAGAGAGGGAGAGGGAGAGAGAGTGAGAGAGAGAGAGACATGGAATGGTTGTCTCCTTATGTGCTCTGACCAGGGATTGAACCCATGCCCTAGGCATGTGCCCTGCTTGGGAATCCAACCAAATGAGTCACTGGGCCAAGACCTATGTTTCTTATAATTACACTAGAGGCCTGGTGCACAAAAATTTGTGCACTCGGGGGGGAGAGAGGTCCCTCATCCTGGCCTGTGCCCTCTCACAGTCTGGGACCCCTCGGGAGATAACGACCTGCTGGCTTAGGCCTGCTCCCAGGTGGCAGAGGGCATGCCCAATCCCTAGGTGCCGCCCCTGGTTGGGCTCAGAGCAGGGCTGATTGGGGAGTTGGGGTGCTGCCCCCTGTCATGCACAGAGCAGGGTGGATCGGGAGGTTGCAGTGCCACCCTCAGTCATGCTCAGGGTAGGGCCGATTGGGAGGTTGGGGCACTGCACCTGGTCACACTCAAGGCAGGGTAGAGGAGGGGGTTGGGGAGCTCCCCTGAGTCATGCACAGAGCAGGGCCGATCAGGGAGTTGAGGAGCTCCCCCCTGTCACTCACAAAGTAGGGCCGATATGGGAGTTGGGGCACCGTCCCCTGTCACACACAGAGCCACAGGGTGATCAGGGGGTTGGGGAGCGCCCCCATATCAGGCACAGAGCAGGGCAGAAGGGAGGTTGTGGCCCCGCCCCCTGTCACACACAGGGGTGATCAGGGGGTTTGGGCGCTGCCCCATGTCATGCTGATTCCAGTGCCAGGAGGCCTCAAGGCTCCACTGATCCCGGTGGTGGGAGGCACATTACCCTTTTATTATATAGGATAGAGGCCTGGTGCACGGGTGGGGGCTGGCTGGTTCGCCCTGAAGGGTGTCCTGCATCAGGGTGGGGGTCCCCACTGGGGTGCCCCAGTCTGGGGGAGGGGCTGAGGGCTGTTTTCAGGCTAGCGGGTGACTGAATCTCCCAACTGCTCCTTTTTTTTCTTTTATTCTAGGCCAGCTTTAGCTCTGAGGCTTGGCTCCAGCTCTTAGGCCTCACTGCTGAAAGCAGGTATCTGGTTTGTTTGGGGTCTATAATTGAAACACTGTTTTAACTCCAGCTCTGAGATCCTGGCTGGCTGAGAGCAGGTTTCTGGGGGTTTGTTTAGCTTCTATATTTGTAACAATGTTTCAAACTGCAAGCTCAGAAGCCGGCAAGGCAGGCGGGGAACGCTGGAGTACTCCGCCACTGAAGCAAGCAAGCCTCATGTTCGCTTTAAGCTGCCTGGCGGCCGGCCACCATCTTGGCTGGCAGTTAATTTGCATATCGCCCTGATTAGCCAATGGAAAGGGTAGCGGAGGTATGGCTAATTACCATGTTTCTCTTTTATTAGATAGGATTTCGAAAGGATGACTCCCATCCTTTTCTCTTTGATAAAGTCATTTCTGAATTATACAATATTCACATTGCAAAGGGTCAGAGAAGGAAGTTATAATTGCAAGTTTTTTCACGTAAATGATTCAAGGAAAGGGGATATCAGGGGCTTATAGTCTGGAAGAAGCCTGTCTAAGGTTTAGTCAAGTTGAGGGGACAGTGAAGGCCAGCTTAGTCACTGAATGTAAACTAGGAAGTGCTGTCTCCTTAAAGGCAGGTAGAAGTTTCTCTCTTTTTCAGGCTTTTCTGGGATGATCCTTATTTTGAAGAGTATCACCCACGTTCCCCCTGTGTATCCTACTTGTCAGAATGGGAACCCCAGTTCTTAGATCACCACTGTGTGCCAGTGACATGTGGAAATACTTCACTTACATTTGCTTCTTTGGTTTGTTTGGACCCAGCACTATTAAATATAGAGATCTAATCTGAAATATGAATCATCCTGATGGTCAAAATAAAATGTGTATTTAACTTTGAATAGCCTAAGGATGGAGGTTTTCCATTTTCATCTGGAAGTTTGGTAGCATATGTATACAGCAGATCTTTCCTTGGAATTTGCAGACAGTGATATATGAAAGCTGATTCTCAGTGTTTGATCACTTTTTCATCTCATCATCTCTGACATGCTTTGGGTGTCATTTTGTGTTTCAGAAGAATCAAGCACTGAGGTAGGCATGAGCTTGACTTCAAGAACTAATGAAAGGTATACCGTAAATCAAAGCCCATGATAGTTTACTAAGTTTAAAAATATGGGTCCTAGCCAGGCAGGCATGCCTCAGTGTTTGAGTGTCGACCCATGAACTAAGAGGTCACCAGTTCCATTCCAGGGCAGGGCACACACCCAGGTTGCAGGCTCAATCCCTGGTGGGGGGTGTGCAGGAGGCAGCTGATCAATGATGAGAGCTCTTTCATCAATGTTTCTATCTCTCTATCTCTCTTCTTTCCTCTCTTTCTAAAAACAAACAAACAAAACCACAATAAAATAGATCTTGGTTACCTGATCAAACAGGCCCCAACACCTTGCTTAAAACAATAGATGGGGCCTAATTGCACATTTTCTCTTTTCTCATATTTTCTGATAATGTCACTTTTACCCATTCCACTCATGAGGGCTCTGTATGCTCTGCTCCCCCCCAACCCCCCACAGTGTTTTCATGTAACGACACCTTTGCCACTTAAGACTGAGGTGCTGTCAGTCCCATAAGGTGTCTGTGCCTGCTCCAACTTTTCACAACATCCTGCAGAAATCGATAGGAAGCTGCCTGCTTGTAAATAAATCTGCAACTAAGATGTAATGAATTTTAAATGAGAAATGATTTCTTTTAAGTGTGACTGAGGACTATGCATTCGTAGTGAAATGAGAGAAGGACAGTACAAACTCGCCTTTGAGCTCTAGTTCTTGGCTTTGTCTTCTGATTTCCATGATCTTGGAATTTACAACTATGAATTCTGTGGATTTTTTTCTCACCCCAGGTCATCTAGAATAGAAATGCCTGGTAGAGTGAACATAGTCTATTTTTGAAGGCATTGCTTAAAGGTCGAAAGATAAATTTAGTGATTAAAAAAATGGCTTGGGATAGTTTACGAGTCTGATGGCTGGTGTATCTCCATCTAGACAAGTCTTAATTAGAGTAATTTTATTCTTGTGTTTCTATAGTAATTTTTCTAGAAGTAAAAAATCCCAGCCTACTCTTTAATTAGGGCATCAAATGTTACTGGTTATTTTCACAGCTTAGTGAGTAGTGCTTAACATTTACATCCTTCCATAAAGAAGACAGGAGAGAATTTTAACATCTCAAGAGCAGTGATCATTTTATGAGTCCCTGTCCCTGCTGTCCTCTTTAGCCACCCACAGAAGAGCTACAGCGCATCCCATCCCAAGCACCATGGGACATATGCCCCATAATCCACTTCTCCCACACCACAACAGTCATTAAAGCAATTCAGTTCTGTAATATTAACACATCTAGCTGCCATCTCCTCTACTCCCTCAATTCCTCCTCTTATTTTGTGAAGCCTAAAATATTATCATACTCTTCTCATTGAGCTTTTTTTACCTTCTATCCCTCCCAACTCAATCAACCCTGCTATTCATCTTCCTAGAGTACAATTTATTTCATTTCCCCATTGAAAAACATTCAATAGCTTTCCGTCATCCAACACATAAAGTGTTGTATGACATTCAAATCCTCTGTCATCTGGTCCCAGCATACTATTTCAACAGTGTTACCTGTCATTGTCTTCAATTAAACCACTAAATAAAGAGCTGCCCACTGCAACTCCCACCGAGGCATCCCTCTGAGCACCATCATTTTGTGCAGGTCTAAATGGTAGCTGTCCTTTAAATTCTGTATTAAAGCAATAACCTTTGACACCTCCCCTGATACCAAGAGCAGCTAGATGGTATCTTCCCTGCCCACCAACACCTATAAAATTTTAGCTGCCATTTCCTTGGTGACACTAATGTTTGGTATTGTTGTTAAAAATATTTTATTTTTCTTCATAAAATATTACTCCCTGAAGGAAGGACAATGTCAGATCCATTTCTTTTTTGTTGTTGTTAAGATTCAGCGAAGTATGAGACAGTGTCTTTGAGATAGGCGGTCTTTAATAGCTTTGAGCCATACTTGGATGAAGTGTGGATAAACAATGAAGTAGTATGGATAGAGAATATGAATATTCTGTTGGTTATAGGCAAGTCTCCCTATAATTGCCAATTTTACTTAAATGCTAACCCTAACTTATAATTATTTATTTTTGTGAGCATTCCTTATATGTTCAAGTTTAATTCAATATTAAACCAAATATGTTGCTTTTCTTTCCATCAATCTCAAACCCTAAACCCTTAGTCTCCAGAACAATTTTAAAACTTAGATTCAATTTCCAGCATAAACCATGGGAACTGCAACACATTTCAAAAATGGCAATGCATAATTCTCAAACATTCTAATAACATTCAGGATTGCACTAGCCCCAATTATATCTGTTTATGTGGATGCTGGAAATACTTGATCATTTCCAGAGTAGAGATCCTTTCACATAGCCAGAGCGTTGACTTCCATCATTCAAAAGCTTTGTAATCTATAATTATAAAAGGGTAATATGCTAATTAGACCAGATATCTTCTGGATGTCATTCCGGACGTCCTTCTTCACGAAGCCAGGGCTGGAGGGAAGCCAGCCGGGGTCCCAGGTGCCATAGGGAAGCCAGTGCCAGCAGCCCGGGTCCTGGGTGCCGGAGGGAAGCCGGTGCTAACAGCCAGGGGAAGGAAGGCCTACTCTTGCACAAATTTTTGTGCATCAGGCCTCTAGTATATAAATAATGAAAGTTACATTCCAGAAAGAAAAAAAGTGTGTTATACAAGGATACTCATGTTCCCAGACATTCAAAAAAAAAGAAAAAGAAAACGTTAGTTCCTCGTGGCTGTGAAAGAATATGTAAATATGAAGCTGATGATTTACACTGTCAATGGTGTAACAGTACTGAATCATCTCTAAAATATAATAAGCTCCAGTTAAGTTTAGACCTGCAGTTGCTGGCCTCTTTATTACCTGATTCATCGTGTTACACACACTTGGGAGGGAAAATGAGCTCATCCATCAGCTGATAATGTTTACCTGTGCTGTTTTCTTCTGAGCCGATGACTTTCAGTAGCGAAAAATACATGGATAGCTTTGTAAGCATCTCTGGGATAAAGATTTGGCCATTTCTCTATGATTCACAGGCAAACAGTCTTTCACTCAAAGCATCTAACCATTCTGCTAGACAAATCTGACCAATCACGAATGCAGAGGGACCTATGTTCCAGGTCTTCAATGCTATTTGAAGACAGAAGCTCTTGTTGAGGAATTTCCCCGGTTCTATGTGTAGAACATGAAGTGCTTTGCTATGGAATAGCTCCCTTTAGAAGGGTGCTCCTTGTTTTAAAATATATTTTTATTGATTTCAGAGAGGAAGGGAGAGGGGGAGAGAGACAGAAACATGAACGATGGGAGAGAATCATCTATTGGCTGCCTCCTGCACTGCCTCCACAGGGGATCGAGCCCTCAACTCACAACTCCGGCATGTGCCCTGACCAAGAATTGAACCTTGACCTCCTGGGTCATAGGTTGATGCTCAACCTCTGAGCCACACTGGCTGGGCAGCAGGGTGCTCCTTTTGAATTAAAGTAGGTGCACGCCTTTCATTGGGAATACCACCATTTTGCTATATCTGAAAAAGAAAGTGTTTCTTATGGAAAGGAAAACTCTGAGAAAATATAGCTAACATTGGCTTTCCTCAATTCAGAAAAAGTCCCCAGTAGAGTGTAAACCCCTGGTAAGAATATTCTCAGCCTTCCCGAGCCCCTCCCTGCCTCTTCTTGCCTTCTACTCCTTCTCTTATAAACAATTAACTCTCTTAGATTAATGTTTCCACTGTATTATTTTTATGCTATTCTTTATGTCTTCACCTCTGCTCAAGAAGCAAGGTCCATATTAGGTACTTTGGCATTCCAGGTACCCTTAAAACTTTCCCTAAACTTATATGCAACCCCTGCCCTGCAAGAACCTGAGCCTCTTACCAACTAATTTTCCAAAATAATTCACATTGATTTCCACCTACCACTCATCTCTCGAATGGGTGCTTCAGCTTTCGTTTATCCGCATTATGCCTGCCTTCTCTCTATGTGCAGGACCCGTTCCCTATTTAGACTGTAAGCCAACACTTACCCCTTGGGACCTCAGTGTTGGGTTGAGGGAGGCCCTCATGAATATGCAAGATTATCATAATAGGGTTGTAAGGTCAATTTTTCTTGCAGGAAATGCAAGTTGAAATAATCATTTGCTGTAGCATTTAATGTTAGGCCCTAATGTGTAGGTGTGTGTGGTGGTGGAAAGGGAGTGGGAGGATGGAAAAAAAATTAGTCTCCAATCCAATTGAAAATATATAAATCAGCCCAGCCCGCATGGCACCATGGTTGACTGTCGACCTATGAACCAGGAAGAAGGCACATTTTGATTCATGATCAGGGCACATGCCCAGGTTGTGGCTCGGTCCCCAGATCCCCAGTGTGGGTGTGTGTGTAGGAGGCAAGATGATCAATGATTCTCTCTCATCATTGATGTTTCATCTCTCTCTCCTTCTCCCTTCCTCTTAAATGTTTACACAGGGCCTAGACATTAATAACAATTCAATAAATGCTGTATCAAACAATGTAAGTTGACATTGTTACTCTCTTGCTGCCTTCCAATAGAGCTGGAAAACACAAAACATTTTGCAGCCCATACCGTTTTAGAAAAGTATTCTGGAGGTGTCTGGGAAGCTTTTATTTCCTCTGTCTTTTAGTCTTGAACATAGAAGA
>NW_006284349.1:3875362-3885656 GCF_000327345.1 Myotis davidii | reverse complement strand
GTGACTACTCTGTGCAGATGCTAGGCCCTAGGACTGTAACACTAGACAAAATATTCCCTGGTTTCTGCCTGAAACAAAGTTAATCCTATATAATAAAAAGAGAAACATGCAAATTAACCATCCCTTCACTACATTGAAGCCATGCCCACCAGCCAATCAGGAGTGAGTATGTAAATTAATCCAACTAAATGGCAATGGCCATGGAGCTGGACCAGCAAGCAGGAGGCTTGGGTTGCCCCTGGCAATGGAGGAAGCCAAGTGACTACTCTGTGCAGATGCTAGGCCCTAGGAATGTAACACTGGACAAAATATCCTCTGGTTTCTGCCTGCAACAAAGTTAATCCTATATAATAAAATAGAAACATGCAAATTAACCATCCCTTCACTATGTTTAAGCCATGCCCACCAGCCAATCAGGAGTGAGTATGTAAATTAACCCAACTAAGATGGCAGTGGCCATGGAGCTGGAGCAAGCAGGAGGCTTGGGTTGCCCCGATGATGGAGGAAGCCAAGTTTCCCGCTTGCCCTGGCCTGCCCTCAGCTCCGCTCAAGGCTACAAAGTTAAAATTATAGAAGATAAATAAATCCCAGAAAAAAAAAGGAGAGGCTGGGAGCTTGGGTCATCAGGGGGTGTGGCCAGCCTGAAAACAGCCCTCAGCCCCTTACCCAGGCTGGCCAGGCACCCCAGTAGGAACCCCCACCCTGATCCGGGAAACCCTTCAGGGCAAACCAGCTGGCTCCCACCCATGCATCAAGCCTCTATCCTACATAATAAAAGGGTAATATGCAAATTGACCCTAACAGCAGAGCGACTGGGAATCACTGCTCACTATGACACACACTGACCAACAGAGGGCAGACACTTAATGCATGAGCTAACCCCTGGTGGTCAGTGTGCTCCCACATGGAGAGCTCTGCTCAGCCACAAGCCAGGCTGCCGGCTGCCAGTACAGCACTAAGGATGTCCAACTGCAGCTTAGGCCTGCTACCTGCTGGTAAGTGGACATCCCCCCAGGGCTCCCAGGCTGCCAGAGGGATGTCTGACTGCCAGCTTAGGCCCAATCCCCTGGGGAGCAGACTTAAGCCAGCCGGTGGACATCCCCCAAGGGGTCCCAGGCTTCCAGAGGGATGTCTGCCTGCCAGTTTAGGCCCAATCCCCTGGTGAGTGGACTTAAGCCAGCAGGTGAACATCCCCCAAGGGGTCTCAGACTGTGAGAGGGCACAGAACAGGCTGAGGGACCTCCCCGAGTGCACAAATTTTTGTGCACCAGGCCTCTAGTGTTAAAATAAACAATAACTATTAACATAAGTCTTATGTGAGAAATCAGAGGTCACATCACCCATTTTGTGGTGTTAGAGAAGGTACTGAATTATCTAATCTGAGATCTGAAAATGAATGGCAACAAGGAAACCTAAGGGGAAAAGTCAAGATTCTTCTTGTTAAAGAGACTAACCTGTGACATTTAGGGAAAAGAGTGGATATAGATTAAATTTAGGAGTCAAATGGTAGTGAGACATGAGAGCTTTAATAATTATTTATTTATGTGCCTTTTTAACTAAAAGAAATAGGAGTTATTAAAAGGAGCTTTCCGTGCCAGAATAACATGATCAGGTTTGCATTTGAGAAAGGTCACTTGGGCTTATGGTGCAGTGAATAAATTAGAGGCACTTGCCGGAAAGCAGGGAGAGTTTCCGTTCATTTGAATATCCGTCTCAGGTTGGCAGTCCAGAGGCATTTGCAATATCCTGAGACATGGTGGTGAAGCCCTGAGTTGGACATGGGCAAAGCATTCTGTATATGCTGGTATCAGCGGATGCCCTCGTGTTCCTGGATCTCAGGCCAGCAGGGTGTGAAGACTAAGCAGCCCTACCTCTGCTCCTAGAAGTGATGAGTTTTAGGGAGTTTGCGTGCAAGGAGGTGTTTGATGAGAAGACTGAGAATATCAGTTATGTAATATGAGTTTCATTGTGTGGAATGTAAGGATAAGGGGGGCAAAAGAGAGAGAAGAGAGAGACTCAGTAGAGGACGGGTTGACTTACAACTAAACAAATAAAACTGCAGTGTTTAAGGGATGCGAGGCTAAGGGAGTATTGGCATCTTACAGGGGTGTAGAAATTTGCCTGTGACCTTGGGAAATTCCTGGTGAAATGTTCTATCATAATTTAAGGTTGGGGGGAAATCATCAATAGTCCCTTCTTGGATGGAAGATACATGTCTCCTGGGATTTAACTATGGCTTCCTCTGTAGATCCCACAGTGGCAGCTGTGTGAGGCCTTGGCATCCTCATGCAATGCCGACCAAGACTGATGGGTGCAGGGAAGACAAAAATGAAAGCGGAAAGAGAGGAGTTATAAACACAGCTCCTACCTTCAGGAAGTTTACAACCAAATCGGAAAGACTGCGGATGCTGTGTTCTGAATAATTATGTATCACCTTTAAAGGTGTTATAAACATTTTTCCCTCTTGTCTGATTTTGTTGATTAGCTGCAATTTTTTTTTTCTTTTTAGTCCATGGCCTGGGAAAGAATATTCTTTAGAGCATTCATAAAGCAGGCCAATAATCTTGCTCTGTCTGAGGGGCAGCAGAAGACAAACTATCTTGGTCCCTGAATTGATTGAGGTTCCAATAGCTTTGCAAATGGAAGCAACCAATAAATGCACAGATAGATGGGACACAAATTGTTTCTCTCTCTCTCTCTCTCTTTCTCTCTCTCTCTCTCTCTCAATAAGTAACAAATAAAAATACACAAATATGCTGTATTGAGGGACTGCTACTTTTGGAAGAATATCCTATATATAAAAGCCACAATAGGCTAAATATAAAAGGACCAAATTTTAAAAGGGACATCAAGAATAACTTTGTCCAAAACCTTTCTTTTGGAAATGAATTTCATGAATAGGAAAACTGAGTGTGTATCTGACATCGTATTTTTAGCAGGAGATCTAAGTTTCTGGTTTATAAGCCAGGGCTCCTTCCACATGAACTATTTTTCTAAGAAAAAGCATGCATCCATTTATTTCATTATTCCCAAAACAGTTTTAAACAGTAGAAGCTTTATTCCAACACCCTAACAAATATTTTAAACAATTTATTTTACAGAGGGACCTTAGTTTTTATTTATTTTTTACTTATTTTATTTTTTTTATTGATTAAGGTATTACATATGTGTCCTTATCCCCCCATCGCCCCCCCCCCCACCGCTCATGTCCTCACCCCCTTAGTGTCTGTGTCCATTGGTTATGCTTATATGCATGTGTACAAGTCCTTTGGTTGATTTCTCCCCCTTCCCTTCACCCTCCCCTTTCTTCCCTCTGAGGTTTGCGGGACCTTAATTTTTAAACCTCTGGTTGCCAGACTATGACAACTGAAATGGAGCTTCTAAGAGTCACTGGTAAAAGTGCTGATTCAAAACCAAGTATAGACAAGGCTATCAGTTCCCAATTCCATATGAATCTCTACTTTAGAAATAGTTTTTCGGGAGACATTATTTTATGATGAGACTTTTCCTTCTGTGCTATATTCAATTTAAATATGTATTTAGTTAGATATTAGTTACCCATACTTCTTTAAAAATATAAATGGATTTCAAAGGGCCACCTCTCAAGGTTGAACCTAGTTCGCATACAGTGAAGCACATGAGCGGTTACTGTGTCCAATGGAATAAGAAGAAGAAAAACAATAATTTTATGTGTTATGCCCATTAGTACAATAAAAACTCTTTAAAAATATCCTGTCGATTTTTTATAGACTTTTATTGCAGAAGAAATATTTCAGTATGTTAGAGTTAAGCCACCCATATGCACAGGTTAAAATAATAGTTGGGAATGCCTTATTGCTTCCGCCTTTGAATAATTACTTGAAGGTATCCATGTAAGAGCCCAACAGAATATGAAAGCTATAGCAAAACCAATGTACACATAATCATCTTCATGCCTTCCCCTCTAGGCCTCCATAAAACTATGAAAAAAAAAACATGACACAAAGTTGACAATATAAAAGGGAATCTATGAAAACACTGAATAGAAAGTTAAGTATGAAAGAGAGGATGAAAAACACAGGTACAGCCCGGCCATATGGCTCAGAGGTTGAGTGTCAACATGAGAACCAGGAGATCACGGTTTGATTCCTGGTCAGGAATATGGGCTCAATCCCCAGTGCAGGGAGTGCAGGAAGCAGCTGATAAGTGATTCTCTCTCATCATTGATGTTTCTATCTCTCTCTCCCTCTCCCTTCCTTTCTAAAATCGATAAAAATATAATTAAAAAACAAACAAACACAGATACAGACATAGAGGGAAACGTCATAGAAGTACTAAAAGAGAAAGCCAGAAAGAAAGCATTCATTTATTTACTCATTCATTTATCAAATATTTATTCAATAAGTGAAATATGATAGGTACTCTTAGTAAACAATAACGGCTTCTCAGGAGTGAAAAGATATAGCCTCTACCCAAAATAATATATTATTAAAATATAAAATCAGAGCTTAGCAGAAAGAAAAATCCTTTTCTGGAGAGATCGGATTCATGGAGAGATGACACCTGGGCACTTGAATGATGGAGATGTATATACAGGTAGACAGAGGAAATTTGAGGTTTAAAGGTCTTTAAAAACTAATAGTTAGGATTACACAAGGAAGGAAACTTGTCTGGGTAGCATATTCCATTTATTTGTTTAGGAATATATGCCAATCGCTTCTCGGCCTTTTGGCTAAGATCAAGTGTAGGAATATATGCCAAGCACGGAATCAGAATGCAGAGGTGTCTGGGCCCTAAGCAGTGGGGAGTTCACACCAGTTTTTCAGCACAGAAGTGACGCAATCAGACTTCCTTTGTAAGAATTGAGAGCCAGGTATGGGGCAGGCAACAGGGAGACTAGGGAAGTGGGTTTTGTAATAGTCAAGAGCACAGTTATTGAAGATGTCCGTGTGGTATTGGTGATGAGCATGGAGAGAAGGTAAAGATTTGGACCTGACAGTTGCAGACCTCTGGTCTGACTATTCTCCTTGTTGCTACAGTCTCCCTTCTCCTGTTGTAATGATCCTTCCCAATAAAGTCTCTACCTACCTTGTTTTCACTTTATAGCCTAGTGATTCTTCTTTGTTCAGGCTTCATATTGCTCTTTTTTTTTTTCTTTCTCCTAGATCCTCTGTGTACTACATATACTATGCTTCTGAAGTGTGGACTTGCTTTAAGGAACATATTGCCTTTAATATCTATTTAAGATAACAACATTTTAAAGTAGTATGTTTATGTCACACAGTGTAAATGACATCATCCACGTTAAGCACACAGGACAGGGTCTGGCACAGAGCAACCCCAAAGCAGTATTGGCTGGTTAATGTGACGATTATAAATGTTATTACATAATGCAAATCTTAGCTCTTTTTTTTCCTGATAAAGTTCTTGCTCCTTATGCGAAAGATAAAATCTAAGCTTAACGGAAGTCGCATGGTCCTTTATAATGAGGATCCTGTCCACCTTTTCTACCCGTGGCTGGAGTGCATGCTTCATTTATTTTTGAGCTTCCAAGTTTTACAAATATCAGAGTTTCTTATTCTTACACGTGCTATTTCAACAGCTTCAAATGCCCTACCTTCTCATCCCTCGATTAATATGAAAAATAGTTCTTGCATATTATTGATATTTGAAACTATAATGAAGTGTCAAAAACAAGTCAAAATGACACTCCTTAGAGATTATTATTAACTTTTTTTTCTTTCAGTTTTCCTGTACTTGGGATCATTTTATCCCCTTTTATTGTAAATATATTTGAAACTATAATGAAGTGTCAAAAACAAGTCAAAATGACACTTCTTAGAGATTATTATTCTTAACTTTTTTTTTCTTTGAGTTTTCCTCTACTTGGGATCATTTTATCCCATTTTATTATAAATGCAATGCTATTGAATAAGCATTTCTATGTAAATAAAATATTTTAAACATTCTTATCAGTGATTGCATGATAGCTCATTTTATGTACAATCTATAATTTATGCAACTAATTTTTATAGTTTTTAGCTTTTTATATTTCATCTATTTTCTGGTTATTATTAAAATGATTAAAATGAGTATTTCTGTACATGTACATTTCTCAACATTTTTTATAATTACCCACAATTCCATTATTTTCATAGAATCATTTGCCAGTACCAGATCACTAGATCAAAGAATGTAGATATTTTAAAAGTTTATACTCCCAGGAGTGCATATAATTTCTGCCTGCACTCTACTCACCAAGATTGCAGAGGCTCATTTTTAATCTTTTGCTCCTTTACTATTATTATGCATACTACTAAAACAATAATCATACTTTTTGAGCACCAAACATATGCCAGACTCAGTAGGAAATACTGTATTAAAAATCATTTCTGTCATGCATAACCCATGGACACAGACAATAGGGTGGTGAAGGCTTGGGGTAAGAGGTGGGGGTGAGCTGGAGGGGATCAATGGGGGAACAAAAAGGACATATGTAATATTTTCAATAATATTTTTTAAAATTTATTTATGTCATATTCAAAATGATGTTTTAAATAATTATTTAATTATCATACTTACTCTCATTTTTGAAATATTCATTTATATCATTTTTTATTTATCTAGTTTAGTCTTAGCATTGTTTTTATCATTTTGTATGAGTAAAGAAGGTAGTAAAATATTAATCTCTTCTTTGTATTATCTTTTTTGTTGTTGTTGTTGTTAATTCTCACCCTAGGAAAATTTTCCATTGATTTTTAGAGACAGTGGAAGGAACGGAGAGAGATAGAAAAACATCAATGTGAGAGATACATTGATTAGTTGCCTCCTACACATGCCCTGACTGAGGCCAGGGATGGAGCCTGAAACCGAGGCATGTGCCCTTGAATGGAATCAAACCCACGACCCTTCAGTCTATGGGAAGTTCAAGCAGAAAACAATAAATTGAAAACGGAGAAATAAGAGAAAGGAAATGGGGAGGAGACAAGGAAGAATAAAGGAATAAAATGGGAGTGAGTGGGGGCAAAGGGTGATGCAGAAATGACTTTGAAAATGATTTTGAAGGAAAGAACCAGAAACAAGTTAACCTTATCTCCACTTTGCCCATAACCCACAATGGCTCTCACCAATACAGTTCCCATGGGTATCACTTTAGGGTGACGCAGAATGAAAAGAGCAGTTGGTGACATCTCCTTTTAGATAGGAAATACATAATTTTCACACAATAATAGTTGAATATAAGACTGAAAGTAAGAAAAATTCACACTCCCGCAAGACATAATTTGAAAATATTCAAATTATACACAATTTTAATTAGTAATATAATCATTAGCATGTCCTTACTTCAATGTTCATTTTTGTCTTTGACAATGTTGACCTTTATCTGAAGCATGTGTTCCTGAAAAGCAGGAAAAATCTAGAACCACCCAACATTTCTGTGGCTAATCGCAAAGGATTGCTCTGCTCTCATATATCTGGTTATCAGAATCACCTCTACTCTGCTTCAATTACTTTTATAAAACTCACAATTAAGACCCACCTCAATATTTCCTCATGACTGCAATAAAACTGGCGATGACTCTTTTATCTGCCTCTATAAAACCAGGTTCCATTGACAAAAATTCTCCTATTAATGAAAATTCTGCTACTGCAATAACCTGAATACAATCACCTCCTTAATTTGGGGGTAAATTATATCTTCTACACTCTCTCTTTACCAAGCAGTTTCTGGAACTTCTTATCGTGCCTGATTACAGTATATTGCACTGTTTCACACTTCATAGTGGCTCCTTTCTTCAAGAAGCAGTTTGTAGCATTTATTTTGTTTTAAGCATTTCACATCAATGCAGTATGCACTTCCACTTGTCTTTTTCCCCCAGTAGAATCTGAGCTTCCTGTTTAAGAAACGATGCTACTTGGTCTCTTTGAAAACTATCATAATACCAAATGATAGGTGTGTTTTTAATATTTTGTGAATAAATGAGTACATATATGTATGAATAAATGCAAGAGAATACTCTATGTAGTTGACATGAAACATTTGGCAATAAGACATGCAGTACCTATAGGTGTTTTTAGTTCTCCTTTGGGGATATTGGATAACTGCCCAAGAACTTGTTATCACAAACATATCTCTTCTTTGTGAATTTGCTCAAAATAATACTATTTTTTCATCTCAGGCATCTATGGGTCGGTTGGGCACTTCTATTTATTATGTATGAACTCAATCACACAAGTCAGTGAGCTGTGAGTCCCCCCAGCACCTCTGCGAACTTTGGCTCGGCTTGGCCAGGCAGTTCTGGCTTCTGCTGGGAGTCATTCATGTGCCTGATAATTGGCGGGCTGCCATTCTAGTGTGACTGGCTTGAATAGGTCACCTGTCTTGCATCCTCCAGTAGGCTAGTTTTGTCTTGTCGTTGTAGCATGGCAAAAGTGCAAGAGGGAAACCAGAAGCACATAGATATCCTGGAGCCTAGACTTAGAAATGACATTCAACTGCATGCTATTGGCCAGATTAAATAAGTCATGAAGGCAGCCCAGAGGCAAGGCTGGGAAAACAGAACCATCTTTTGATGAAAAGAGCTACAAACTTACATTAAACAGGGTGTGCACCCAGGGAGGAGTGAAGCATTGGAAATATATCTGCAATCAGTCTATCACACATCATTTGTCGAAATCTGAACAATTTTGCTCTCTCCTGGGATAAGTAAGTAAAAGCCAATCCTAGAGAAACACTTTAACCCAGAAGATATTTAAGACCACAATGGAGACACTAAAAAAGAAAAAGAAAATGAACCCTAACATATTTGATTTCCTACTGTGTATGAGTTTCAGTGTGTACTCAGCACATTTGACTTATTTGGTTATAAGATTCTCACTATAAAGATCCACCCCAAGAAGATATTATGTCCCCCTTATTTTTTTAAAAAAAACAACCCCACAAAACTGAAGTAAAAGAAGTTTAACTATATTTCTCAATGTCACAATACAAATAAGTGGCTGAGCCACGATTCTGATCTGCTTCCAAAACTCATGTTCTTCACTTGACCACAACTGCTGCTCTTGCTGGCTCCCCTGTCTTTTGGGTTTGCTTAATTCCCCCAAAGTACAATAAGCCTTAGAAGACCGAGACCTTGCATCCCTTTTCAAACATCCATTACTTCTAGCAGAACTATGCTATTGGTTTGCAAGTATGAATATATTCCAATGTCTTATTATTAAAAGAAAAAAGTCTCAATTAGATTTGGAATAAATAAACAGAAAAGTCTGTTTCAATGGTACTAAGAAAAATAATGAAATATTCTTGGAATCAACAAGGACACAGTGATGATAATTCTTTCCCCCTCATGATTATAGTTCCAAAGCCCATTAACTCCCCTAAAATTTCCATGAATAAAAATCAAAGACAGTTACCGGGGAGGTTTGGGAGGGATGGAGGCTTTCACTTTAGTCCCATACTGAATAATTCTCTAATAAAACAGTGAATAAAAAATAAGTTTTCATCAAGTTAGCCTATCCACCAAGGACAGATCTTTTCAACGTAGTCCCCAGGAGGGTGAGGTAGCTGTAGGGAATCTCTTCAGCTGCTGCCTTTTCCTGCTTTTGTTCAGGAGGCAGAAACAAATCTTCCCAAAATGAACCCTTTAAATATGAAATGATCACCAGAGGCTAATTGAAATAACAGACACTTGAAACACATTATGCATTCTTTCCTTAAATAAGAGACTTAAATTATAAATCCTTCAAGACTAGAAAGTATAAAACAAATTGAAATGCAATCAAGTGTCAGACTTAATGACATCTCCAAGTTATTTCTTATAGAATCTCTTGAAATGCAGGAAGGATTGGGGAACTCAGTAATCTTAATCAAAGTTTCCTCAAGTTTTGTTTAAAAGAAAACCTAGACCTTGAGATCAGCTTCTCGGTCTCTGCCTGAAACTGTAAGTCTTTTTGTTTGTTTCTTTGCTTTTCTTCCACCCACTCCACTCCTTTTTAACTGGCATTTGATTGAGCAAGAGGCAGCTGGGCAGCATGACCTTTTTCAAATCATCCAGTCAGTTCTATCTTCCTTGGTTATTATTATTATGTGAAGTTCACTAAAATGGATAATTCTCTGGAGTTTCATGCTGAAAATTGTACCAAGTTGATAATGTTGGAAGTAAAGTCACTTCCAAGAGCTGAGCAGCTCCTGCTGCTGCTGTATTTGATGTGAATGGATATCCACATGATTTGTTTGGCTGGCATTTTGTTTTGTTAGATCAGCCTGGGAGTGACTAAAATGATTTGGTTCAGCAAAGGGTGAGGGTCTGTGATG
>NW_006284349.1:3872977-3875241 GCF_000327345.1 Myotis davidii | reverse complement strand
TTTTCCCTAACACATACAGATACTGGAGAAGTAAACTAATATCCCTGACATTTAAAAAATCATCAGGGCTAATGATAAGGTGCTGATAGCTTCCTGAGCAAATAAAATTTAATGTGTCTTTTATGAAATTTTGACTAGAACAGGACATAGACTGAGACAAAAGAACTTTAAATATGCAGACGTCAAAAGCTCTGTGGAACAAAATAAGTTATAAAAGGAACAAAACCACCTACATTCAGAGTCTAAAAATCACTGCCATTACTTTAATGACAAAAAGAGAAAACTATAAAAAATAATTTATTAAAAAAAAAAAAAAACCTAGAGAAATAGAGCATTCATCTTCCAAAATTTCAGGGGAATTAAATGAACTCCTCTCTTTGGGAAGGCCTGAGATATACCATGTGTTTTGTTTTTACTTATTACAAAGTAAAGACCCTTTGATCCCTATGCTGCTTCAGAGGAATCTAATTATCTAAAAATATTAGAAAGAGATAAAAGAAAAATGCCATATTTTAAAAAAAGGAAAGAGTTTAATTTAGAGCTGGAAACAAAGAATGTTGACTTCAAGGTCTAGACCCAAGGGAATTTCTGTATTTCCATTGGAATATTAGGCAAGAGTTCTTTTGAGATAAAAGTTCTGACTTTTATCATGAACTAGTGTCATGTCATTTTATGTGTAAATCCACCAAATTAATGTCATCATAAAGCTGTATAACCTCAAAGAAATTGCATAAATAAACAACATTGCTCAGAAATGCACTTCCTTACACATAAACAAGTTCAAGTCCGAAGGTTGAAAAAAATCTTTTATTTTCCATGTTATAAAAATTTAGATGACTTTTTTTCTAAGTCATATTATAAGTCTGGGTGTCTCCGTCTGGTTTGCAATCATATATTAAACTATCTTGACTGTCTTGTGTGCATTGTCTAGACTATATTATGAGCTCCCAAAAGACTGAGACACTATCATTAAAAGTTGAAATACAAGGTCCTTCTGCAAATATTTAAAGAACAGAACCATTCTTCATTGCAAAATAAACAAAAGCCCCATTGGAATCATCAAGGACACAATGATTGGCCATCATGGCCTAGCTGAGTTAATGCATTAAATTAATTATTACACCATAGATAAGTTTTAAATTAAACTTTTAATTTTAGAATAGTTTTAGATTTACAAAAAAGTTGTGAAGATAGTACACAGAGTTTGTCTATATTTCACATTTAGATTCTCCCATTATCAATGTCTTAAGTTTGTATGGGGCATGTATGACAATTAGGGAATCAATTTTATCACATCCTATCTAATAAAAGAGAAACATGCAAATTGACCATAACCCCAACACCCTTCCCATT
Organism: Myotis davidii; assembly: GCF_000327345.1. NCBI lineage: Eukaryota > Metazoa > Chordata > Mammalia > Chiroptera > Vespertilionidae > Myotis > Myotis davidii. The sequence continues at coordinate 3,873,888 of NW_006284349.1, read as the reverse complement.
GGCTAATCAGCAGGATATGCAAATTAACTGCCAACCAAGATGGTGGCCGACAGCCACGCAGCTGAAGCGAACAAGAGGCTTGCTTACTCCAGTGATGGAGGAAGCCAATGTTCCCGGCCTGCCGCTCCCAGCCTCTGAGCTGCCCCAGCCTGAAAACAGCCCTCATCTCCTCACCCAGACTGGACAGGCACCCCAGTGGGGACACCCACCCTAAAGGGGGTGTGGCCAGCCTGAAAACAGCCATCAGTCCCTCACTCAGGCTGGCTAGGCACCCAAGCAGGACCCCCACCCTGATCTGGGACACTTTCAGGGCAAACCAGCCAGCCCCCACCCATGCACCAGGCCTCTATCCTATACTACAGGCAGGGTGGGACAGCGTGAGCTGCCATCTGGGCCCCATGTGCAGCCCTGGGCAGTGGAGCATAAGCCCCGCCCCCAGCTGGGACCCCTATGTGCCACCTGAGGCCCCAGCCGGGATCCCTGTGCCGCCTAAGCCCTGCACTGCTAAGCCCCGCCCCCAGCCGGGACCCTATGACTATTGGAGAGCAGGAAAGTGCTGCTGGGCCCTGGGTCGCTGTGGTGATCCGGCCATCGGTAAGTAGAAAAGTGTGGCCTGTAGGCAGCCCCCAGCTGTGCCTTCTACCTGGTCACCATGAGGATCCGGGAGTAAGAAAGCAAGCCTGGCCTTTGGGCAGCCCCAAACTTTCCATGCTCCCTGGTCTCCATGGTGATCTGGGAGCAGGAAAGCAAGCCTGGCCTGCAGACAGCCCCCAGCTGGGCCTGCTGCCCGGTTGCCATGGAGACCTAGGAGCGGGAAAGTCCAGCCTGTGGGCAACCCCCAGTTAGGCCGGCTCCCCGGTCGCCATGGCACTCCGGGAGCAGGAAAGCCTGGCTTGCAAGCAGCACCCCAA
>NW_006284349.1:3869580-3870266 GCF_000327345.1 Myotis davidii | reverse complement strand
CCAAACCAGCCGGCCTCCACCCGTGCACCCGGCCTCTATCCTATACTACAGGCAGGGCGGGACAGTGCGAGCTGCCATTGGGGCCCAATGTGCAGCCCTGGGCAGTGGGGCATAAGCCCTGCCCCCAGCTGGGACCCCTGTGTGCCACCTGAGCCCCCAGCCGGGACCCCCATGCTGCCTAAGCCCCGCCACTGCTAAGCCCGCCCCCCAGCCGGGACCCTATGACTATTGGAGAGCAGGAAAGTGCCGCTGGGCCCTGGGTCACTGTGGTGATCCAGCCATCAGTAAGAGTAGAAAAGTGTGGCCTGTAGGCAGCCCCCAGCTGTGCCTTCTACCTGGTCACCATGAGGATCCGGGAGTAAGAAAGCAAGCCTGGCCTTTGGGCAGCCCCAAACTTTCCATGCTCCCTGGTCTCCATGGTGATCTGGGAGCAGGAAAGCAAGCCTGGCCTGCAGACAGCCCCCAGCTGGGCCTGCTGCCCGGTTGCCATGGAGACCTAGGAGCGGGAAAGTCCAGCCTGTGGGCAACCCCCAGTTAGGCCGGCTCCCCGGTCGCCATGGCACTCCGGGAGCAGGAAAGCCTGGCTTGCAAGCAGCACCCCCATCCTGGCCATACTCAAGGGAGAGTACAACATGCAGTGGAGGCCAGGAGCCTGAGAGATCAGCACAGCCTGCATTCAGCTGCCA
>NW_006284349.1:3853927-3869475 GCF_000327345.1 Myotis davidii | reverse complement strand
ACGTGGTGCGGCGGGGGGCTGCCCCCAGCAGACACACCCACACGCACACACGCACACACAGGACACCTGCTCCGAGCTCTGCTGCCAGACTCTGGCCATCAGTAGGACATCCACTGAGGGCTCCTGGACTGTGAGAGGGGCAGGCTGGACTGAGGGAACCCCACCCTCCAGTGCAAGAATTTTGTGCACTGGGCCTCTACTTATTCAATAAAATCCATACTATGCTTAGATTTTTCTAGTTTTATTTAAGTTCTTTTTCTGTTCTAAAATTCCACCCATGATACTATAGTACACTTACGGTATCTCTTAGGCTCCTTTTGGCAGTGACAATTTCACAGACTTTCCTTGTTTTTTGATAATCTTGACAGTTATGACAAGTGGTAAGGAATAGTGTAGAATTTACCCGATTCAAATTTGTTTAATGTGTTCCCCATGATTATGCTGGGGTTTATGATTTGGGGGACTAAAACTACAGAGGTAAAGTACAATACTCATCATATCAAGGGTACATATGTATCATGTGATTTATCACTGCTGACATTAACCTTGATCACCTGGCTTAGGTAGTACATAACCGTTTCTAACTTTTTTATGACCTTCAAGAGCCAGTCTATAAATATAACTATTAATGTGTTTGTATACATATGTGTGTTTAAAAAATACAGGGTGGGGCAAATGTAGGTTTACAGTTGTGCATGCAGGAGACAATAACTTATTCTTGTATTATTATTTACTAGTGGCCCGCTGCATGAAATTTGTGCATGGGGGAGGGATGTTCCTCAGCCTGGCCTGCACCCTCTCCAATCTGGGACCCCTCAGGGGATGTCCAACTGCCGGTTTAGGTTCGACCGGACCTAAACTGGCAGTTAGACATCCCTCTCACAATGCAGGACCACTGGTTTCTAACTCCCAGAAGGTCTCCAGGTCTAATTAGCATATTACCCTTTTATTAGTATAGATTATATTCTTTTCCATATGAACAACGTAAACCTACTTTTGCCATGTAGATATACTGTATATATGTATATATGAATAATCATATATGTTTATCTGAGTATATATATTTTACTTAATACACAATGGAGACCATGCTATAGACTCATATACTGAGAGGGGACTTGCCATTCTCAAGAGTAGCATAGTATTTCATTATATAAATGGACTAAGTTTTTAAACTATCACCTATTGAAGAATATATACTTTGTGGGGTTTTTTTAAAAATATATTTTATTGATTTTTTACAGAGAGGAAGGGAGAGGGATAGAGAGTTAGAAACATCGATGAGAGAGAAACATCGGTCAGCTGCCTCCTGCACACCCCCCACTGGGGATGTGCCCGCAACCAAGGTACATGCCCTTGACCGGTATCGAACCTGGGACCCCTGAGTCCACAGGCCGAAGCTCTATCCACTGAGCCAAACCGGTTAGGGCTATACTTTGTTTTGACTTTTTTACTTTTGCAAACAGTGCTGCAATGAGTATCTTTGTATGTATTGAGCTCAAAGCACAGAAAGATCTGTAAGACAAATTCTGCAAAATATAATCCTGGGACAGGTATATGCACCTTCAATTTGATGGATGTGACAATATTAAACTCCCTGAAGTTGTAACATTTTGCATTGCATGCCTGTTTCTTCATACATTTGCCAACACAGTATATTATCAGATTTTTTTTTTACCTTTTTTAACCTGATAGGCAAAAATAAAATATTTTATCACAGTTTAAATTGGCTGTTCTTGTGAATGAAGGCAAGTTTCTTTTCATGTTTGAAAGACATCTGTTTTTCCTTTCCTAAGAAATGTCTTGGTCTTTTGCCCAGTTTTCTGTTGAATTGCTGATAATTTCTTATTAACTGGACATAGAAAATAAGCACATTATGGTATAATTTGCAAACATTTCTTAATGTGTCAACATCTTACATTTTAAGGTCTGTTTTTAAACATTACACAGATTTTTTAGTTATTTGATTTTTAAAAGGTTTTAAAAATATTTTCTGCATTTTTCATTGCACTTTGATCTTTCAATGTTCTTTCTTCAAATTTTAATAATTTATGTTTTAGAGTTAAAACTTCAATTTGACCAAAATTTATTTTGGAATATATACATCCATGTATATGTGTTATGTGACATATATGTATATGTATATTACATATATATATTAAATAGAGGGTGAAATCTTTCAAGACTGATAAAGCAGTCATAAATCCCTCCTATCACTTTGTGTTAAGCTATTTACCTTGTGTTTTTTAATTTGTGTTTTTCAACTTGTGAGCTGAAAAGAATGTTGTGGATGGAATTTCTGAGCTTTTGCTTGTGAGTACACTAGGTACAATGGTCTCTTCTCTTTGGGTATCTAAATTCAAGGGTAAAATTATAGCACAAAAATGTCCAGAATCGATCACTACTTTCACTGAAAATGCAGTGAGTTTACTCTTTTAATCAGAGAGATGTTACTACTTGAGTAGTTATTTTTATGCTTAAAAATGCACAAAATAACTTCTAAATAACAAAACTTAAAAATTATTTGCATGAAATTGGAACCATTCTTTGTACTTCTGTTGATTAAATATTCTGATGGAAACAATTGATTACCTGTAAAAGTATGACAGATGAATACAAAGACTAGGTTATGTGATTCTTCATAAAACATCCTGTGCTGTGTGCATCATACTAAGAAGACATTCATTTTGGCTTTATGTAAATATTCCAATGGCCAATACTTTGTTCTTTCTTTTTTTAAGGAGCCCAATTATTCTTGAATAACAGCTGTGCAAGCTGTGAAGTAAGTGAATTAATCTTTTGCGCTTTTGGTACAAGTTCAAGATCTTACAATCAGCATGAAATATATACAGTTCTCTGCTCATTGCTGTAACATCCATGAGCTCTGGTCCATTTTAAGCAATGCTGAAAATGTGGTTAAGGCCCAAATTGGCTTTATGTCTTTTTTCTTTCAGCATCTATGTAAAATGAGCCCCCTATTTAGCAGATATCTTCTTGTATTCTGTGTTTTAGCTCAAGAAAAATAAAGGGCTTATCTATCATTAGAACTTGGGGTATGGAGGGTAGATAAAAGGCCAACTGGCTCCAATTTTACCACATGCATCATTAAAATATTTGCCAACTACAGAGACTTTTCCAGCAATTGCCTACTACTGGTTCGCATACTGATCTGATATGCTAGCAACGTTCATGGTTGGGACTGCCAAAGCCTTCCAAGGATTACATCACCCGCCACTGAAGAGCAGCCACCTCCCTTATGAGACACAGACCACTGTACTTTAGTGGGGCAGAACAAGAAGAATATGGAATAGGTATGTTTTTCAGGCTGAGAGTGCAGGAAACTAACTCAAGTTTACAATAAATGTAGGCAATAAAATGCAATTGTTAGGATTCTGGGAGAAATCGTTTTATATATTTTACGGTGTTGTTTTCTAGATCTTAAAAGGACCCTTTAAAAAAAATCAATGTTTAATCAGCTTAAGAATGAGGACAGCATTCAGCTTTTACATAGAATGGGGTAGGGAGTAAAGAGAAACTGAGAGGGGAAGAAATGAGACTGGGAATTTTATCTCATATATTCATTTATTTCAACAGGATTTGTGAATCTCCCTCCTGAAGTGTAATAAACTTTTCCTGATACCACACAGAGGCAATGATAAGAACTATCCAGATGATCCTTCTTAGCTTTTAAGCTAGTTGATAATAGGTGTGTATGTTCCCTCTAACCACCCCCGCACCAAAAAAAAAAAAAAAGAAAACAAAAAGAAACACATAAAACTTTAAGAGCACTTGTCATGGAAGAGTTTTATTATTCCCACAACAACAAGCACACTTAAAAAATGTTTGTTCTTTGTATGATTTTTTTTAAGTCAGCATTAGTACCTGCCTTGAACTTGGAGAGCACAATTCTTCAACGTTCTTCTGCAATAAGTATATTTCAATTTGGGCTTTGAGTAGGTTTTTGAATGTCTGGCTCTTTTCTCACTGCAAAGTTGAAAGAAAGAAAGAAAGAAAGAAAGAAAGAAAGAAAGAAAGAAAGAAAGAAAGAAAGAAAGAAAGAAAGAGAGAGAGAGAGAGAGAGAGAGAGAGAGAGAGAGAGAGAGAGGAAGGGAGGAAGGGAGGAGGGAAGGGAGGACGGGGAAGGAAGGAAGGAAGGAAGGAAGGAAGGAAGGAAGGAAGGGAGAAAGGGAGGGAAGAAGGGAGGGAAGAAGGGAGGGAGGAAGAAAGACCTCTTTATAAGACTATCATAGGTTTAAAGTAGTTAATCTACTTTAAGATAGGGTGGTAGGAAGTACAACTTGACACCTATGGTCTCTCACTGAGGGAGGTATTTTCATCATCATCCGAGGATTTTATCCAGAGGCACATTCTCTGTTTGCATTTGATAACCTTCACCCAAAATATGACAGTTGATTTTTAAGGTGACTTTTCAACTATCCCAGCTTATCCTGAGATACTAATTGCTTCAATAGAGGCTATGAAATTGTATTTGTCTGAGGTACCTTTTCCCCATTTTCTAAGTGATCCACATAATAATAGGTATTAGTATTCTATAATATATAGTCTGTGGAAAGGCATTTTTTGAACTATCTAGTTATGCAATAAAAGTTTGTATGTTTAAGGGTTATTTCTCAAAGATGTTTACATTTGACTGTTGGAGATAAATGTTGACATCAAAAAGAAATCTGGCCCAGCCTATGTGGCTCAGTTGGTTGAGCATCATCCTGTGCACCAAGAAGTCACTGGTTTTGTTCCTATCAGGACACTTGCCCAGGTTGCAGGCTCATTCTCCAGTAGAGGGTGTGTCGTTTCTCTCTCATGGCTGTTTCTCTCTCCCTCTTTCTCTCTCTCTAAAATCAATAAAAATACATATTTTTTAAAGCAAGAAGTTTGATGTTTAATTTCTACCTCACCCCTCAGTGGTCTGTCACAGGCATGCTCCCCAAGTTTCCGAGGAGAAATGAAGGTGAGAGCATTGTGATGATTGGCTAAAGAGAATAAGTAATGTTCTTCATACCATAATTTTGCAAAGCTCACCATCATGATGATACATCTTCCAAGTACAAAATGACATTTCATTTAAATGGTAGTTTTTGGACATACAAGTTCCTTATAGTCCTCAGTTTTTGAAGTGTGGATTCCCTAATTATCCTATATAGTAAAAGGCTAAAATGCAAATAGACCAAACGACTGAACACCCAGTCGCTATGACATGTGCTGACCACCAGGGGGCGTGTGTGGAACATGGCGGGCGTTGGCCATGGCAGGATGGTGGAGCAGGTGAGCAGGGGTGCCAGACCAAGGCAGGGCGCATCACTGTCATTGGAGCAAGCCTCTGGTGATTACTGAAAATTCTTTGCTCCCATGTGCCTTTGGTCCTGCCTGTTGCACGCACCCACTGCCGGCACCGGCCCCACTCACACCCGCAGTCAGTACTGGAGCCACTGCTCACACCCACTGCCAGTGCTCAGTGCCAGACCTGATCACTCAGTGCCATCAGTGGGTGCAAGTTGCGGCTGCTGGCCTGATCACTCCTGAAGGCTTCTCCACCTCCCCCTGCTCCTGAGAGGCAATCAGGGTAGCAGCAGCTGCTCATGCTTGCTGATGGTGCTAGCCCTGCTCACACCCCAATCGCTCTACACCGTCAGTGGGTGCGATCGGGGTGGTGTTGTCAGTGTGTGGGAGCTGTGGCAGCAGGAGCGGGGATGTTGGCAGACAGGGGACTGGAGGCCGTGGTGGGAGGGGCCGGGCAAGGGTGTGGAGGATGGGCCAAGACCCACCCCTGTGCTTACCACAGCCTTGTGGCCCACAGTTCCTTTCAAGGTGCATGAATTTGTGCACTGGGCCCCTAGTTACGATTATAATGACCCAAATAAGTACATTTTAAATTTGAACGTTACTTTCCTTTGATCTGACCCATTTCTTGTTTAACATCATATTTTACTACTTGTCTTTTAAAATCGTGTTCCTATTTCTTATGAAATAATATATGTTAGGTTCTTACAACAACATTCATTTTGAACATTAATGAAGCTCTGCCAGTTGCAGCACTTATGCTGTGTAACATTCTTTATCATTTGTTTATCGTTCTTTATCCTTTCATCATAAAGGGCAAGATATCCCTCTAATTACTACCATTTTAAAATCTTCTTTGTTTTGCCTGCTGAATTCTCAGAAGAAAATGATTCTATGCAAATGCTATACCTTTGTGGATCATCTCACCTCATGTGCTGTTCATCTCCCTCAAAACATGAGTCTCCTTTTAATCATAAATAGAATAAAATAAAAATAAAGTTATCCTGGTTATTGAGTAAGGCTGCATCAAGACAGAAGAGATCCAAATAGGCAACATCTGTGTTCAGGAAACAGTCAGTTGTCCTGCTCATCGTTGCTGTCTTTACTCTTCTGTGCCTCAGAAGCCCGACAATTAATTTTGAAGAGATGTTGAAATTTCATGTTATTGTGGTTTCATTGTCCATTCGTCTTTCCTTTCTTTCTGTCTAGGGATCATTGTGCATTCTCCCTTTCATCGTCCTCCACAGTGACCCACGACCAAATGACTAATTATGTTTTAGTGAGCTGGTTCCTGCATTTCTGGAGCCACTAAATACTCCCTTTAAATAGCGGGCTTTTGCCCCATTTTCATCTTCACTGTGCTGATGTAGGAGCTTTCTAAGTGTATCTTATGAATACTTTACCATCCTCAGGAGTAAGCCAAATTTCTGTAATGCTTCATATGTCATCTGCTTCTTTGTCACACACATGGCTCCAATTTTAGTACTTTATTTCCAGTTGGCCCAACAATTTAGTTTATTTTTCCCTGATTGTATCAATTTATTTTAAGTCTCCTATTTCTGTGTTTGGATTTCTACCCCTGTCATTCCCACACCCTTTGGTTTGTAATTTTGTTTTTCTATCAAAATATTTGATCTGATTCCTCCCTGTTCTTTTTATCCTCATCTGTGTTTCATCTTAATATTTCTTTTTTTTTTTTATCCCTACAAAGTGTTTTCAGTGCCCCATAAACATCCACCGGCTGCTTTTGAACTAGCCATTTTGAAGCAGTCTTTCAGGTTTTCACATCACAGTAACTCCTTGTAAAAATTCATAGCCCCTGCCATGTAGGCTCAGACTGGGGAGCAGGTCTCTGGTCAGTTTAAATAAGAATGAGTCTCCAACAATGGCCACCCTTTTAGTCGGCCATAGGAAACACGAGTCATCCCTACATGGACATCGGCCTAAGGATGTTCACAAAACAGAAAAAGGAGAAAATCAAGCAAGAGGGAGAAACTGGAGACTGAGAACTACTTGATCTCTTGCTAATAATTTTTGGACTTTGGGCTTCAAAATTCTGATGCAGGGCTTCTTTGATCCAGAGTTAAAAAAAAAAAATAATACATCTATTCTGACTTCAAAAATAACTCAGTTTAAGTTATGTGTAAAATGGAGTAGTGCTATTCTGCTTGCGTGAATATAATTAACCAGAGTAATAGTATTCTTTATCTACTGCCACTGCTGATAATAATTTTACTTATTTCTCATCACATGTAGGTTTTAGGATGGCAACTCTCAACCTATGAACAGAATATAATCAAATTATTTATTGTATCCTACTCCCAACTCCATCACTAATTCTTCTCACCTAGAGCACTTATGGACAGAATCCATTTTCTTATATTTTTAAAGCACTCTGAAATACTTATTTTCCTGTCAAAAATATATTGCTAATGTCTTTGTCGTTATATGTACAATAAACTCATAAATTTAAATAATTTGATTTGTTGCATTTGGAACACACATAGCTATAATATATTTCAATGCAATTCAAATTATAAAAATGCACAGTCTCTCTCTCTCTCTCTCTCTCTCTCTCTCTCTCTCTCCTGTATAAAGACTAGAAGATAGGAAAGCACAATTATGAGTTTTGACAGAGCTAAATTGACTAAGTCTCATTTACCATATTAGAAATTTTAGACTTGAGAATTGAAATACTTACAACCACTTAGTTTATGGTCTACCACATAAGCATATCTTTACCATTTCAGGAAATTCTTGCCCAGGGATACAATGATGGAAGTAACTTTATTTTTTGTTTCAGGAACTTTCTAAAAATGTATTTATCTGAACAACTTGGATTGTCAGGGTAAAGGGCACCTTCTAGAAACAATTGGCTTATACAACAACTGTTTATACTTCCAAAACTCACCTTAAAGTATCATAAACTTTGCTTGATTCCAATCAAGTCCTTGTGTTCTACCTTAACTACCCCCAAGTTGATAAGTATTCTGTCTTTGTTCTCCCATTTTTGAGTTGCTACTGAGATTGTCAAAGTAGTGACCTCCTTTACTGCTGTAGGCTAAATCTTGCTTTATTAAGAAATTAATTTGGTGGGTTTTCTTCTATGAGTTGGCATTCAATATAATTTATTTTTAATCTCTTTAAAATATTTTTATTTTGTTTTAAATTCACATGGTTTCATGATACTTGAATCATGAATAGTATAAGTATGACTGTCAGAGAATAATAAACCAAAATAGACAAGAGAGACAGAAAAATCAAGACAAAGGCTATTGAAAGCATCTAGGCAAAAGCCAATAAATTGAACTGAAGTAGTGGCAATGCAGATGGAAAGAGGAGATCAGGTTACAGTGGCATGTCTGTTGGAGGATCTGTAGGGCTTTGGGAGGGTTAAGATTTAGAGGTAAAGAAGAAGTAGTATCACATGGCTCCAGGATTTTGCATCTGTGAGACTTGGTGAACCAGTTAACTCATGAACTATAATAGAGAACAAAGATGTAAGAATTTCGGGGTGGGGTTGGGTGGGTAATGGTGTTGGTGTTTAATTGCTGAATTTGAAGAATTTATAGCAGTAGATCTCAACTAGAAACACTTTCTCTCCCTCAATCCCAAAAAGGGGATAATGTCTGGAGACATTTTGGTTACCACTCAGGGTGCAATGGCCATGGTGTCTAGTGAATCAGAACCAGGGATGCTGCAAAATAAACATCCTACAAGGTTCAGGACAGCTCCCCAAACAAAGAAGTATTCTGTCTAAAAAGAAATAGTAGCGCCACAGTTGAGAACCCTGATCCAAGAATAGATAACAAAAATTATTTGTTTAAATACCTGTTGAATTACTCCAATACCAAAAAGTAAATCTAAGACGATTCATTATAAGCAATAGGAAAGTGGTATGGACGAGGAGACTATTTTATCAGGAGGCAAAAGCAGATACTTTATTCTTTGTGAGCATATTCTGCTCACCCTCACTCTGACCCCTGCCAGTCATTGCTGCTGGCACTCAGGTAACCTCTTTCTCTAAACAGCACCTGCTGAAATCCTACCCATCTTTCAAGAGTCATGTCATATTATAGCCACGGTCATGTTATTGGAGAGGTGTGTTCATATACCCAGATCTGCCCAGTGAGCAGCACTAGTTCTCCTAGAGCTTTATTTAAGCTTCCAGTTCAAGTCCTCTTTTGTAGCATAACAAAACACTCCAATCTCAAGACTATCATGTCTTCCATTTGGTACTCAAGGCACATTTATAGCTCAAATATTTATCTTTTCACTTTTTAGCAAGGGAGCTTACTTTCACACAGAGTGCAATAAATGCATGCAGGATTAAATGCCTCTTCTCCAGACAGTCAAGCTACGTTATTCATCAAGTGTGTGCATAAGGTAGGCCAAAGTTTATTTTTCCAAAACAGGCAAACTCATGACTTTCCAAAAGATATAAAAAGAACAGCAGTTGAAGTTTTTATTTAACTAATTAATTAAGTGTGAGAACCAAGCAGATGTTATCATTGGTTCAAAGAAGGCAAAGAAGTATCAATTTATATGGAGAAAAGACTGTTGAAATAAATTTACAAATAGATTAATGCTGGATTTTCAAGGGGAGGGGGGAGGTTAAGGAAAGTCAACTGGACAGAATATATTTGCATGTCTAAAGATAATAATTACTTTGCCTGGCTCTCTGTTATCCACAATTTACAGTTCCAACAGAGTTCCCAGCGAATCCAGTCAAATAACCCTGGAGGGTTTGCTCTTGAAAATCCATGCTTTTTCCAGAAGCAACATTTCCCCTTTAAACTACAATAGTTTACCCCCATAAAGATCTAAACCTTTTAGATTAAAAAAAAAAGTTTTCAGAAGAGAATAGCAATTAGGTTTATTCTAATCTATTATTTTCATTTAGGTCTACCTTTTAATTCTATTATAATCTTGTGTAATAGAATGACTTTAAAACTTTAAAACCATCAAATGCCACTTCAAGACTTGATTTTTATGTAAGAGATTATGCAATCTTGTGATATTTTTTTAAATATCACTATTAAATTATATCTCTTTTTAAACAAATTATTTGTGGTATGTGAAAAGTAGGTTGCTACTCATGTCTTTGAAAAATATTTTTTTCAGTAAAAATATTTTATTAAGTATAAAAATATATTGGAATGTTTAGTTATATATATATTTGTACTTATACCACTGTCAGTCCATACATATACTTCCCATTATATAGATAAATTTTGAAATAAATTTAAAAATGGTGGACTAAACTATGAAATTATTGACAATGAAAAACATATTTTATGGAGTCTCTTAAAACACTCTAAATTCTACATTAGACTTCAACATATTTCCCTTCTAAAAGATCCCAATTATTTTCTGCCTGACAGTTTCATCTATATCCTACATTAATTTCTAATTTCTCAGACTGTGTCAGACAGATCTCAGATCCTACTGTTTACTCTGATGGTAATTTCCTCCAGATTTTCTGTTCTAAGCCACGGACCACACAAAAGCTTTATTTAAGATTTTTTTCAAAGCTTCTGGCATTTGCAAATTTTCGTTTTAAAAAATTCCTTCCCAAGGTTGGTATTATATCTCTCTGCACAGAAATCTTGCTCTTCCCTTCTTTCGTTATGCTTTTCTTCTTGAGGATAAACCAAAAGCACTGGGGAGATTATATTTAGGCTTTCAAAATGTTTCTCCTTTATTCCAGGAGGTGCCAAACCCTTTTAGGTGATTATACTAGTTTATGATCAAAGCTCCTGGAATAAGTAAGTTTCAAAATAAAGAAAAGAAAAAGCATTCAAAGAGACTCTGACTGAAACCAAATTATCTAAAGTTCCCCAATGACAGAAAACTTTCAAAGGGATGGTGATAATGGTCATGATAATAGCAAAAGTAAAATGTATTGGACACCTTATATACCAGAAAGTGCTCTAAATGCCTCACATACATCACCTCATTAAACTTTTATGGGATAGCAAATATTAAAAGTTTAAACCCATGCTTCTTTTTACCCATTACTTCTCCTTTTATACAATTGAAACAGTACTTAATACTTTCTTCCCTCCAGTTGGGGTAGTAACAACAGACATGCAAGAAAGAAGACCCAGTGCTTTATGTTTTAGTTTAAAATAGACACGTAAATTCTTGGCAGAGTTTTATAAAAGAGAGGATTTTAGAGCTGTTGATTTTTCTTCCTTTTTTATTTTCTCTTTAGAAGCCAAATCCAGAGCCTGGAACAACTAAAAGAATAAAATTTATATCATAAAGAGTAGGAATCAAAGGGTGCACCATCAGTGATAACCAATCCATCTTCTTACATACTCAGTGTACCACACAGTTAAAGGGATGGTTTTATTCAGGCCATTGCAATTGGGAAGTTCATTAATGAGGCCTATCTTAAAGGAAAAGGAGGGATGTCATAGAGGCAGGTAAACAAGGGAGTCATAGGCAAAGATAAAGGCAGATTTATTTGGGAATATGCGAGGGTATAGTGTTCCTTCTCTATTAGCATTTTCCGGAAAAGAAAGAAAGCAGTGATTTATTAACCTTAACTGCTTCCCAGAAGCACAAAGTTCAGCATCATCAGGTTTACAAAACTATCCAATAGGCTAGAATTAGGAGGTAGAGTCAAAGTGGTGAGCAAAAGACTTGAATATTTGTTGGGACTTTGCGAAGGCCACTTGTACCTTGATCTCACATTCCTGAGGTCCCATTCATTAGGTCAAAATTCAAATTTGAAATCTGGGAAAGATAAAGATGAGTAGAGCTTGTGAGAGTAGGGAAGATGTGTGTCATTGCTGAGTGTAGTCCAGGAAGCAACAGGACTCAAATCCACCTCTTTTCTGCCACTTCCCTCCACCCCCTTCCCTCACCAATCCTCAAGCCCCATAGGGCTCAGTGTCAGTAGAATGAGAGACACAGCGTGTCTGTGTGGAAAAGACAGGCACAACCTCAGCAGCCTCAGCACACTTGCACGGCGTTGCAGAGGGGTCTGCTCTTTCTTAGCTGCACTAGATGGGAATTTGGCCTCAGCTCAGAAACTCACACTGGGCATCTTGTATCTTTCTTGTTGCAGCTGTGAGGGCCCTTTAGGATTTCTTGGCCTCTATCTCGCACCTCTTAAGGAGTACAGAGTGGCATTCATCTTTATATGTCAGCATATCATTGATGTCCAAAATATATTTGAATACAAAACACAAAAGATCTGTGATAATGATTATGATTCACTTACGTCATGGTTTCTCAAACTTCAGCATTATTGACATCTGGGGCAGGATAATTCTTTGTTGTAAGGGACTGAGGGACTGTCCAGTTCATTGTAGGATGTTTTCTGATATCTTTGACCTCTACCCACTAGATGCCGGTAACAGTTCTCCCTGAGTTGTAAGTTGTGACAGTCGAAAATAACTTCTCCAGCCTTTGCTAAATGTCCCCTAAGGGCAAAATTACTCTCATTTGGGAGAGAACCACTGTTATAAGCTGTGCATTGACCTTCAAAGTGATTGGCATGGAAGTAGACATGTGCCATGTTTCTGGCAATGAGAATAAGAGAGAGTTTTCTTGGGGGACTTCTCTCTGTCTTAGTCTGCTCAAGTTGCCATTATAAAATACTATCAACTGAGTGACTTAAATAATAGAAATTTATTTTCTCACAGTTCTAAAGGCTGGAAAGTCCAAGATCAAGTGCCTGCTGATTTGGTTCCTGGGAGAGGTCTCTTCTTGTTTTCAGATGGCTGCTTTCCCACTGCATCCTCACATCAGAGAAAGAGAGAGAGTAGAGAGAGAGGGAAGAGAGAAAGAGAGAGAGAGAGACAGAGAGAGAGAGAGAGGGAGAGAGAGAGAGAGATGACCAAGATGAGAGAGACTCTCTTTTTCTTCTTTGTCTTTCAAGACCATAGTTTTATCAGATTAGGGCTTCAATCTTAATTACCTCCTAAAGATTCTATCTTCAGATAGAGTCACACTGGGAGGTTAAGGTTTTAATATATGAATTTAGGGGATTACAATTCAGTCCATAGCACCTTTCGAGAAGGTTGTTGCTTATTTGTTTGTTTTTTCCCACTCTTACAAAGGACCACAAACAAAGTGGTCTGTCTCTTGTTTCTGTCTTTAAATATAACCATTTGAGAAGTTGATTCATGAATTTCTCCACTTATGCCACCTAGGGGGAGTAAGGAGCCCATTGATTTGGTAATTGAGGAGGAGAAAGACTTTTGAATTTCTCTGCACAAAAAGATTTTATCACACACACACTACCTCTTATACATTCCTCAAGACCCAGTTATAACCTGCTCCAGCTCTCTGATGACTAATTAAGTCCATAAGTTCCCAATGTATAGCATTGGACAAAACATCAAACAATTACAAGTATGGAGATCTTCTTAATAATTGTGCGGGAATCTATCCATTGTCAAACACTATCATGAAAGAGCAACAAGGAACTCAGAAGGCTGATGAACCTTGAGCTTTAGCAAGGGCTAAAGCTATGCACCAATTGTTCTGTTAAGATAGTGGTGGCTTGAAGCAATTCCCTGACCTAATAGCCTTTAAGTAAATCTTTACTAATTTTCACTGACCTTTAAGATAGTTTGTTTGCTACCAGATTGCTGTGCCTAACTGAGGGAAAAGATGTGTATCTAAAATTGAATAAAAGCTAACAGGTCCAGGGCTTCACGGAGCTTCTCCTCTAAAGAGAAGTTTCCACCTGGCTCCCACATGCTTTCTAAATTCATATTTCTTGTGTAGTATTTTCATCAAAGCCCTTTCTTCAGATCCTGATCCCTTGCTGCAAAAGGTTATGGCACTTGGTTCTAGGATTATCTGTAGGAAACTCAATTCATGGTTTGCTCTGTTTGGTTGCAGGATAAAATCTTTAGTCTATCTTTATCCTAGTAGTAAGAAATGAAGGAGCCTTCATCAGGAAGTGATGAGAGGAATACACCTGTTTACTTCAAAGATAGACCCAAAATAGATGACCTTTTTCAAAGGTCAACATGTCTTATTGTGTCATAAATCCACATGAGGGGATATGAACACTTTAGAAGGTCCACATTTTCTATGGGAAGAAGATGTACTGGGAAAGATGTCAATAGCAGTTTGGAATTTATTTTGAAACTGCACTTTGTTTGGACCCATAATTAAGAGAGCAGGATGCCAGGGGAAGGGCCATCGTAGGACCCAGAAGTAAAGTTAGACAAAAGGTACAACCCGACTCCATCAAAAAACTACTAGACTTAATACACAAATTTGGCAATGTAGCAGGATACAAAATTAACACCCAGAAATCGGAGGCATTTCTATACACCAATAATGAACTTTCAGAAAGAGAGACTAAAAAAACAATCCCATTTACCATCGCACCAAAAAAATTAAGCTACCTAGGAATAAACTTAACTAAAGAGGTAAAAGACCTCTACTCAGAAAACTACAGGACGTTGAAAAAAGAGATAGAGGCGCCAAAACCGGTTTGGCTCAGTGGATGGATCATCGGCCTGCGGACTGAAAGGTCCCAGGTTCGATTCCGGTCAGGGGCATGTACCTGGGTTGCGGGCACATCCCCAGTAGGAGATGTGCAGGAGGCAGCTGATCGATGTTTCTCCCTTATCGATGTTTCTGACTCTCTGACTCTCTTTCTCCCTTCCTCTTTGTAAAAAATCAATAAAATATACTTTTTAAAAAAAGAGATAGAGGAAGACATGAACAGATGGAAGAACATACCATGTTCATGGATTGGTAGAATCAACATCATTAAAATGTCCATACTACCCAAAGCAATCTATAAATTCAACTCATTCCCCATTAAAATACCAACGGCATACTTCACAGATCTAAAACGAACTCTCCAAAAATTCATCTGGAATAAAAGAAGACCCCCGAATAGCTGCAGCAATCCTGAAAAATATCAAAGTAGGTGGGATCTCAATACCAGATATGAAGCTGTATTACAAAGCCACTGTTCTCAAAACTGCCTGGTACTGGCACAAGAACAGACATATAGATCAATGGAATAGAACAGAGAACCCAGAAATCGACCCAGACTCTATGCTCAATTAGTATTCAACAAAGGAGGCATGAACATGCAATGTAGTCAAGACAGCCTCTTCAATAAATGGTATCGGGAAAATTGGTCAGATACATGCAAAAAAAAAAATGAAACTGGACCACCAACTTACACCATACACAAAAATAAACTCAAAATGGATAAAGGACTTAAACATAAGACGGGAAACCATAAAAATACTAGAGGAATC
>NW_006284349.1:3821956-3853711 GCF_000327345.1 Myotis davidii | reverse complement strand
TAGAAAACAGTATAGAGTTTCCTCAAAAAATTAAAAATGGAACTCCCATATGACACAGTAATGCCACTTCTAGGACTATATCCCAAGAAACCAGAAACACCAATCAGAAAGGACATATGCACCTCTATGTTCATAGCAGCACAATTTACAATAGCTAAGATTTGGAAAAAGCCTAAGTGCCCATCAGCAGATGAGTGGATTAGAAAACTATGGTACATCTACATGATGGAATACTATGCTGCTGTAAAAAAGAAGGAACTCTTACCATTTGCAACAGCATGGATGGAACTGGAGAGCATTATGCTAAGTGAAATAAGCCAGTCAATGAAGGAAAAATACCACATGATCTCACTCATTCATGGATAATAAAGACCACTATAAACTTAAAAAAAAAGGTACAACCCTACTGCAGCAACTGAAAATAGTTCTCCTGACCCAACCTTTGGGAGTGGGTTGCTGACTCACCACAGAAGATGATGTCCAGCTTTACCTCAGGATGCTGATGAGGTCAGAAGACCACTGCAAACCCAGAAAGATACAAATATATATGTGTCATGTGGGTGCAGATATCTAAGTTATTTATTGTGAACTGAGTAGAGGTTCTCTTCTTAAAAAATTATGACCTCCTGAGGGAAAGAATTCTCTATTTATTTTTTGTGTCCTTCCTATTTAACAGAGCAAATGAACAACTAAACCTTTCTGGAGGCACAATGAGAAACTGTTCAACTGCATCAGTCAATTTCAGTCAATTTGTAGACAAAGGTGCCAAACTCAAGCCAAAGGAGTAAATAATATTTGGAGGATTGTGATTTCCTAAAAGACCATGCTTGTCTTAGTCATCACTACATCCCTGCCATGGTGACCAGGCCCTCGCTGGTATACAGCTATCACTCAATAAATTCTTGTTAAATGAATTCCAGAATGAATAAATTTACTTTTGTTCCTTTTAATCTAAGGATGTTAAATGTGAGATGTTTTAAATTTATTTTTTAGTTTTCTCAAAATTTTATTTCAAGGTTGTTGTTTTGTTGGTGGTGGTAGTGGTGGTGGTGATGTGTGTGTGTGTTGGATTTACTTAGACCTGCCCATGGATTTAATTTTGTGATTTTTTGTCCTCATTACTCTTACTTGCCAATCAAACTAAGGTATCTGAAAACTTTCTGTGGCTAAAACTTCATGCATCAAAAGCAATGAAGAAAAATCCCTTAGGTGGTCTGGATTCTGGAGCACAGGCAAATTTAAAGGAAAACATAGATGTCTGGTCCAAAACTGAGCCCTACATTGAAACATAACTGTCTGCCTCCTGTAACTGGTGAAGTGGGCAGAGAATCAATATGGGGGATTATTGGGAGCAAAGCAAATATTTCATTACTGATCAATAACAGATCTGCCTCCAGGGAGAGATCCCACTAATGCTATGCCTCTTGTTCCTAAAAGCACTTCAGAAGGAAGGGAGGAGGGAAGTTTTCCTCACACAACATAAAGCTGATTTCTGAGAGGGTAAATACATATAAACTGATAAAAAGCTATACCGATACTTCTCTCTAGGCACCCTGGCTGATGAAACTCACTGCATCTTACCTAGAGGTTCTCTAGAAAGGTAGATGCATGAAAAATAAACTAGAAGATATTATCCTCAATTTAATTTATAAAATTTAAAAGGGTTATTTATTCAGTTTAGAGCTATGGAAAAAACGAGGAGATGCAATACTGTATGCTTGTTTCCACCTTGTCAGAGTTCTACCTATTTTGACATCTGTTATCATTATTTGATTCTTGAGAGTTTTATCTGGTGAATCTGGTGAGTATAATCAGACAATAATTGTTATACCCATTTTACAGATAAAATAAATAAAACTCATAAAAGTTAAGTAAATTTTTAAAAGGTTGCAGACCTAAAATTTTAGAGGTAAGAAAAAAGTTATGTTTTCTGTCTATATTAGAAAGGAGGAAAGTTTCAACTCAGAGATGTAAACTTCAACAACAAAACTAGAATATGAAAAGAAAATGAAGTACAAAGTAAGTATAAGAAACAAAGTAATAAAGATGAGCATAGAATAAATGAAATAGGGGGCAGAAACAATAAAGAAGATCAATGAAACAAAAAGCTGACTCTTTGAGACAATCAAAATCACTAAGCTTCTAGGAAAATTGTCAGGGAAAAAAGAGGGAGAATACAAATTACTGAAATCAGGAAGGAGATAGGTGACATCACCACACACTACAGATAGTAAAAAGATAATATGTAACTCTTATCAACAATGTCATATCAATACATTTGACAAGTTAAATGGGAAAATTCTTTGAAAGACATAAATTACTAAAGCTTACTCAAGAAGAACAAGATAACCTGAAATCCACTATATATAAAAAGTATTTCGTTTTTGGTTAAAAATCTACCGCAGGTGTGATCCTTAATGGTTAAGTACTGAAAACTTTTTTCTTTGTGATCAGAAACAAAAATAGGATGTCCACTCTCACTACTTCTATTCAAATTGTGCCAGAAAGTATTCACAGTGAAATCAGACAAGAAGCATAAATAAAAACACACATATTTGAAAGAAAAATTTAAACAGATTTATCTCAGATAACATGATTACCTTTCATTAACATGAAAATCTGATAGAACCAACAAAATAAGGCCACTAGAATTAATAAGTGGGATTAACAAGTTAGCAAGATGTGAAGAAATTGAGTCTAGCAAAATAAGTCTATCCCAGCAGAGTACTTGACCAAGTTGTTAGCACAACCTTTAGCTCTCCAGATTCCCTTACTTTTGTTATATCCAACAAGTCACATGCAAAATAACCTGGCCTTGTCTTTTCCTTTTAAGTTGCTCCAAGTGATGATTTTAACTGAGATGAAACAAGATGACCATATGTCCTCTTATTTTATGTGTTATACTGTAAACCAGTGTCCTTTTGGCGATATATTTAGATTTACTTTTTTTGAGGAAGCCACACTAATTAATGGTTTCTTTCTTTTTTTTTTAATGTCTGGTTTGATGTTTGATGTCCTTTCTACTATTCATTTGTAAAGTAACAATATCTTATATATATGTACATATATCTGGCTATATATATAAACATCACATAGAGGATGATAAGATATAGATGAAACTATATCTAAGATACATATACATAAATGGCTATATGTATAAAAGACATATCAATACCCATTAAATATATAGATTTATATTTATATATCTCTAATTAACTATGATGATTAAATAAGCACATCTTATTATAAGTTTTTAGTCATCACATTATAACACACTAGTGGCCCGGTACACAAAATCCATGCATGAGCAGGGCAGGTCCTTCAGCCTGGCCTGCACCCTCTCGCAATCCAGGACCCCTCAGGTAGGGTCCCTAGGCCTAGCCAGTGATCAGGGCCTATCAGGGCTTTCCTTACCCTGGCTTCTGGCAGCTGGCTCCAACCCTGCTGCTGCCACTGCTTGCCATCTGTAAGGAGCTGCCCCACCTCCCGCCACTGGTCACCTCCCTCTGTGGGTGACAGGCGTGGGGTAAAATCACTTAGCTGGCCTGGGCCTCCCTCTGCAGGGCGATCGCTGGCTGGCCCTGCACACCTCCACAGCATCACTGGCCAGAGGCCTGGGCCTCCCTCTGTGGGGTGATCATGGGGCGATGGCAGGACCCCACCCCCTCACCCCACCAATCCCATCCCACCTGCCTTGGCTGGCCTGACACTAGTGCGTGTCATAGTGTGGTCATCCAGAAGGTCATCTGGATGATCGCTGTTCAGTCATTCAGTCGATTTGCATATTACACTTTTTTTTTTTATTACAGATTAGCTGCTTGTAACACATGACCCTTACAGCATTTGCTCCTCACATTTGGTGTTTGGAAACAGAGTGGATATTTTAGTGTAGTTAGATAATATTTATAAAGCAACTGCCATGATGAGCCAGCTACAATATTGAATTCTTAACATATGTTATTTATGTCATCTTTACAAAGACTTTGGAGATATAAAATATTTTCTGATTTTATAATTGATCAACTGAGGCACAGGAAAATGAAGCAACTTCCTCAGCATCACACTATTAGTAAGAGGTTGACCTGCAGTTTAACTCCAAGTTTTGGTGACCTCAGAGTTCATGTTTTCCTATCTGATATAACATAAATTGCATTATATTATATTACATTTATTATATTATACTAGAGGCCTGGTGCATGAAATTCATGCACAGGTGGGGTCCCTAGGCCTGGTCGGCGATCAGGGCCTATAAAGGTCGTCTCATCCAGTTCCAATCAGGGCCAGGCTAGCCGGGGCCTGCTGGATGCCAGACCGGTGCCTGCTGGATGCGGCATGCTGAATGGGGAAGGGACTGGGGGAGGGACCACAGGAGGTTTGTCTGACAGGGGGAGGGATGGGGGGAGGTTGGCTGGCCATGGAAGGTTGGCTGTGGGAGCACACTGACCACCAGAGGGAAGCTCCTTTGTTGAGTGTCTGCCCCCTGGTGGTCAGTATGCATCATAGCAACTGGTTGACCAGTCGTTCAGTTGTAACAGTCGCTTAGGCTTTTATATATATAGATATTTTAGATATTGTAAATATCATATTCTTGTGCTCATACCTTTGAAGTGATTGATATGAGGACCTTCCAAATCTAATCCTTTCTGTGTCTTCTCTATATATTCTATCTGCCCTTTCATTTAAAGTATTATCTCCTCCTATAACAATATAATAAGCATAATGTTTATGTAATAAATTCATATGTACAGATGTTTTTGTCAATATAAAGTATATACCTGTAAAATGTGAATATTTCAGTTACATACCAAATTCCAGCTGTCTGCATCAGTAAAGAATATGTTTACACACCAGTTGTTAAAGTTAATCATTTGTTTATGTAAGATATTCTGCCTTCATTAATGCATATGAGTAACTACAAATGCTTCAGAACACAATAATTATTAGCCTTACTCTGCTAAAAGAGTCTCACATTCAGTTAAGAGTCTTATAAGTAGTACAACTACAATAAAGGCAAAGCAGCTTTCTTAAATGAATTAAAGGTTTGTCTGAAAAATAAAAGTGTAAATTCCATTGATGTACTTGCTCATTGTTCTTCACTTGCACAGCCTTCAATCAGTGCATCGTCTTCAATTATAAAAGTGTTGATATGAATGCATATTCCCACATATATCCATATACTCATACAAAAAAACTGAAGCAACATCAGGTATTAGTTGGAGGCAAGACACATACTTCTGGGACTCAGGCTATGAGTCTGTTATAGCCATTCTCTGCAAAGAAAAGGTCAACTAATTGAATAACAATGGAAATGTGGTTCTTTCCAACCATCCCGATAAATCCAACTTCCCCTGAAATGCTACACATTGTTAAGACCTAATTGAGACAAACACTTCTGAAGAAAATGTCTCAATCTTACTAGTCGGTTGATATACAAGTAATTAAATCAGATTTGGCATTTTAATTGAAAAGCATTTATGTAAACATGAGACTACCTAACAAGGAAAGGAGACTTAGCAATTATTTTATTTTCAACCTACAGATGGGTTGAAACTTTGTGGCTAAGAACACTAAAGGAGTTGAGCATATAACCTTGGACTTTGGAAAACAGATAGATCATGTCTCTATATTGTGTTTCCCCAAAAATCATAGTGAAGGTACAGAAAGGTGATTTTTTTTCTTTTCTACTCTAAGTGCTGATTATGTTACCATGCTCATCTAAGAATGAAATTCTATATACAATATAGGAAAAATAATGAACATTCATCTTATTTTCACCTGAAGAAATTAGTAGAGTGAAAAAAGGGGGAAATTGTTTTCAATCATGAATTAAGATAGAGCCATTTTTTACTAATGTACAATCTTTGGCCTATTGTTAAATACTGAAATTCCTTCCAGTGGATAGTAAAATTAATAAAAAAAAATGTCAATCCTTTAGGCTGTTCTGATTGGTCCATGACATTCAATTCCATAGACTACCTATATATACAAAAGGCTAATATGACTGGTTGCTATGATGTGCACTGACCACCAGGGAGCAGACACTCAATGCAGGAGCTGCCATGATGTGCACTGGCCATTTACAGAGAAATGGCACTGCAGACCTGGCTCCCAAAAAGCAACACTAGGCTTCCCCCAAGTGGGACACAGGCCCTGCCACCACCCTGGAGTGACACCCCACCAAATTGCAGCCAATGCTGCCGAGACCCCATAGCGCAAAATGCGGCCCACAGCGCAGGCCAGCCAGGAAATGGTGGCTGTGGGCACCGGGTAATGACATCATATAGCAATGCCTGGCTTCCTCTCCTTAGCGACTAGCCTCCTTGGAGTTTCTTCAGCCAAGGACACGACTTGCTTTATATCCAGGTGGAAACATTTCACACTTTAACCAAAAGCCTGTGAAGTGTTTTCCCATGCCTAATTTCATTTGAGCCTCACAGAAGTCCTGGAGTAGGTAGATAGGAGAATCGGTGGAATCCTATTTTCTTTTCATTAGCCAGAAAATGGAGATTTAGAAAGCTTAGAAACTTGACCTGACTGAAAAGAAGTAAGAAATGGTGGACCTTGAAAATGACTTCAGGTTTTTTCATTGCACAGAATACAGTCAAACACTGCTGCAGTTAAACATTTTACCCTTTATTCTCCCTGATCACGAATTTGGTTGACACTTCTATTATAGAGAAAGGGCAAATAGTGATATTAAAATATTTCTTCTAATTAATTTCCTTTCAATGTGCACAAATTCATGCACCAAGCCACTAGGGTTTTTATAAGTAAGTACTACTTACTGATAATTGCTAAAGTGTATTATTAAACATTATTAAGATTAGGAATTCACAATTAAAAGCACAATAAACATTTTGTTAAAAAGTCTGGCTGCCACATAAAGATAGAAAACACTGTAAATTCTCCCTCTGTGCCCAAGCATCAGTGTTGTCTTGAGATGCACTATCTTAATTGCTACTCTTGTTCCTTTTCAATAATTAGTTATTGGAGGTATATACTTTAGTTTCCTGTGGAGTCTACAGTGAGTACTGATGAATGCCTCTCTAACTAGTATTTGTATCTTAATACTTTCCCAAAAGTGATACATTAATATGTGTGAATAGATGTCTATTAAACACAAAATCACTGATAACATTGTTAATTTGTGCATAAAAATCCCTCCTAAAATATGCTACTTCAGAGACCCTTCACTGGGAACTGGTTATCTAGGTAAGTCAAGGATTAAATTGTCTTCCACCTATATATGTTTCTATTAAAAAAAATTGAGAGGCACCTGCTGGGGTCCAACCCCAGCAGGTCCAGGGGTCCCCAAAGGTGTGGACAGAGTCTGCAAAGAAGGAATGACATGGAGACAGCGTTCAGTTGATCAGCAGCCTTGCCAGGATCTCTCGCCACAATCTCCAGCCAAGTTCTGGGTCCATGTTCTCTTGGTAGGTTCTCCAGCCAAGTGCTGTAGCCAGGTTCTGTCCAGGATCTTTTGCCATGTTCTCTCCAGTGAAGTTCTTCTGTCTCTAGGTCCTGTATAGGTTCTGTCTTCTAAGTTCTGTGTCTAGTTGTCTTGTTACATCTGTATTTATACCAGTTGATTACATCCTATCAATCTCTATTCCACAGGCTAGGGCGTTTCTTATCTCCATTCCAGGGAGTAAAGATTATGTAGCTTAAGCATGATTGTTCGTAGTTAAAGAGATTAATTACCCGCCTGGCACTTAGTGAAAGGGTTTTATTCCCTCCTTAACTTCAGGGGAAAATCTCTACCTGGGGAAACAACCTTTCTCAGAGAGGTGACCTTGGTTAAAACACATAGTGCCAAGAAGGTGAGCAAACATATTAAGAACAGTATGCCATATATGCCAGGTCCCTTAAAACAGCAAGGATGGACCGGCTCCCGGCAGGCACCAGGATGAAGAAAGTTGCAAAACAACAATATGTAGTCAGAGTTCAATTTCGTGTTATATTGGGTTTTTTCTGTATATACTGGCATGTATGGTGTGT
Organism: Myotis davidii; assembly: GCF_000327345.1. Lineage (NCBI taxonomy): Eukaryota > Metazoa > Chordata > Mammalia > Chiroptera > Vespertilionidae > Myotis > Myotis davidii. The sequence goes on along the minus strand of NW_006284349.1, from coordinate 3,845,713 downwards.
GTGGTGTATATGGAAGAGGGGGGCGGATGAAGGAAAGAAGAAAGGAAGGGTGCCTTCAATGAATAGATATTATATCATAGGATAATGACACCACTTCAATTCGTAGTTCTCTGTTCATTTACCTACAAATGTTAACGGTTTTCTTTAGATAGAAAGATTATAGTAATATTAACTTTCTTACATATTTATATATTTTTCAGGTCTGCCTTTCATGTGTACTATTATTATAAAGAAAATTCAATATGTGTAACTGTCTTTGATTACATATGCTCAAATTTCTACTCTGGGCATCAGAAAGCTGGGGCAGGGAGAAGAGGGAGAGATGTAAGTACACACATATTAACACCTGAGCGCTTTCCCAGTGGGACTGCAATAAGACATGTATGGACTGAGAATGACTGAAGCCCTCCTCAAAATGAGGGCAGTATCTGGGTTTGACCTTTTAACATAAAGCACAACTAGCTTCCATGCAGTGGAATTCAACTTGCTTCTAACACATATGCATTTTGATCTGCTTTTAGCCTGGGTTCTTATTTTTTCTAGGCCCTTCACTTCATCTTCTGTAATTCCCATGCATCCTGCACTCATGGACTGGTTCTTGCCTTGGCATTCCTACTGATTACTGAATTCTCTTCGTTTGGATGACACGTGTTCTCCTTAGTGTTTTTACATCACAAGCCTTTGTTAATTGTTTTCTAAGGAGTAATATGGCTTCCCTCAATGGCTCTGCCAAGCTCCGCCTTTGTAGATATATGACCTCCCTTCCCTACAGAATTGCTGGGTATTCGTATGTTCTCTCTCAGTGGCTTATTTCTGTCATGAGCATTTTAATCTTTAAATGTGTGAGGTCTGAGCTAAAAACAAATTCTGTATTGGGCACCCCCGTGACATTGACCTTGCAGCACTATTAAATGATCTACAACAGCAAGCTTTTAGGAAGCTCAGCAAAATTAATGTTTAACCCCTTCAAATCCATTTTTGATATAGCTGGTTCAGGTCTCAGAGTCTGTTTTTCACATAGCTTTCTGACTTTTACTACTCCTAGTGTGTTTGCAATCCTTGCTGTTGAACAATTGACTGTTTCAAAACCTTAGCTCTTTGGAGAGATCTTTGGAACTGGCTTGCACACTGTAAATATGATCCTCTGATGATCTTCTTCACCTACTTTGGAAACCACGCCACCTTTGAAGTAGTAAAACCATGACCAGCAATCCAAGGGGTTATAGAAACTAACTTAACATATATGAAATGGATGCCAGAAATCAGAGAAGCCTACCCACTTGTTAACTGCAGCTCTTTTAGAGTGCCCTCATAAAAATAGCAGTACAAGTGTGTCATCTTGATACTTTAAACTCTTCAACAATCTTCCAGCCCTTTTAGAATGAAGACCAAAATCCTTAATATGACTTTCAGAGGCACTGAGTGACCTAGCATTGGTCTCTGTATGATCATCTCATGCTATTTCCCCCCTCACTGTCTGTCTTCATATCACAACAGCTCACTTTATATTTCATGAACAATAAATTCTGTGTCTATTTCCAGGAGCCTTGCATGTGCCATTCCTTGTTCCTGGAATGATCTTTTCTTCCTTACCTTTTTCTAGCCAATTCCTATTCTTCTCTTAGAGCTGAGCATCAATTTCATGATGACTCGCTTCTTGATGTTCTAAGATGAAGTCAGGATCTCCTCTATTTTCTCAAATCACTCTGAACTTTATTGATTTTTATAGTAATTATTAACAAATAAATAGAGTAAAGTAATGGACTTTAGTTCATAAGAATGTATCAATATTTTTAAATTTATTATAACAAATGTACTATATTAATGTAAAAGTCTAAAAGTCAGGGAAGCTAACTCAAGTATATAGGAACATTCTCTATTACCTTTACCATTTTTCTATAAATTTGAAACTATTCTAAAAGGAAAGTTTATTTAAAAGTAAATGGATATTTCTATAATTAGTTGTCGAAGGTTTCTCTTCCCTGAGTCTGTATGAAGGATTCCTGTCTTATTTCACTGTATCTCTAGTGCCTACACAGTGTGTCTTGTGTACAGCAAACACTTTGTATACATTTTTGTATAAATGACTAATAAACATGTAGGCATATTGAAGTCTATCATACTGGGTTAGGTAACCTTCAGCATGTCACTATCATCATTTTTCATAAATCCATGTCTATCTCCCCAGTGGGCCTTGGGTTTCACGAAGTCCTGAGCCATACTTACTTGGTATCTGTAGCATCTTACCAGCACCTGAAACATACAAGGTTTGTTTGTTTTTTTTACCTGAATGAGAACAATAGCTAGATACTCTATTCCCCAGTGAAGATGCTCATTTGTGTATTTGAAGTTTTGCACACCCTTCAATATTTATTATCATGTACTGTTTTGCATATGTATTCACTTTTGTGATGAGGAATTTGTAATAGCATTTAAGAGTAAATGATATTTTTAATTTATTACATATTTTCCTTTAATTTAATTTATTGGGGTGATACCAGTAAGAAAAGTTATACAGATTTCAAGTGCACAATTCTACATATTTTTAAAATAAATGACCATCACAGTTTCTATCTATAAATTCAGATTAAATGCAATTACAAAATAATATTTAAATGTACTCAAGAATCTCTAGGAAAGAAACTTTTGGAGATTAGTCTTAATATCTGACAAAATTATGAAATCTTACAAGATAAATTCACAGAAGGATATTGCTACCTAAAATAAGACCTAAAAAGCTCATTAGAGAGCCTTCTTGCTGGATTTCATCAAAAATAACTTAACAGTTTCGTGCAAATTACCAAAAAGTAACCACATGTACAGAATCATCAGGATGTGGTATTTATAATATCAATTTCTGCTAGATTATTTTCTTTATGAATAACTTGTCTAAAAAAGTTGAACATTGAAAATGGGCCCATAATTTATACCCATTTTTCATCCTTCTCCAGGCGAGGATGGCATTGCTTAGTTAAGCATGGAGATCTCATTGGCCTCAGAAGGACTCCGGGTTTTGGCCAAATCTCCAGGGTGTACTGCAAAATGAGGAATTATGGCTCTTGACATTGAGGTCACAGGATAAGACAAAATTCTTTAGCAAAACAGTGGGAAATGATCTCCCTACTGTCAGAAGGTAACAGAGTTATATTTGTCTTCCTCTCTCTCTTTTTTTTTTTTTAACTTGGTGGGAAAAGTGCTGACAGAGTACAAGAAATGACAACATTCTTTTTAATGCCTAATTATGAATGTTTATCTTGTCCATAAAGTAAGCTCCAGAACTATTACATGCTAAATCACTAAATTTTAGACTGGGTCAAAATAGTCAAAAAGAGATTTTTAATCTTTAATAGAAGAGATGTTATAAACAGGGACAACGGTAGTCTTGTCATTCTCATATCCATTCGTTTATAAGGGAAGTTCACTTAAGAAGCACTACAAAATAAATTTGGAGAAACTGGGGGATTGTATGGATTTTCCTAATAAAATATGGCAGTTTGCCATAGGTACTTTTTTTATCCTCATCTGAGTGTATGTTTTTTAAATTGATTTTAGAGATAAAAGAATTGAAAGAGAGAGAGAAATATTTATATGCCAGAGAAACAACAATTGGTCGTCTCCCCCACAGTCCCTGAAAAGGGATGGAACCCAAATCTTAGGTATGTGCCCTCATATGGAATCAAACCCACAACCTTTTGGAGTATGGGATGGAACTCCATCCATCTGAGCTAACCGCCCAAGGCTGGGTACTTTAGAAGTTACCTGCTTGCCCTAGCCGGTTTGGCTCAGCGGATAGAGCATCAGCCTGCGGACTGAAGGGTCCCAGGTTCAATTCTGGCCAAGGGCACCTGCCTGGGTTGCAGGCTTGATCCCCAGTAGGTGGCATGCAGGAGGCAGCTGATCAATGATTCTCTCTCATCATGGATGTTTCTATCTCTCTATCCCTCTCTCTTCCTCTCTGCAATCAATATTTTTTTTAAAGAAGTTACCTTCTTCATGTTGAAAGGGCGAGGGCTATGCCCTCCCTCTTACCCTGGATCCACCATGTTGGAGCAGTCACCATGTGCTCAGGAAAGTACCTTCTTCCCGGAAGCCGGGATTTCTTTAAACTAACCAATGACAATCAAGGAACATGCGCACCATAGAGATGACCACATCCTGTGTAACGAGACCCGACTTGCGCCTGGCCAATCGGCAGGGCCACAGTCAGCTCCCCTCCCCTCGCTCCACCCCCCTATTAAAGGCCCTGATTTTCTCACGGGTGGCACTCTGCCTCCGATCGCTGGGCCGACCGGAGGGCGGGGTCGAGTTAGCTAGCTCAATAAAGGACCTTCTGCTTTTGCATCGGACTGGCTCCCTGGTGTGGTTTTCTTGGGGATCTTGAAATCTGGGCATAACAATGTCTGACTATTCCACCAGAATGAGAGTTCCCGGAAGGCTATTACCAAATCCTGTTCTTCTTGGCACAGGCATATAGATCAAATACAGGCTTCTTAAATAAAACACAAAGGAATAAAGCCCAACTCTGCTTCTCTCCCTTTTACTGAAATCAATTATGGCTGGATTTTCTTTCAATAACCATCTGAAAAGTTACTGATTGGATTGAAAGTGGGGTGGGCAGAATTTAGAAACTCAGAGGAGGTGCCTGCAAAGTACAGCACAGGCTTTTGAGAAACAGGAACCAATTTTGCAACTGTCAGGTCTGATGGGACCTGCCTGTGAGCTGGAGGAAATTGGAGGCCGCAGCCAAGTGCCAGGGCAACGTGATGTGCTCTGCTGGGACAATACTGCCAGGAATGACAAGCAAGATGGAAAGAGAAAACTTTTAGGTTGTTTTTCTTTTTTCACCGCTTCTTCCTGCCTTCCATTCATTCTAATAACTCCTTGGGGCAGGGAAAACCAGGAAGCCGGGGGAGAAAAAGAATTTTATTTTGTAAAGTCCTACTCCCAACATCCCAACGTAGCAAACAGAAGAGCCAGTATGAAGCCAAGAAATAACATCCCTCCCAATAACCAGCACATGATGCTATATTCGATTAGAAACTTGATTACAAACTCCTTGAAAGTGAATTCTTTCTCTAGAGTCTATCAAAATAAGTGGAAAATTAGAGATGCTCAAAACTCTTTGCCAAACTGAAATAATTTATTCATCTTAAAATGCATTCCACAAATATTTACAGAAAACAAATATTTATTACAGGCACTGCTGGATACTTCAGATAATAAAAATGAGTAAGACACCCTCTCTGCTCTCAGATAATTTACAGCCTAATGAGAAAAAATAGATTGTAAACAAAAGCAATTGTGGGAAGGCAGTGTGGTGATTGTACCATGGAGACCAAGATATTGGGAAGGAGGAAGAAAGGGAACCAGCTACTGAAAAGATATTTGCTTAACAATAATCCTGGTTCCAGCTACTGCTCTAGGCTTTGGGGGAACAATGGGTACCCCATGAGCATCATCTCTGATTTTCTTGTGCTTTAAACTAATAGAGGCAAGAGAAAAGTAAGGAAGAATTCAGCCTGATCTGCCACAGGATGGGTTTCACAGGCAGATGCTCTTCACTGCCTGCTGGAAGCCAATTCTAGCATGTCATAATTTCAAGAGTTTCATCAAAATGTTGATGGAACTTGGGGACTCATCAGGGTTGAGTCACACATGTAGTCACCCGTTGGGAATGGCTGAGGGCATTTCCCCAAACCTGAAAAAGGATTGATTGTTGGCTGCCAGACAGCTCAGGGCATCTTAATCTACATGTTATTCCTCCTACTGGCCAAACACCTGAACAACTTTAGGCTAATTCCCCCATTCTGACAATGCTTGTGTATACCCTTTGAAGTGTATGTCTCAGCCTCACCTCAGGACAATTTTTGTTAATAAAAAGCATGGGGTCCTGAGATGAGGAGACTTTAGACCTGAGAACTTAGATCTTAGTTTCCTTTAAACTAGGCTCCTCTGACCCCCAAATGCCTTTCAAAATTATGCTTCGTCTCTGGACTCCTATTTAATCTACTCACAGCCTTCTCCAGCTTTCCTGAACCCTTCTTAATGCTGGAACAAGAACCCCGGCAACTGTCCTTTTGGTCCAGATGAAGGAGAGGGCATCCATGCTGATGAGCTAGCCTCAAACATAGCCCAAAGACAGTGGCCCCCATGAGCAGCACAATGAGATCACTCCAAAGAATAATACCCTGTGATCCAACTGATCCATCAGCGATGTCTCCATCTCCAGACCTGGTAGGGAGAAACCAGAGAGCTGCTGCACAGGCAGATAAACAGCACAGTCCTTTAAAAATACAATTCTACCACTCATTATATGGTGGTCGGGGTGGGAGGGGATGAGGGGAGAAGGGCCTGGCCTCTGGATTTAGAGAAATCTGGGTCTGAATTATAAATGTCTGGGCTATGATAAATATAAGATGATAACCCCCTACCGTCTGATCCCTTACATTCTTCAGATAGTTTTACGATTGAAGTCTACTATCAGGAATTACATGTGCCTGGATTAGTTAAACCCACTAAATAGCTAAAGAAAAGAAATAGCAAATGCATTTTTCCTCTCCTTTATTTTTTGCTGACACCCTATTACAAATCAGTGGCAGAATATATTCTCTAAACACTATCTCCGGATTATTAGTAGCATTAATTATAGATGAAAAAGGGGAAAAGCATACACATTTTATAATAAATATGTGAACAGAGAAGCAAGTAAATTAATAGATAACTCAGTAGATGAATGAATACATTAATAAGCTGGTGTGTATTTACTAGAGAAAGGCTTAATCACTCTGATTAATATCAGGTGAAATTATAAGACCTTAAAAAGAAGGCTCATCAGTAAGAGTTCCTATACAATTGCTGTTAACCACTGCACACCACCACATAAAGGGAATGTACTCAGGGTTTACAAGAGACAGTATAACTTTTTAGAGATATCTATAGAGACTGAAACACGCACCCCTGCTCACACACACAAAGCAAGAATTGTCCAACATGAAAGCCATCATGCACATATTTTCAGAGCAGCAAGATAGAGACTAAATAAAAAAGAAGCACGATGTCCGGAAAAGCTGGTCCTCCAACTCAGGTTGCCTCCAATTCTAAACAGAGAGGGTTGAGCCTCCAGGGGTTACTTTGTTTAACTTTTATTTTTTAAAGAAAGGAATAAAATGCAATAAACTCTAATAGGAACCATGTTTCTCTTCTGGTTCCAGGAGGGGTTACAATATTATTCATATTTCTATATGAAAAGGGACTCTGAGTAAGAAAAGGAAAAAAAAAGAAAACTATAGATTTGTTTTAACATTGCAGAGCAGAAAATGGTAACAAAGGAATCCCCATTTGAAAAGAAAAATGCATATTTCTCCCAATGGCTAAGGAAAACCACATTATTGAACTTTATAGTCATAGTTGTAGAAGAATTGCTTGGTAGAAACTTTTAACCCTGAAACTAGAGGGTCTCGAGAACTCCAGTGAACATGAAGAGGCCATGATATCTTAAGAAGAGAGTAACAGCGGACATCTGATGAAGAATGATGGCCTGGGAGCAAACAATTACAGAACCTAATGAGGAGAAAGAGGCTGGGCTTTGTAAAGGAATCAGAAACCTCTACTTTTATGAGGCAAGTCTTAATTTTTGAGAGGGCCACTGTAACTGTGAAGTGCCACCTGTTAAAAATGATGAGAAACCATAGTATGCAGCTATGCTCTGTGATGTCACCATCACTCACTGTCCCATTATATTTGACAGTGGTAGAACCTACCCTGCTAAGAGAAATATGAGCTATACATCACTGTACTTCATACCAGTGGGATAGTATTAGTTTAGGGTTTCAACATACCCATTCTATTTTACTTAAAGAATAAATCTAAGAAATTATTTTGGCTTATATGTTTATCTTCCTCTTTCTCAGCCATGAAGGGTTGGTGGAAGTGCTGTTGTGAGCTAGATGTCTGATCACAGCATCCCCTGAAAACCAAGACACCTTTGGCCCTATTGAGATTGACTTTCTCTGAAACTAATGGACCCAGTTTGGCCTCTTACTTTTAGATAAACCAGCCTGCATGCTTAATTCTCTTAATACTAGAGGCCCGGTGCACAGAATTCATGCATGGGTTGGGGTTGTTTCTCAGCCTGGCCGGCACTGTCTCCAATCTGGGACATCCCTCTCACAATCCGGGACCACCAGCTCCTAACCGCTCACCTGCCTGCCTGATCACCCCTAACTGCTTGCTCCCCCACCAGCCTGATCGTCTCTGCTTGCTCCCCCGCTAGCCTGATCACCCCTAACCACCTCTGCCTTGACCCCTGCCGCTGTGGCTTTGTCAGGAAGTAAGTCGGGCATCTGGAAGATGTCTGGTTGACCTGATCTAATTAGCCTATTACCCTTTTATTAGTATAGATTTCACTCATTCCCTTTCTCATCTTACCTTCTCCTAGTCCTCTTGTTCTTCCCATATCAATCAATCTGACCAATGGTTGCAGAATTACCCAAGACACAAAACTAGCTGTCACCATTTGTTAATCTCTCTAAAATCATGAGTGTTTACTTACCAATATTTTATGTTCTAAAAATCTCTGAATGGGTATCTTCTCTCAATTCCCACTGCCAATACTGCTTTAATAACCCTCCTCCTGCTGTTCTTTTCTGGTGTGCTTAAGGAGTATATTCATTCTAAGTATCCTCATCCCTCCCTTCCGCCTCACCTCCTATTACTGGCAGCCCTATTATAAATACTCTTGCTGTGGCAGACTGAATAATGATAAAATATGATACCCACATCCTCATCCTTGGAAATGGTAGATATGTAACCTTCTATGACAAAAGGAGTTTTGTAGATTTTACTCAGGATCTGAGAAGGGGAGATTACCCTGGATTATCTAGGTGGGACCCATGTAAATAAGAGGGGCAGGAGGATTAGTTAGAAGAAGCAGATATGACAACAGAAGCAAGAGACTGGAGTGATTAGTGGAAGAAGCCACACACCAAGCAATGAGGACAGCCTCTAGCAGCTGGAAAAGATAAGGAAATGGATCCTCCCCTTGAAGATTCCAAAAGGAACCAGCCTGTTGACACTTGGACTTTAAACTAATGAATCTGATCTCAGACTTCTGACTTCCAGAACTCTAAGATAATAAACTGGTGTTGTTTTAAGTCACTGATTTGTGATAATTCGTTACAACAGAAATAAGAAACCAAACACGTCTCCATAGACCATTCTTTAAGAACTCACTATGTTCTGAATGCTTAAAAATATAAATTGTCTAAATGGGAACCTGGGCTAGATTTTAAAATGTGGATGACCTTGAAAGGGAAATAACTTGACCATCTTTCATATAGATGATTCTTACGTGTTGTCTCAACATGTGTTTAGTGAGGTGATAATGATTCTCTGATAGGATGTACTGTATTTTTTTTCATAGAAAATGTTTAGCATGCAATACCTTACATGTAGCACATGAACAATATCCATTTGTTGAATGACTGAATGAGATCTTTGAAATATGTCACATATCCCTGGTAGTCAATACTATGACATACGCTATTTGTTCAGAATGCCAACTGCTCTGACCACCAACTTCAGAAAGCTGTCAACTGACTATCTCAGGGTTGAGGTTATGGATTTGTAATGTGAAAATGTGTATGGCCACCAAAAATCTTCTCCAAACTGTAAGTTGGCTCTGACATTTAAAAAAAAGTATTAAAGGGTTATATTTAAACAGGTGAAGCAGAACTAATGTTTCATCAATTAGAAGGGATTGCAGTGAACACTTAAGTTGACCAGATTTATGTTTCTGAATTTTATCTATGGTATTTATTTCCTTCTTACCGTCTAGTACCAGTTGGATATTTAGCTACTTTCCATTAATCTGTCTCTGATCCCAAAATACTGCTAAATGCAAAAGAGTCTAATCTTTGCATCTGAGCCAGCATAAGAAAGGCTTTCTCATGAAGCACTGGGTGTTATTTCACATACTGAAGAAATTAAACTACTTTCTTTGAAATCATTCAACACTTTTTAATTCAAAACATCTGTTTTTATATCAGCCTTTTCTTAATCCCCTGGTTATCGATGAGGTTTTATAAAATTTATAGGACATGAAAGTAGAGAAAAACCCTTTGTTCTGAGAGCTATGAGACAAGATTTCTGATCTCACTTTAAGTGATTTGATCATGGGAGACAAGATACAGAGGAAGGCATGATGATGAGTGTCAATTTATCTGAGTGCTAGTCTAACTCTTGTCACCAAATTTTATAAACTTTAGGTAAAATCTTGATGGTTAAGAAAATTATTCATGGAATTCGATGGACATAAATTCATTTCCAGCTAACCTGCTTACTAGCTAAGTAAACTTGAGTAAATTGTTTAAGTTCTCTAAACCTCAAATTTTCACTTATAATCTAAACTAAATCAAATATAATAAAGGAAAGTGTTCATGCATTAAAATACAGATTGAGTCCCTATTGTGTGTTGTAAACACTGTGTTAGAGAGGGCCACTACTTTGTCTCTTTGGGATTATTGTATGAATTAATGAGATAATTCTTGGAATGTTTTAGCACAGTACCTGGTACCTAGTAGGTCCTAAATAAATATTAATTATTAGTTGTAGTTGCTATCGTAGGTACCCCTACTTGGGGTTATTTTTAAGAACTCCTTTATTCCTTGTTCATTGTTTTTCTCTGACCTGATGAATGATGTGACAGTGATAATTATGAAAACATTTTAGAAGTAAAAATGTTATACAAAGGCACGGTATTAATGTTCACAAATGCTACATTTCACTAATCCCAACAGGAAAGTTCAAAAAACCCTTCATCCTCACATCTGGCATCCTCTTGGCAGCCAGGTAAACAAGGTACATTGTTCATTTACATGGGAGTTTACAATGTACAGCACTCCCGCTCTCACACATTATAAAAGAGGAAAGCTCATTCTCCCTTTAGGATATGCATTTTGCCTATGGGACGTTTCTGTTAGCTCTCTGAAGCTGTTATTGCCTTGGATTGATGCTAAAAAGGACCTGTTATCTGGCATTGTGCTGGCTATTATGCAGAGGAATTATGCAGATCCTTGACTTCTGACATTTTAGAGACTGAAGCAGAAATGAATCCAGCAAACCAGTATAAGGGGATCGAGATAAAGTGTTCCTGCATGTGAACAAATGACTTGAATTATGATGATGATCCAGCTGATCAATGATTCTCATCATTTATGTCTCTATCTCTCTCTCTCCCTCTCCCTTCTTCTCTGAAATCAATAAAAGAAAAAAAAATGCTTTTAGGAAACTGTTAAGATGACTTGGACATCACTTGAAGATATATTTTTATCCAGTTTTTAAACCTGTTTTTCTGATTTTCACTCTCCCTTGGCAAGGGATTAATTTTACTTAATAGCAACACATATGAACATTAAGTAGAAATAAATTAAGACCGTGAGCTTGGTCCTTTCCCTAAGCCTTGTCATAGCCACAAAGCCTACCTTTAGTTTCCTCCTAATTAATATCATCTACCCTTTTCCTACATCCTTTGGCTTGCAATCATTCACAATGAGGCCATAAGCAGATTTACAGAACATACTCCATTTAGTGTTTCAAATATTTTGCCATAAATATTGCTTTCTCTATGAAAGCATCCAGAAATGGAGAAGTGAAACACATTACACACCACTTATCCTTTGTCTATGGTAAAGTAACATTATTCAATAATGTTTGATTTAAAATCCCTTGAGAAAACCTGAAACTTAAATTTTATAATCCTTAAAATTGTATTTCGAGAATTTTAATCTCAACCATCAGAAGAAACCCAATCTAATCAGCTTCATTCAGTTCTTCAAGGTACCCTTATGTTTGCTTTTCATAGAGTGCGGGGGGCAGTAAGAGGAAATATTGGACCAACAGAAGAATTTTGAAGGCAGAATATAATCTCTACCATAGAATAAAAGAGATTATATAAATGCCATTGAACTGAAATAGAACACCCTTTCAAATAGAAATTAGCATCCCACAAATGTGCAATTAGTATCCAATAAATCATGGTAAGAAGAGTGTCAATACAGTGAGGTGTACCCAGTCATCACAATTAATGCCTGTATCCTGTATTGGAGAAGCCGAGCTGTTTTCATGTTACAGTCATTAGGATGAGATCGCTTCTGCAGCTGAATTGTTACAAGCAGTTAAGTATCTAATAGAGACGCTGCACTTTTAACCAGAGCCATTGCTTTTAAATTTTGCAAACTATAGGGGTTGCTAAGCAATTTTAAAGAAAAATTAATAATAGCTGCTATTTATCTGGAATAGAGCAACTTCCGAATAGCATTTCATGAAAGCAAAAACAGGTGCTTTTGCTTTCTTTCTGTTGCTTAATTTCCCAATAAGAATAAGGGATACCAAAGTCAAACATAAAATACTCAGCAAAAGACCTTCCAAAATAAACAGATGTATGATTGCAAATGAATTCTAAAGAAAACACAAACTGGAAGGTGGTATTTGCCTTCCTCGATTCTGTAATTTTCAACTGTGAACTGAAAGGTGGTTTAAAATCGAAATAATGGAATCATATTAGAATTAAGAAATTTGAGTTATAATATAGAACTGCTACAAATTGCTGATCAGTCTAGCTTTCTAGATGGGCATTTAATTTACTTATTAGTATTCTTTTACATATTTGGGAAGAAGATAGAAGAAGAGTGGTTTAGGATAACAAGTTTGGAGACAGCAATGTATCCTATTTTGTTTTTAGTAAAAAAAGCACGGAAGACTAAAAAGAGATAAAATGATACAAAATGTGTTTTAGAACTATCACTTTTCCAGCTGGAGTATAGATTACAGGGCAGATAAGAAAGTGAGGAGTGGATAGGTTCATGGACTAGCAAGAAGCATTTGAATCCATGAATTGGATGTATCAAGAAGGTCAGATGCCAGGATATTTAAAATAAAGACTTCTGAGATAAAGGATTTTTTGGTGGTTCCAATGTCTAGAAGATAAATGTTTGAGTTACTTTGTAAGATAGGATGGAGGAAGAGGAGGTAAGGTACTGAGTGGACATGGACCTCTTCATGAATGTTGAAGTCATGGAGACTACCCAGGATGTGAATAGCTGGTGGGAATCATGAGGAACCATCTTGGGGGCTGGCAAACACAAGATGTAAAATAACAAAGACAGCTTTTTTATATTTATTTTTTGGAGAAAAAGAATGGGACAAAAATGAGTTGTTTTTTATGTTTTTTATCTGTTTGTTTGGTTTCTTTGCTTATCTCAACTTTGCAGCATACATGGAAGGGACCTCCTACTTTAAACCCAACCAAACCTAATCAGACAGGATGCAAAATAGGATAGTCTTGTTGGAATATTTAATCTGTTCTTTAGGAGCTTGAGAGTGCCAGGGAGACGACCTTTTCTAAAAGATTTAGAAAGTCCAACTTAGAATATTGCTTTAGAATTCAACTTTCTCCCATTTAGATGTGTCTTCTGGTATGCAGGGAGAATTGACATGGCTCCAAAGCACCCTACAACTTGCCCACTAATTATTGTTCCTATTATATTACATTCCAACAATCTTTTCAATTATTTCTCTTATCTTCTTCTTAAAATTCTCATGCACTATAACCACAATCTTTGGTGACACCATGCAATGGTCATCAGAATTTCATAAGCAATGCTCTAACTTCTAAACTGTTTGAAGTAGCATAAGAGAATTCAATAGAAGTTCAAAGAGGAATGTAAGCTAGTGTTAGTTGAAGATGAACAAAGTTTCTGTAGAGTAACAGTTCATAGGAGTGAAATAAAACCATCAAATGGCTGTAAGCTATGGAGTGAGCAATTTTCACAAGGATTTAACTCTTTTTCTGCCCATATTTATTTCAAAATTGGATTTATAGATTTATAGATTTGGATTTATAGATTTTTCCTGGGAAATGTATTATGTAAAGTTAAAACATCAATTTCCATCCTGTATTCTTATGATGTGGAGATCTTTTCCTAAGTACTGAATCCGTGTCATCTCACTTCTTTCAAAAGAACCCCAAAGTATAAAAAAATTTAGTCCAAATATGTTTGACTCAAAGTTCAAATTATTTTTAAGCCAAAATTATCTTTAGATTCACTTTAGAGCAAATTGGCTGTTGTACATATGAAATGGGAAATTTGGACTGGAAATGCACAGAGTTCCCCTGGGCAGGATAGCTTTCCCTGGCTCTTTGTCCCTTGGAGTCAAAGAATGAAACCACGGATGGAGGATGGTATAGCAAAGGTAAAAATTGATTGAGAAACAAGCACAGCTTCCCACATGGGGAGGGGGAAAGAGGCCCATTAAGTTCCTTTTCAACAGATTATAAACACTGAAGTTATTTTGTGCCTCCATATCCCCTCTGATTGGTCACTATTACCCTTTGATTTGGTCACTATAGCAACTCCTGAGCTCAAGTCTTAACAGGAAGTATGGGAAGTTCCTTCCTTCTTCTCCCTTGTTCTTCTCCTATTCCCTCTGATATTTTCTTCCTCTTTCTTTGAATGAGGGGCCTCTTTCCATTTATTCTATAAATGAGTACCTTTTGCTACTCTGAGTTCCCTTATCTTATGGAAATGTAACTTCTGCCACTCCCAGCTCCCTTGTCTTATGGAAATGGACCCTTTGCAGACCTGTAGCTCTGTGCTTTTTCTATGGACCCCTTAATTTCTAAAATTTCTTAAACCTGCCTATTTCACCCTTAAAAAATTCCTTTCACTAAGAATAGAGACTAGGAGCCAATGAGATTAAGTTTCCTGCTCAAAAATATAGAATTTTGTAGAAGAGTTACTAGCAAAAAAGTTATATTTTATTTATTTATTTTTTGTATCCTATGCAAGTACAATTGAGAGTGCACAACAAATTCAAAAGGACATTTCATTTTATTCTGCAACAAGTGCAACTCTGTTGATTGGCATTTATTTAGACCCATTCATACTTGCAACTGTATATATGTAGCTTTAGGAAAAAGTATCTTAAGCACATAAAATTGGAAATGGAAATGAGACCTTTGGACTGAAGTCTCCCAAATCCTTATTTATTTTGTTAGCTGCAAATTACAGATACCTAGAATATTGTTGGTTTTCTGTGTTTCAATGGTGGGATTTGAAAGTACCAGGTTTAATGCTTTAGATTAAATGGATTTTTCTTAAACATTGGGTGCTAAAGATCATTGCATGAATGATCTTTATCATTCATGAATATGTATGTGGACTTATATGTGTTTTTAAAATTAAATATAAAGTGATGACTAGTGAAACTCAATTTTGAAGATTTTAGGTAGACTCTCTAAGCTTCCTTCCACCTCTAGCATTTCATGATTCTCTGGAATTGATTGCAAGTTTCTTTTAAATTGATCATTACATATAGCTGTATAAATTCTACAGAGAGCTGTATATGTATGCATGTTTGAAACTTCAAACATAATAGCCTTATAATGTCAACTGAGGCATTATATACATATATATATATCCTATCTAATAAAAGACAAAAAGGGTAATTGACCATACCTTCGCTACGCTTCCCATTGGTTAATCAGGGTGATATGCAAATTAGCAGCCAACCAAGATGGCAGCCAACAGCCATGCAGCTGAAACGAACAGGAGGCTTGCTTGCTCCACTGATGGAGGAAGCCAAGGTTCCCTGCCTGCCACAGCCCGGCTCTGAGCTTGAAAACAACAAAGTTTCAGTTATAGAAGCTAAACAAACCCCGATACCTGCTTTCAGCAGGTGGTGACCACGGAGCTGTAGCCGGCTCTCAGCTCCAGTGACAGCAAAAAAGTTTCAATTATAGAAGCTAAACAAACCCCAGGTACCTGATTTCAGCAGGCCATGGCCTCAGAGCTGGAGGCCATGGTTTCTCTTCTTGGTGACAGCAATGAAGTTTCAATTATAGAAGGTAAATACATCCCAGAATAAAAAAGAAAAGAAAAAAAGGAGAGCCTGGGAGCTCAGTTACTGGCCAGCCTGAAAACGGCCCTCAGCATCTCACCCAGGTTGGCCAGGCACCCCAGTGGGGACCTCCCCCCTGAAGGGGGTGTGACCAGCTGCAAACAGCCATCAGCCCCTCACCCAGGCTGGCCAGACACCCAAACGGGACCCCCACCCTGATCCAGGACCTCCTTCAGGGCAAACCAGCTTGCCCCCACCCATTCACCAGGCCTCTATCCTATATAGTAAAAGGGTAATATGCAAACTGACCCTAACAGCAGAAAGACTGGGAATGACTGGTCACTATGACACACACTGACCACTGGGGGCAGATGCTCAATGCAGAAGCTGCCCTCTGGTGGTCAGTGCACTCCCACAGGGGGGAGCTCTGCTCAGTCACAAGCCAGGCTGATGGCTGCCAATACAGCGGTGGTGGTGGGAGCCTCTCCTGCCTCCTCAGTAGTGCTAAGGATGTCTGACTGCAGCTTAGGTCTGCTCCCCTAAGTGGACATCCCCCGAGGGCTGCCGGGCTGCCGGAGGGATGTCTGATTGCCAGCTTAGGCCTAATCCCCTGGGGAGCAGGCCTAAGACAGTAGGTGGTCATCCCCTGAGGGGTCCCAGACTGCGAGAGGGCACAGGCCTAGCTGAGGGACCCCCCTCCCCCCCAAGTGCACAAATTTTTGTGCACCAGACTATATATATAGCTACCTGTTCCACATTATCATAATGTATTAATGTATATTGGTATATTATATGAACTCAGATGTAAAATAATGTTTGTGCATCTAATCATGAAAATGAAATTAAACCATATAAAAGTGGTTTAATAATATTCTAGGTATATGTAGGTCAAAACAGTCAAATATTGAGAATATTATATGGATCACCATAAAAGTAGTGGTGGCTAGTGCTAGGCAGTGGAATTGTAAGATATTTTAACTTATTCTTGCATTTCCCTGCATTCAATTAAATATCTTTAAGGAATACACATTCCTTTATTATCAGCAGCAAGTACTAGTAAAATGTACCTAAATTTGAAAAAGAAGAGAAACCAGGAAGTTGACTTGCAATTATTACAAGCCTCCCAGAGCCACTTCAAGAAAGAAGCCCCCAGGAAAAGCAGCAATGGATATCAATAAAAGAGCAACACTTGCAAATAGGGGCTCCCCTGCTGCTTCCCTATCAGAGTTGGGCAATGGTCATGAGTAACAAAACCTTTAGGAACCTCAAGAGATCTCTTCTTCAAGCAGCAGGGCAGAACATTCAGGCGACAGAGCACTGGTCTCCCTTTATCCTAACACCACACCTGTCTTGAATAAATTTGACTTAGATGCAATTTCCATATTTCCATTAGAGGTAGAGAACCAACATAAGTTGTCATCCTCACAAATATTAGACTTACTTGCTCATGGCTGTAGAGAAGATGAGAAAGGTTTCAGGTTGTGTGTACCACTAGTCTTTTCTCCACGCCGAAATAACTAATGCATGCATATTGAGTTGACATTGTTATACAGGTAGATTTCTATTCACCAAAACCTTTTTTATTCATTGAGCAAGACTCTGGGTGTAAGTACATTGTCACACTGGGAATCTCTAGTTGCAATTTACACGACACTACCAGCTGGCTACTTAAAACATCAGAACTCATTGCCGAGGCATCTGGAGTAATTTCATATAGACTATCTCCATCAGAGTTCCATTGTTACTTCCGAAGTCCTCCTTGAACAATGGGTCTATGAAGATGGCTCCAAGCCCAATCTCTCCAGCATGGGCCACAGTAACATTGTAGAGTTGGCTCCTGTTGGCTTCTTCTCTGTGTTTAGCTAATACAAGGTAATAGCCACAGTCTCCTGTCTTTACCGTTCTCCAGCTGAAGTTAGGTGTACCACTGTGTCTAACAAACATTAGCTGACATATTTCAGGTCCTACAAGTGGGCTTGAAGTCCCCTTCATCGAGCTTAAGATGGGGAAGAAGCACCCTCTTCTTTCTAAGGATGGGGGTGGGTCCAGTACTCCAATGACTGACTAAGACATTTTGTCCTTGATTTCTTTATCTTTCAGTCCATTGACATGCTCCTGTGCCAAAGGTCACAGAACCAGATTTTGTTCATCTTGGTGAACCCCCCACGGGTACATGGTATTTAGCACAAATATTTTATTTTTGTCCTTTGGAGTTTGAGACAAAACAATGAAGACAAGGAAACCATTTTAGCTTCCAATTAAATACACAGGCCTCTGGCTTTGTAGGTTTCTGCCGCTATCTGTCACGTCAGTAGGGACTGAGTTTCCAGCAGTTGATGGGTCACTGTGGTTGTGAAGCCCTGATAAAATATTAGTATTTGTTTAAAGAAAATCCTGTCTTTAAAGGTCTACAACTGTATTTTGGGCAGATGCCTATGAGAAAAGCTTTTAATGGTCATTGCTTATGAGAATATTGGGTTAGCTGAAGAAAAGTATTCCTGCAAAGAGAAATATCCCACTCTGCTAATCTATAACTTCTGGGGCCTTTGAAACTAGAAAAGATTAAACAGCAGTGCCACTAACCATGGTAATGCAGAGCAGATTAGAAGTAAAAATACAAGTGTTTGAAAATAAGGGCAATGCTATTATATAATACCATGATTATGGTGATATCATTGCACATATTCATGTTCTAATAAGCCCATCTAATTATCCTGACCTCATCTTCTCTTAGCACAATCCTGTCAACCTACAGAAAAACCTGATAACTACATGAGAGGGAAATAATGGCTGAGAAAGCTGACCAGGGAAGTAACATTAGGCAGCAGTGCTTGAAGTTAAACCCTGTAGCTATTCACTCTGCAATTCTGGCAGCTACTCTGAACTCACCAGTGTATTTGAGTGTGAGTATGTGAGGTTCTTACAAACAATTATCAATGAACTGATGATGTATCAGACCCAAGTCATGGGCAAGAGAGGTTCTGCAAGACATAGCTCCAAAAATAGCATATCTGTATTAGGCACCTACAGTATGCAAACTATGGTATTATATATTAGGGATATAGGGTGAGAAGGATGATACCGATTTATTCCCAGTACTGCAATGACCTATATAGTGCTTACTGGATGGAAACAGACAGGCACACAAATAATTGAAAAGATAAACAGAAATTTTGCTAGAAGACAGACTATGGCCAACCCCAGAGCTGGAATTTTCAATCCTGTTAGGAATATGGACACATTTTAAAGCCCCAAGTCAGAGCCTCAGTGTAAATGAGTCAGTCCTGGCTACAGGTGAATGTTTGCAGCAGTAATGAAGCAATTCTAAACAAATCAATGTCCACAGGACCCAGGGCAAATGAACACTGCCCCTAGCCAGACAACTTTAATAATAAGCACCTTAACTTGGTCTGCGAAACTGAGATGCAAAGATAAAAACTATCCATTTGATTTGTTAATCTCAGTTAGGAAACACTCTATTGCCAAATAATAGTACCAAAAAACCCATTCAAATTTTTAAAATCCTTTTTTTGAAAGTATTACATATGTCCCCCCTCCCCTCAACCCCATTGATTGCTTCCCACCCCAACGGCCTCAGTTTATTTTGCTCATTAGATTCCACATACAAATGAGACCATATAATACTTGTCTTTCTCTGACTGGCTTATTTTGCTAAGCATAATACTCTCTCAGTGCCTCCATGATGTCTCAAAGGATAAGACATCCTTTTTTACTCTTCTATGGTATTCCATTATGCAAATGTACCACAGCTTTTTTATTCATTCATCTGCTGATGGGCACTTGGGCTGTTTCCAGATCTTAGCTATTGTAAATTGTGTTGCTATGATCATAGGGGTGTATACATTCTTTCTGATTGGTGTTTCGGATTTCTAGGATGTATTCCCAGAAGTGGGATCACTGGATCAAATGGCAGTTCCATATTTAATTTGAGGAAACTCCAAACTGTTTTCCATAATGGCTGTACCAGTCTGCATTCCCACCAGCAGTGTACTAGGGTTCCATTTTCTCCACATCCTCACCAGTACTTGTCATTTGTTGATTTGTTGATGGTAGTCATTCTGACACATGCGAGGTGATACCTTGTTGTCATTTTAATTTGCATCTCTTTGATGATTAGTCCATTTTGAGCACTTTTTCATATGTCTCTTTGCTATCTGTATGTCCCCTTTGGAGAAAGGCCTATTTGGAGAAAGGCCTATTTAGGTCCCTTGCCCATTTTTTAATTGGATTGTTTGTCTTCTTTTTGTTAAGTTGAATAAGTTCCTTATATACTTTAGATATTAAGCCTTTATAGATATATCAGTGCCATCCCAATTTAATGTTATGTTCCTTTTCTCTTTTCTCATTTGCAGAGCCAGAAGGCTAATTATTTTGATCTCTCTTTGCTTGACGTGCAGACTTCAACATAAAATAATTTTTTTTCCAGATTATTCAGATTCTATACTATTCTCCCTTTAATCTATCTCTTTGTCCCCAGTTTCTGTTGTTAAAAATCTGTGCAATGGTGTTGATCCCTTGTGGCAAAAGTTTCTTTAAAACATCTTTAGAGACTGTGATGAGGGAGATTCATTTATATTCTTTTATTCACAAAGCAAAATTAAATGCATGTTTCCAGAGGCTGTTAATCAGCCTTAACCCACCATTACTTAAAATATTTTTATGCCCTGAGTTGCTTCAAACCCTTCCCCAGTAACTCTCAAACCCAGCTGCAGTGAATGTATTTTAAAACTATTCTTTGAAAACAAAAATCTCACCTGGGTAGACATTTTCTATGTAAAATCACATATTCATGATTTGTTAATATGAATGCATTTCTCTGTTACCTTGAATACTATCTCAATTCTGGTTTCAGGTGTCAGAACGTGATACAATCCATGACACAAACAGACATAGGACTACTTGATAACTTTTGTGGAAATAGTATTTCATTAACTAACACTCATTATGTTGTGTCAGAAGGAGATGAAATATAAGATAAATATGGTGCTTTCCTCCTTTCACCAATATTAATACTTCATAAGCAAAATTAAGAAATGTTATCATGGTGGCAGTTTTATTTCCACAGTGTCTCAGTCAATCTCCCTGACTCCAAACTACCAACCATTAACCACTAATATGTTCTCCATAACGGAGCCATCATCTTTCTTTCTTTTTAGTAATGAATTAAACTAACAACTTCAAATATTAGAGGAAGTCTCACACTTTAACATATTTCTATTTTTAACACCTTTGAAGATCAGTGCTCCAAGACAAAAGCACAAAATTGGCTTTGGCTTTGTGACCAATTCATGTGATTAGTGGTGTGTACTTTGTTTAACAGTGCAATTATATTTGGGTTCTATATTTCTACAATCAGAGAACAAAATAAAAACAGGTAAAGATTACTAAAAATGTGTCCACTGCATTTGTGGTCAATGGCTAGAACATAATATAGAAATGTTGAACTAGAAGAGGAATGATAATCCTGGGCAATAAAAGAAAGTTAAATGGCCTGACTGGCAGTAGAGCCATTATCTTGCTCACTCACATTGCAGGTTCCTTCTGCTCCAGGTTAGTAATTATCCACATAGGTCACCAAGTGGTCGTATGGGCTCTGTTGCTTGGTAAGTCGATAGAATTTGTGTCAGTACATTTGCAATCACTGATTCCTTTTGCTTGCTTGCTCAGCATTGCTGCAGTGAATTCTCTGTAGCCTCATTACCAAGAAAATAAGGGTCCTTGGAAGCCTGAAAATTTTCTGTTTTTCCCACAAGCTTTCATCCCCCATTTTCCTTCTAAAAGTTACATTGGATTATATTGATCTTTATTTAAAAACTCGTTAACAACTCCTCAAGATATAGCCCAAATAACAGAAATTGGGCATTCAAGGTTCTCTAATGTTCAATTTCATGAAAACATTTTCTCCAGGCCTATGTCAGTCCTTGCCATTTTCTAAGCTTACAAGGGAGTTTGTGCATATTCTGTTCCCTTTCTGGCTCTCCTCTTCTTAGTAATGTCTTCAAGATCTAGCATCAGGCCATTCTCTGGTGAAGCCTTTCATAAAGTAAGTTTTCTGTATTCCCATAGTCCATGCCTATAACAGACAATGTTCTATAGTCAACTGCAGTCATTGCCTTCAGATTGATGCTTCCCATGAGATCCTAGAAGCCATGAGACCTTACAAGCCATGAGACCCTTCAAGCCACGAGCGTCTAGAACAGTGGTTCTCAACCTTCCTGATGCCGCGACCCTTTAATACAGTCCCTCATGTTGTGGTGACCCCAAATTTCGTTGTTACAAATTGAACATAATTAAAGCATAGTGATTAATCACAAAAACAATATGTAATTATATATGTGTTTTCCGATGGTCTTAGGCAACCCCTGTGAAAGGGTCATTCGACCCCCAGGTTGAGAACCGCTGGTCTAGAAGCTTTGACAGGTTGTCTTTTGCTTTGGTTGTCCTGTGCTTCATGTGGTGCTTGTTCCCCCTAACACTCTCCCCTTAATACCATCTTTGAGAAATTCCTTTACCTTAGGATCAGGTAAGTCTCTCTAGGTATGTATCTTGGGTCATCTATCTGTGTAACACACACACACACACACACACACACACACACACACACACACGGAGTGGCAGAAAGTTAATATGATTGGGAAAGAAAATTGTGTGATTGTTGTTTTCCGTTGAGGGGATATTTCATTGTTGCTTGAATTTTATTTCTTTTTTAAAAAAATGTATTTTTATTGATTTTCAGAGAGGAAGAGAGAGGGAAATGGAGATAGAAACATCAATGATGAGAGGGAATCATTGATTGGCTGCCTTCTTAATGCCCCCCGACTGGGGATTAAGCCAGCAACCCAGACATATGCCCTTGACTGGATCAAACCTGGGATCCTTCAGTCCACAGGACGACACTCTATCCACTGAGCCAAACCAGCTAAGGCTCAGCTGGGTATTTTTTAAAGATGTAATTTGAGGTTATAAATTAGGAAAAAATAATTTTAGAATGTGCATTTTCAAAACATAGTGGCAATACCATAATGGACTTTGGTTTTTATAATGAACATGTAAAAATGTTTAGTTGTTGCACATTCAGTGACATATACTATATTCTAAATTAATACTCATATTACAGTAAACACATTTGGCAGAATATGGCCCAGCAATAATAATAATGTGCATTTACAGCTCAAAGCTAGTAGCTCAAAGCAATTCACAAAGTGCTGTTTAATTTCTGCTCATTCCTATTTTTTACTTATTTCATCTTCATTCATCCTGCAAGGTGTGTGAGTATATGGCTTTCATTAAATAATAAAAATAAATGAAATGTTTAATATGGCAAAGAAAATGGAATATTCCTTTATAACTGTCTAGTATACCTGGAGAGCTGGTGGTGGGAGTGGGGGAGGACATAAGGAATATTTGAATTTTCTCTAAACTCTAGGATACTTGGAGGTGAGTGCAAAAAGGATCTTGTGGGTGACAATTTGAGTGATTGACTTTGCCTGGAGTTTTGAGAGCCAAGTTTCTGAGATTTATCAACTGGCCAGTAGCTATGATATGCACTGACCACTAGGGGGCAGACGCTCAATGCAGGAGCAGAAACCACAGGCATGGAAACAGGGAACTGACTGATGAATCTCAGAGGGAAGGGGGGAGGGGGGAGGGCAGGAAGAGATTAACGAAAGATCTTATATGCATACTAGAGGCCTAGTGCATGATTCGTGCACCGGTGGGGTCCCTCAGCCTGGCTTGTGGGGATTGGCCTTCAGGGACCCCTCGGGGGATGTCAGATTGCTGGTTCCCCCAAGGATTGTAGTAGTTCGCAGAGTGGTAGGTGGCCGGGGCCCCACCCCA